>NC_081570.1:87850150-87938197 GCF_022355385.1 Mustela nigripes | reverse complement strand
GAGCCTGATGCGGGGCTCGATCCCAGGACCCTGGGATCATGACCTGAGCCGAAGGCAGTGGCTTAACCCACTGAGCCACCCCGGCGCCCCAAAGATCACCATTTTAAAGGATTATGATATTTTGCAATAAAAGTGTAACCTGTGCTTCTCAAATCAGCAAATGTAATGAGATATTGAAATATATATTTACAGATTGTTAGAAAATGTGTAAATGGTTTATGCCGATGGCAAAACACATCATTTGAGAGGCCTTTTAGTACTGTGGGTGGGGGGAATGCCCCATTTCTGTATACTATCCTTTAGCTGCCACTCTGTGTTTTTAGTTAAAACTCCTGCCCCCGATTGACAGTACATTTATTCCTATATGTATCAAAATAATAATACACTATAGACTTTTTGTTTACTGTTTTGAATTACTGAACTTAAATGAAGTCTGCTATCAATTAACTACTTATTTCTGTGCTTCATCTTTAAACTGAGGGCAGAGCTAACACTTACATGGCTGCATATCTAGTGCCTAATACATAAAAATATGTAATAGGTGCTTAAGAAAGAAGAAATGTTTTGGGGCCTTGATTAAAAACACTCCAGTGTTGATCTTTTCAGAGGCTGACACTAGACTCACTGAGGTGATCATGGGACCCATGAGCAGATCACTGAGTAAGCGATAATCTTGTGAAGTGTCCTAAGAACAGTCATTAATTCAGAGCTGTTAGTTCACATGGCAGCCCGGGATGAGATGAGATCAGGGAACAGAGCTGGGACCGGAGTCAGGCCTTTCTCCTGAGCTTTTGAAGTCAAAGTCAAAAAGCCTTACTCCAGTGAAACAAAGCTGTCAGTGAAAATAATCTTCTTTTGAAAGAAAGCCTCATTTTCTAACTTAGTATAGTAATAATTGATATTTGAAAATAGATTTTTGTAAATAATGTATTTTTAAAATAAGTAGATTTAAATGATTAACAGGGTGTGAGATGTGTATCTGTTATGGTTAAAAATATTACTAAAATGATCATTTCTCTTCGTTTATCTGGAGGGTAATAATATTTCTGCGTCTACCTATTAAACCTGTTTTGAAATCTGACCCCAATACTTAATGGTTTCTGAGCAGGATGACTAATCCATAGTGCAGACTAAAGAAGCAATCTATAGTTCTACTAAGTATCTAAAACACAGGAACCACACCGAGTTGTTTACTTTAAGTACTCAGTTAATTGCTTCATTTATTTCTTCAGTCATGACACAGACAGCATCCTTTAGAGAAAGCGGTACATAGTAGAGCGGCTGTCCAGGGCTTAACAAACATTATGTGTCCAAGAGGATAGTTAAGAAAACCAGCTGAAAAAATTTGGCCCTGACAACTTCTAAAATTGAACATAGACCTGACCTTTTTCCCTTTATTTGAAGCAATTGAAAGACAAATTGCCCTTGTTTCTAGGTTTGTATTTCTTTTCATTCTTATCAGTTAGAAGCTCAGACCACCACTAGAGGACACCATCTTTCTGCTATCCAGATCTTGATGCACAGGAAATTGAGTTAGGAACAGATCACCAAAAAAGAGGGGAAAAACACTCCTTTGTCAATTACTGAAGAACTAAACCTTTTTGTAAAATTAAAAACACAGATTTGTATGAATGTGTTTTTTTTAAGATAGACGTTAGTGAAATCATTTATAAATGTAAAATGTTCATAAGGGAGTAATAACAATTTTCTCTTGGTCACAGTTACAGATAGAATTATCCTAAAGAGATATAGACACATACCACTATTGTATATAAAATCAACAGAACATCAAAATATGATACTTAATGAAAATATGATGAGAGAATTGTCCAACAGATAACGTTTAAAGTATAAACAATTTCAAGGAATATTTATGACCTGTGGTATTTAATATTTGTGATTTCAGGGACCACCTGGGAAGGATGGCCTGCCAGGACACCCTGGACAACGTGGAGAGACTGTAAGTGACCCCACCCTTTTGCCTGAAATTTTCCATCTCTAGTACCTCATCATTTCACAAAAAGCTACTTTATTATGAGGATTATTAGGTTTTGGATAATGGAGAAATTAATCTCATTGAAACTTTTATTTAAAAAAATGTATATATAAAATACATAAATTGACCTAAATTTGTATCCCACCACAAATGAATATACTTGAGGATATGGGGTTTGATTTTACTGTCTTGACTGCCAAGAACAGCACTTGAGGCTTGAGCTGACAGAGAAGAGCCCATTATCTTTTGGACACCTCTCCAAGGTTGTCAACCTTGACCTTTTCAAAGAAGTATTTATTTAAAGATATATTCTGTCCAACCCTATCACACGTCTACTCTCTAAAGGAAACATGTACACTAGGCCGTGCATTTAATACATTCTTCTATCCAGAACAAAAGGATGAAATATTTCCTGGTGTTGGAACATCATCAACATCAATCTGTAACTGTGTTGAATGCATCCTCTCACCTCAAGTGAGAAAATGTAAATGAAAAATGTAACTGAATTTTATTTTAAAGATTTTATTTGTTTACTTTACAGACAGAGATTATTAATAGACAGAGAGGCAGGCAGAGAGAGCAGGGAAGCAGGGTCCCTGCCAAGCAGAAAGCCCGATGCGGGGCTCGATCCCAGGGCCCTGAGATCATGACCTATTTTCTGTGAATAACAGTGATTTGGGCAAGGGGGAAACTGGCCCTTTAAGTATGGTTTAAAAATCCCAGTGGGTTTGTTTATTTATTCTGCCAGTGTTACCAAACCATGTGTCTGGCTTTTCCAGGGGGATGTTAGTTTCATCAGAAGTTACCATAGCTTAGCACATTTCCTTGGACTCAATTCTTGGATCTCACCATTGATTAATTTTATCCAGATTTCCTAAGGAAATCACAACACAGACTAGCTTTGACGATGTGTTTCGAAGGCATTTTAGGGCACGCAGCCAGCATGAAGACACATTTGGAGTTGCACTGTAGTGCACACACAGCAACAAATCTGAAAACAGGATGATCTTTTTGCGTAGGATAAACAGTCTATCAGCAACAACTCAATTCCTGTTTTGCTCACCATGTGATGATGCTTAGTGTAACAGCTTCTTCGTTTTAGTCAGATTGTAAACTTCAAAGTCTTGGATTTCAAGAGCAGAATCAAATATGATTTAGTGAGACCAAAGAGTAAAATTGTTTGGGTTTCCTCCCGGGAATTACATCTGCATGAGGAGCATAAAATAAACTCTTTAGTGGAGAATCCATACTCCGATTTGCAAATGTACTCTCATTCAAATCTTGCAGTCAATCATTTTTAACTAAGTCATTGTGTAGTTTTGTGGGTATAACTCTAGAATATTTTCAAACTGTCTTTTGAAAAGGGGGTACCTAGAGAATAGGCATTATAAAATCCCTTTTGTCTTCAATTTAATCAAGACCGTCTGCTTCTACCCAGAGGAACTATATTATATATAACATTTAAATTTAAACAAAGCATATTAAAATAGCATATTAACTAGTGATTCTAAGATAGATATTCTCCTTCAGTAGTTTCTCATAGAAAAATGGAAAATTGTATTTCTGATTCAAATCTACTTTTTTTTTTCTTAAAGATTTCATTTATTTATTTGACAGAGTGATAGAGAGCACAGTAGGCAGAGCGGCAGGCAGAGGGAGAGGGAGAAACAGGCTCCTGCCTGAGCAGGGAGCTTGTTGTGGGGCTCGATCCCAGGACCCTGGGATCATGACCTGAGCCGAAGGCAGCCGTTTAACTGAATGAGCTACCCAGGCGCCCCTCAAATCCACTTTGAAGAGCAAGAGTGCATCATCCTGCAGTCAGGAACTTTTCTTTACCGCTTTGTTCTGTGCTGACTGGGATTCAAAGGATTGCCTTGTACAGAAAGAACCAGAATCTAGAGCAGCCATATGCTGCTATATATGTGTCACCTTATTTTCAAGGAGAAAATTCTTTTGTTATATTTGAGATTCATCCCCAGTGAGAATTCCTTGAAGTGTCATTCTCCTGTTTTACAATTCAAAGCTTTTTAAGCCACTGGCAATAATTCAAAATAATTTCTGTTATACTGAAACAACCCAAATTTGTCTCAGGAACACACTGACCAAATCCTACAGTCATCCTAAAATTAACTTAGTCTCCTACAGATTATCAGAATAGAAGTTAACATTCTTACTGGGTCTTGCAGCAGACCCAACATAGCAAAGCTATCTCCATTTTCAGGGACTTTGAAAAACATAATTTAACTTATTATTCTAAAATTAAATGGCAAGTGTAGTCTTATTACATGACAGTATTTAACAAGCACACTCCATTGTGAACTATGTAATTTTCTTGTTCAAGGTCTTTGTTACATTTATTGGATATTTGCAAATACTCTGAATGTATTAGAAGAGCAAACATAAACAAGCTGTCCTCCAGTTTCTCCCGAATCAGTCACCTGGTCAGATGTGCTAGCACCCAATGTTTTCTCTTTCCACATTTTTCACAGAATTTCCTCAATTAAGCATTGATTTTTAATCAGTTGATTTTCATTAATTATTATTATAAGCATTTTTTTGTGTGCTGTTCTTGCTCTTACAGTTACTAAGGAAAAAAAAATTAAAACTTTAATTTTTTTTTTTTTCACATTCAGTATTGCATTTATATCTTCATGTCAAACTTAGCGATCAGAAATTCGGAGGAGGGTAATCCAGACAGAAGGAACAGGCTATGCAAGTACGTAGTGTATGGCTATCTTCAGAGAAGTGTTATAAAATCAGCATGGCTAAGAATGTAAAACATATTCTATGATATAGACCCTTGTATTAGTTTGTTTTGCTATTTTTTAAAGATTTTTTTAAAAAGACTTTACTCATTTATTTGACAGAGAGTACAAGCCGGGGAAGTGTCAGGCAGAGAGAGAGGGAGAAGCAGGCTCCTCATTGAGCAGGGATCCCGATGTGGGACTCGATCCCAGAACCCCGGATCATGACCTGAGCTGAAAGCAGGCACTTAACTGATTGAGCTTCTCCGACGCCCCTGTTTTGCTATTGAAAGTGGGATCTCAAGAGAAACCCTGTTGATCATAAGAATTAATGGATTTTAAAAAGTAAAAGAAATCTGTTTTCTTACCCTGAAATGTCAATTCAAGTAATTACAAATATAGGTTATTTTCCTTTTCCCTACTATAAAAATTCTGTTACTATTAATAATTCAGTCCGTTATCTGGGAGGTTGCTGTATAAACACAGGACTACAGTTTCTGCTCTGTGCTTTTCAGTCTTATTATTTCCAGTCTCATGTTGCTGTCAATACTTCGGCAAAGGCCATTTGCTTTAATTCAGTTCTGAAGGTTTTTCTCCCCATATTTTGAAGCTACTTGTCCACCTGTTAAATGTAAATTAACTTACATGAGAAGGAAATTTGCCAGTCATAGAACAGTCATACAGAATGACTAATCCAGGAGTCTAGAGAAATAAAGACACCGAAAGATATGCTCAAAGGCTTTGTTTAGTGACTACCCACTGCTTACATCTCCCAGATTTTATCTTAATGGCTGCATTATTTACAAGGTACATTCGTAACTGTATTTGGGGGAACTTGAAGAAAGAATACTGATAAAATGCTGACATGATTACCAATCATGCAGTGTTCTTTTTATAAATGTACTCGACATCCTGTTTTTTTGTTTTTGTTTTTGTTTTGTTTTGATTCTGTTCTTACTTTGCTTTATGTTGGAATGCAGGAAAGGAAAATGCATTAGTATCACAAACCATAGATTTATGTCTGTATATAGAACCAGTGGACTGTTTCAAGAATGTCTAAATCATCATTTATTTTATCCATAACATTGCTATGTTAAAATTCTCACTATTGTTTGACCAGGTAGAATAGGGCTCAGAATACATTCTCCCTCCATCTTCATCCAATGGTCTTCTTTTCTTTTTTAAGTTTATTGAAAGTAATCCTTGGACTGTAATGTGAAATAATGAGGGTAGTAAATTTAGAATTTTAAAGAAAACTGGAATATAATAACTGATATTTAAGCATTTAATAATAAGTATTTTTAGGGGCACCTGGGTGGCTCAGTCAGTTAAACATCTGGCTTGATTTTTGGCTCAAAGCCTGATCTGAAGGTTGTGAGTTTGAGCCCCGTGTCCAGCTGCATGCTCAGTTCATGCTTGGGATTCTCTCTCTCTCTCTCCCTCTTCCTCTGCTCATCCCCCCCCCCCCAAAAGAAAGAAAGAAAGAAAGAAAAGTAATAAAATAAAATAAATTTTAAAATAAGTATTTTTAGCCAAAAAGTGACTTTGTTTTAATGCGAGTTATCTTAGCCAAATTTTAATTTATGCTTTTTCATGTTTTAACGGATTATGTTTTCTTTCCTTAGGGATTTCAAGGCAAGACTGGCCCCCCTGGGCCAGGGGGTGTCGTTGGACCACAGGTATGTCCCTTTACTTTATTTTTCTAATAAGATTTATTTTCCTGTTTACATTTTCATCTTTTCTATTCAAATCTGCCCATTTTATTATGATCCAAAATGGTGTATTTGAGATTTTACATCACATTTAAATAAATGCAACTGACCTTAAAATAGTTGCAATCTTAGCTGAAGAGATTTTTTTTTTTCAGTTGGCTGCAAAAATAAAAGAGAATAAAACAAATAATGAAGATTAAGTCAGAAAATTCACAAAGAAGTTAACATGAAACCCCGAACACAGTACCAATCTGCTAAAACCACCAAAATGGTTTATTGGAAAGGTTGACCATCATGTTTTCCCCGTGTTTCAAATTACAAAATGACTTAGATTTCTGAGTAGAAATTAGATTTAGATGTATAATACATTTGAAATATAATAAAAGCTTTGAACACAGATTTTTCCCTTAAATTATAATATTTGTCATATATTGCATGTTTCTTGAGATTTTTGTCTTTATAACAATGATTTCCATCAATGATAAAATAGTTGCAACCTTTGAATATGCCTAAATAATGACAAAGACAGTTTGTTCAACATAAGTGGCAGGAAGAGTCTCAAAAATTGATGCAATATGTTGAATTATAGAATAATTTGTGAGATAGGAAATATTTATTCTGGCAAAGTGTCATTGAATGGAAAGGACACATTTAGTTTACTCAGCGGAATTTTACCCCTGCTAATAACAAATAATAGCAAAAGAGCAAGAGCAGTTGAATAAGTGTTTTAATTATTTAATTGCTTTAAATAGTTTTTTTCTCAGCCTATAATTAGTTCTTAAGACTTTGTAACTCAAATACACCCACACACATACTCACACACACAAACACACAAACGATAAGCAGAGAAACAAAAAACCGCATCTTCTTTCTAGGAATATGTGTAACAGAAGCAAAAATGAAGAATTCTTGGAATGATTAATCATTTAATTCCAGAGATGAATCCTGAAGCAAGGGAAATGCTGTTTATTCTTTTAGAAAAGAAAAATGCATACTTGCATGATTTTTTTTTTTGCCTACTTTTCTATGTATGTGCTGAAGAACTCTTTTTTTTTTTTTAAAGATGTTATGTATTTGTTTAGAAAGACAGCATGCATGCGAGTGGGGGAAGGGATATAGGAAGAGAATCTCAAGCCGACTGCACTGAGCATGGAGCTCCATGTGGGGCGACATCTCACAACCTTGAGATTAGGACCTGAGCCAAAGTCTAGAGTTGGTTGTTGAACCTACTGAGCCCCCCACTTACCTCTGTACTGAAAAATCCTTAACTGCTTATCAGTTCTAATTAAAAAAAAAATACTCCCTCAATAATTAGCTACTCTTATTATTTTTTTTCATTATAAGCAACTTTGTGGCAATTTTCTGTGAAAAGATATAACTTAAAGAATGATTCCTATTACATTCAATATCTGTGAATAGAAATGAAATCAAAGTCCAACTCTCATGTAAACATCAAGGGGCTTAACTGATTATTTCAGGACCTTACCCCTTTTGAAAATTCATCTCTGCCTAATGTAGACACCTGGCTTCTGAGATCTTTGTTGTTGTTGTTAAAATATCAGGTGTTTTACTGGGGATGCATTTCCATTGGGTTAGTTTTCTTTATTGGTTCTTTTAAGAGAGAAAATCCAATTCCTGATTTCAGTAACCTAATTTTTAGGTTAAGAAAAAGAAGTGATTTAATAGGAACAATATTGATTGTGATATTTCATATTTATTCTGTTTTTTTATAGTCATATGAATCACTGCTCATTTTTGTCTCAATGGCGATAGCCATTAAATTTGGATCAATTTTATATTGCTTGCTATTGAAATTCCAGTGATCAGATATTCAAGAAATATTCCTCTGTGGAGTGTATGTTTGTACATTAATGATAAACTGGGGACTTTCAGCAACATACAATTAAAAGAATTTAAATCTAGAAATTTACACTCAAATATAAGGCAGATGCATTCTTTATCCTATACTAGAGGCTAAGAATCTGTTGCATTTTTAGAGAAATAACAGGGAATGATAATGCATAAACACCTTCAGCAATACATTCCACTATTTAACAGCTTTAGCATCTGGAAACTTTCCCTTTATATGTCTTTAACTTAAATCCTTCATTTTGCTTTATTCTAAGTGGAAATACAGAGCAACTGGTCACCATTCTCTATTTACACTTGAAAGCTCATTAAACTTTAGCACCACAGAACAGCACCACTCAGGGGACACATAAATGACCTGACATTTTTCACTTTGGCATTTGTAGCAATTTAAGGGAGCGGGCTGTTTGTTACAGCCTTTGGCCGGGAGGAGCTGCCAGCCCAAACTCGAGGCCTGCAGGATCTCCCTGCTACATTCCCTAGACTTTGTCAAATGAATATAGATTAACCGTAGAGAGATCTCCAGTCATGGAAATTCCAAGGAGAACTGCTTTGGCTGTTTGGGTTCCAGGGGACCGAGGCTTATTATCAAGCAGTGATTCATTGAGTAGCTACCGATGTGGTACTGATGCCTCTTTTAATCCTAAACTCATTCAACTAATTATATAAAAAGAGGGAATGGGATGAAACTAGTTAAAACCACAGGGTTTTTTTTTTTTTTTCTTAATTTTATTTATTTATTTATTTGACACAAAGAGTTAGAGAGATCACAGGTAGGAGGAGAGGCAGGCAGAGAGAGAGGGGGAAGCAGGCTCCCTGCTGAGCAAAGAGCCAGACACAAGTCTCCATCCCAGGACTCTGGGATCATGACGTGAGCTGAAGACAGAGGCTTTAACCCACTGAGCCACCCAGGCACCCCAAAACCAGAGTTTTAAACAATACTTTGGCCTCGCTCTGAAACACTCCTGGTATGGAACAAAGAAAATAGCTTTGTGAATTTACCTACGTAAATCAGGTCCTAAGGAAGGATGACACTTATTTCTTTTCAGACTCCTCCCAGATATGGTGCTTTTCTGTTTTGTAGGACAGCATGGAAATAAGTGAAAATGATTACCTTCTGTGAAAAGGAGCACTATTTCTTTGGGATTTGTGTTATCCTTATCAAAAGTAAAAGAGCAATCTAATGAGATTTCGCTGATCCAATTTAGGGACCAACTGGTGAGACTGGTCCAATAGGTGAACGAGGACATCCTGGCCCTCCGGGGCCCCCTGGTGAGCAAGGTCTTCCCGGTGCTGCAGGAAAAGAAGGTGCAAAGGTATGACACACTCAAGGAAACTTCTTGGCTGAAAACATCCATTTATTTTTCACTCTGGCTTCTCATCACTTGTCCATAGGGTCTCTACATATTAGCATAGTATTTAAATAGATCAGAAAAATATATCAGTAAAATATCCAGCTTATTATACTTTAAGGTGTGACTGAACAAGAGCATAAGACCCCTTAGGTCCATTGGCCATGAAGCCGTGCATTTATACACAGTCTTAAACATAGGTAGTGGCCAGTTCATTTTAATGTCTACGGCATTCCACACAATATCCTCATTATTGAATGACATTTAGGTTTCCCTCACAGGTTAGAGGCAGTCACAGCTTTGCGTATAGAAACATGTAGAAATTACCCTCTATGACTGATGTGTATTATATTCCTTAGGGTGACCCAGGTCCTCAAGGTGTCTCAGGGAAGGACGGACCAGCGGGACTGCGTGGTTTCCCAGGTGAAAGAGGTCTTCCGGGAGCTCAGGTATACGCAGCATACAGATAAAGCATGTCAATGAGATTACTTTTCAGAAGCATGTTTCTCAGACTTAACTAAATATGCATAAGTCATTAAGGGGAGATGCCTCAGCATAAGCATTGATTATCGTAATATATATGACAATGTATATTTGTGCCTAAAACACTTCTTACCATCTCCATTTTATCCATCATACACCTCCTATTTATATTCAAGTCACATGGATTCATTTTCTTTGTTTTTATTCTCATTTCCCAGGGTGCACCTGGGCTGAAAGGAGGGGAAGGTCCCCAGGGCCCACCGGGTCCAGTTGTAAGTATGATTATAACAAATAGCCGTGCTACCCTGGGTTGCAGATTATAGCTCTTCTTTCATCACTCTCGTGCTGTGATCCTAAGGTGTGTAGGAGAGAAAATAAACACACGTCAATCAAATCAGTCAATGCCTGGCTTCTACTAATTGCATGCACTAATGAGTGCAGAAACAGATTGGAAATATTTACTCCACCGTTGCTGTCAGAAGGTAAAAGGAGCTAGCTTGCTTCTTAAATACCCAAGGAAATAAATCATGATTTGTCTTATTGTAAGTACTGGATGAGACTTGAATTTTGTCACTGCTTTTAAAAAAAGTCTCCTAAGCGGGAAAGGTATATATTCATTTCTCTGTTATCCGGATTGCTTTATTTAGTTAATGTAACCTTACGAAGTAATTAGCAAATGAGCAAATACCAGATTTTTACTTCACCTTTTCCTTTTATTTTTTATTTATTTATTTTTAAATATTTTATTTATTTATTTGACAGAGAGAGATCACAAGTAGAGAGGCAGGCAGAGAGAGAGAGAGAGAGAGGGAAGCAGGCTCCCTGCTGAGCAGAGAGCCCGATGCGGGACTCGATCCCAGGACCCTGAGATCATGACCTGAGCCGAAGGCAGCGGCTGAACCCACTGAGCCACCCAGGCGCCCCACCTTTTCCTTTTAGAGATATAGATCAATCCCTCTGAAAGCAGTTGAACACAGCCTTCATTTTTGCCCATGAGTTCACCTTTGTTCTTACCTGTACTTGGAAACGTTACCAATAACAGCCAAACTTCCAGGTTTAGTGGCCTCCTCTCATTCTCTTCTCATTCATATTTCATCAAGCTGAAAGGCTGAAAGTGGCTTTAAATCCTTATACGAAATGTTGACGTCATATTCCCCACCCTCCAAAGTATTTTTTTAATGTGTCCCACTTTCTTTTTTCTTTCTTTTTTTTTTTTTTTTGAAGATTTTATTTATTTGACTGACAGAGATCACAAGTAGACAGAGAGGCAGGCACAGAGAGAGAGAGAGGAGGAAGCAGGCTCCCTGCTGAGCAGAGAGCCCAATGTAGGGCTTGATCCCAGGGTCCTGGAATCATGACCTGAGCCGAAGGCAGAGGCTTTAACCCACTGAGCCACCCACGTGCCCCTGTGTCCCGCTTTCTTGATTGCCACTGCTGCCACATTTGTTCAGACTCTCTCCTTGCTCAGTAGTGTCTTACCTCATGCTCCTGATTCCGTTTCCTTAGCTTCTCCAGTTTTGCCCACTGATTTGAGAATACAGGCACACATCCTTAACTATGCCCTCCTTCTGCTTTTCGGCAGCTCATGATCCCACATTGCCTTCAGAAATTCACTCCTTATAATGATTATTGAGTCATCTTCACGGCTTGGTCCCATTCACCATAGTCTGTTTTACTTGCCTTGTTGACTCCTTCTAATTCTACCCAGTTTAATGCGTTGAACTTCATCCTTCTCAAACTACCACAATCTTTTATATTTTGCAGAGAGAATACTACTTACTTTTCCCTTTCTTCAATTTTCCCTTTCTCTACTTCACCAAAATTCTACTCACCCCAAAAAGATAAGGCTGAAATGTTAAATCTTTGTAAAGTCATCTCTGGACAGTTTGCCTCCATTTCATTTATGGGTGAAATTTCTTCACCTTTAGTGATTTTTGTTGTGGTTTGTATTTTAGAAATTACATGGGAATATAACCGTTGTCTCTCTCAGTAGAATGTGAGCTTCTATGTTATTTTAGTACCTCAAGACATAGTGCCCGACACATAGGAATCCTTCCACATCTATCTATTTGAATTATATGAAAGCCTGATATTGGAGTTAAGTGTATATAGCATAACGAATACTGAGAACATGGCATGATAAACTTTGGCAGATTGAATAACATATTTAATCTGCAAATCACGTAATTGTCATGTTACAATGATTAAGGTAGGTATGGACATACAGTAGACATTTTTTAGAAGGAAAAATAAGCAGTTCAGCAGCTATATTTGACCTTCTATATGCATAAAATTTTGTAGAATGTTTAAAAATATCCTCATAAATTAGTGCTGGTAGCACTAGCAGAAACAACAGCTGAATATGACAGAAGTTTTCATTTGAGCATAGACTTTTCAAACTGTTCAGCACAATCCAATCCATTTAATCAGAACTTCAGGATCTAAAGTGCGTTCATTTTAGGAACTTGTATATATACTTTAAGATCAGGTTATTGTATCTGTGAAAACTGAATCATGACGGCAAGGATTATACTGTTTAAACTTATCTTTTAGGGTCCAATCAAATAATGCTATTCCAGGTGTTTGCAACAGTTCATATCCGTATTTTTGTAAGGTGCACAGTATATATAAGCAATACACTCAACAGAATGGTAATCAGCAATTATCTGACGCATGAAAATGACATATTAAATATGTTATGAAAATCTAGTGTTTATTTAGTTGGCTTCAACACCACTTATTTGGCAGTTGCCACTTACCTCCCTATATGCAATTAAGTTCCATGGAATATATCCCTTTAAGTGGCTTTAAGATAAACCATTTCGAAAGAAAAACACTAGAACTTAAACGACACTATAGAGACCATTGATGATTAAATCCCTCATGACATACACACAATAAATATCAATTCTGCAAGGGAGGGAGAAAAAGAAGAGAAAGCAGCAGAAAATGTCTTGCAGGAGGTGGCTTCACAGAGGGCAGAAGATTGCAAGGTCATTTAAGAGCAAGAAAAAAAAACAAAGGTATTAGGGAGTATCTGATCATACCAAAGCGGAGTACATCGGGAGAAGGACTAAAATTGGATGAATTCTTGCTAGGATCCAGGCACTCTGCTCTGTATTTATGTAATTTAAAGCTAAAGCAGATCTATAATATGGCATATGATTATTGAAGTTCTAAAATGGTAAGTTGAAGTCATTTGAAGATTTGAAGTTTTTGAAGCAAGTGGAGAAAAAAATGAAATGCAGTCTTTTGGAGTAAAACTTAACTTTAGGGAAAATATCATTATTATGATGTAACATATAATGGAAATGAGAGACTCGATGAGCATAAAAGCTCAGTGCTCACTGTCTTGATGGGAGTGAGCCAGCGATGAGGCCATGGGAAGTCGAAGGACGGTGTGGATGTAACAAACATGAGGAAGGCAGGATAGGAGGATTTATTACTAAGATCAGATGTGGGCAGTGAGGAAAGATGAAAGCTGACTGATGACCTCAAGCTTGTGTCCTTGTGAGAGTGACAGTTTACTGATGCCTTCCATGCCTGGAGCAATTTTACCTGGTCAGGAGCAGGGACAACAAAAACAAAATACTCCCCACATGGAAACCCAAAAGCTCTCAGCCGTCACAAGAGATTTTAACAGGCTTTTCTGCTTTGCTAATAGAAATGCTCCACAGAGGCTCACTGTGAGTTCATTTATTTTGAGTTAGTACCCTTGTTATAATAAATTCACATATCCAGTTCTGTATGCATCAACTAATTGAAATTCTCCTTAAAGCTGATGCAAAAGAAACAACTAAAGACATCATTCATATGTATGGGTTCCTTTATTGCTATAAATTATAGTAAAGAAGTATATGGTGATGTCTTACAGTGTATATCAAGGTTTTTATCTTTTTGTGTGTGGGGGGGGGCAGAGGGTGAGGGAGAAAGAGGGAGAGAGAAAGAATCTTAAGCAGGTTCCACATCCAGTGTGGAGTCCCACATGGGGCTGGATCTCACCATCCTGAGATCATGACCTGAGCTAAAATAAAGAGTCAGATGCTTAACTGACTGAGCCACCCAGGCACCCCTGGTAACAAGTTTTTTGTTTTGTTTTGTTTTGTTTTACCTGGTAACAAGTTTTAAACAAACCTTGGTTTACTCCATCTGAAGCAATTATGTGCATGTGAAGGTTGATTAGGAAAGTTTTATTCCAAATGCAAAGTTTAAAAGAAAAACTTTTGATTTTCTAAGTGTAAACCATAACTTACCCAGAAAACTGTTCATGTTATTTCTTATCTTTTGGGATTCAAGACTTTGTATGGTGTTACCTTGCAGCTGACAGTAAACACAAGGAATCAGGAATGGTGTCTTTGGCATGAAAGATAACACAATAGAATATTTTGTAATGAACAAAGAGTGACATCAAAATATCAGAGGAATATACCTAGTCACTCAGTGAGGGATAATGAAATTCCAAGTCATAAGGGACAACGTCATACAAAAATATCCTGTAAAACTTCTTGATTCTTTAGTGGATGGGTCTGAGTTTATATCCATCTATATTAACTTTGCCTTTGAGATATTGACCAAGCCATGGTAAGTGTAGGACTGAAATTCTTAAGAACAGAGAGGGATAGAGATTTTGGCTATTCACATTAAAGAAAATATTAAAGTGATGGATTCTCTGCAGGAAGAATGTGAATAAAGAATGTGAAGGGTAAAGGAAATAGGAAAGGGAAATGAAGTAATGTTAGAAGTGTTTATTCTTTCAACTCTTAATGCTAGAAACTTTATCATCTTTATTTGATTTTATTATTGGCTGCCAGACTCAGTAGATATTATCATTCCATTTTTTTAAAGGCAATGGATCTGGAGCTTAGAGAAGATAAACAACTTACCTGAGTTCATAGTCCTTTGGAGACAAAAAGTCATGATACATTACACAAACTCATTTCCAGATACGTATACCTCTCCCTCTGCAGAATCTGCTTAAGTGTTTCTTCTTCCTCTCCCTCTTTCTCCCTACCTCTCCCTCTCTCTACTCTTTACTTTTTCACTGCCCCCAGTTGCATTTTTCCCAAGTCCTCTTGATCTTTCTCTCTTGCTGTGAACAGTGTTTTTTCAAAAGGAAGAAAGTTACAGGAGTTAATATCACAGCTAACTGACTTTAGCATTTGTATTCCTATAGGTGGTTTTTATAACCATAGCTTAATTTAAATGAATGGAAGTTCAAACTACTTAAACAGATGTACAGTTGAATCTTTAATGACTATAGATGTTTCTTCAGTACACTATTGAATCTTCAGCTTCCTAATCCTAGAATACAGTTTTGAAGGAGCCTAGGTGTACTGTGTGTTTCTGGATTACTAGAGAAATAAATTCCTTCATTGCACAGGATATTGATGAACTAAAACTAAAAACTCGAAGTAGGGCTTTTATCAATTAACAGTTCTTGCTCACTGTGAGATTTTTAAAGTTTGTATATGTCACAGTTATGTACCTTGTACACTATTTTTTACATATTCTGATCCATACAAAGCAATATATAGTATCTCAGTCATCCATCCATCCTTGGGCCTATCTTTATTTATAAATATTTTTGACATCCATTCTCTTTATTCATAATCCATTTAGTAGAAATATACTTCGGGCTGGCTTTGTCACATTGCTGTGACATCCTACAGAAGTGGGCTTACTGAAACTCTGCTAGGTCCAGCTGTGATGTCATTGGCTTATGTTTGAAGAAACAATGATATGTAGTGTTATACCAACCAAAAGGACCTATTGGAGGATGTGGGAGATTGCCTGATGCAGAGCCCTTGTTTTGAATATCCTTAGAAGAAATCTCTTACTAATCATGGCTTTAGAAATCTTTGTAATTTCTTGAGCAGTTAGCTAGCTTTTTTTTTTCTTTTCAACTGTTATGAATTGTGAAACCCATTTCTCTTTTGACTTTGACTTACAAAAATCATGGAGTTAAAATTGAGATCCAATTGAAAAAAAAGAAAAAAACCCTCTGTTTCGGTTTATGACTGTTTTTTGTAACTTTCTGAATTCAATTTTATCAAAAAATACATGTGATGTACTTTAATATTACCTATTATCTTATTATGACTATTTTAAAATAAATAATTTTTAAATTTATTTATGTATTTATTTATTTTTTATTTATTTAAATAGATAATTTTTTAAATAAAAAATGGACAGGACCCATTAAATTGATTTCATAATCCATGAGTTGATCATGGCCTGAAGTTAGGAAAGACCTTGGTCTGTTGTATGCTTTTTTTTTTTTAAAGATTTTATTTATTTATTTGACAGATGGGGTCACAAGTAGGCAGAGAGGCAGGCAGAGAGAGAGAGGAGAAAACAGGCTCCCCACTTAGCAGAGAGCCAGATGTGTGGCTCAATCCCAGGACTCTGGGATCATGACCTGAGCCGAAGGCAGAGGCTTTAACCCACTGAGCCACCCAGGCGCCCCTGTTTGCATTTTTGATTACTAATATTATTGCTTCTATCTTTTGCCAATAAAAAGTTACTTGCTTATCTACTTTTCTTGTCTATCCCTTTTTTTCTTGTCTATTTTTTATTTGTATTATCTTATATTTTATGTCTTCCCCGTAAGCTGCCAAAATCTTTTCTTACAGAAAAACTATAATTTAATAAATATCTGGGGGGACCTGGGTGGCTCAGTAGTTAAGCCCCTGCCTTCAGCTCAGGTCATGATCTCAGGGTCCCGGGATTGAGCCCCACATTGGGATCCTTGCTCTGCGGAAAGCCTGCTTCTCCCTCCCCCACTCTCCCTACTTGTGTTCCCTCTCTCACTGTTTCTCTCTCTATCAAATAAACAAACTTAAAAATCTAAAATAAATAAATAAATAGATAGATAAATAAATACCTAACTATACCAGTCTATTAAGTTCGAGTTATATAGATTCATTAAATATTTCCTAAAAAGAGCTTATGATATCTGAGGAAGACAGATATGAAGTAGATAAATTAACCTAATAAATAAAAAGTAATACATTAAAATATAGCACAAAGGAGACGAGATGGGAACAATGATTTTTTTTAATGTTCTAATTTTAGCTATAAATAAAAATCAGTTTTATCAGTGAAAAGCAAGTTTTCTAAAGTTGTGCTACTTGAAGTGAGTGTATATTAAGAAATAGTTTCTCGTGCTCCCACTGAATACAAACAAAATGAACCCAACAGGGTGCTGTGACTTTGGGCTTTTAAAGTTTGGCAAAAGTCAAGTGCTCACTGTATGCATGCTGTTGTACACAAGAGCTGGTAATAGATGCCAATCGAAGCACAGGCATGTTTTCTGATCTCAGGGGGTTTACTCACTAAGTGGATGTCTCGATGCACACACACAAAGCAGAAAGCAACAAAGGATTGAAGAAAAAGAAAGGAAGACAGTGAAACATTTTTCTCACATGTTGAACATAAACTTGAGTAAACTTTTTGTATTTATGTAAACACAAAATATATATAAACATATGATGCAAACAAATTCTCAGATTGTACCTACCACCTATGTTTTCATGAAACAAGATCAAGGAAAATGCATTCCCTAAAAAATCTCTCCTCTGTGTATTTTTTCTGATATGAAACCACCTTCTTGCCAATAGTTCTTTCTCTAAAAATAAGGAGATTAAAATAGAATGGTGCATTTAGTAAAAGCACCTACCTTTTCTTGCAACCCCTTTTCTTACAATCACATTATTTTCCCCTGAGAGTGGTAGGAGTTGATATGGAGAAAATGTATGAGAGGGGGCCAGACATCTAGCTTCTAAAAGGAGATGTCCAAGATTTTAAAATTGTGACTTACATACTCTACCCTTATGCTATGACTTCTATTTCACGACTATGTCCAGATTGTTTTGACTCTCTTTTCCTCTTTATGTGCTATTATTTTTTCTTGTCACTTATTTCTTAGGAGTTTATATGTCTTTCCTCTCAGAATTTCTTTTTTTTCTAGTTTTGTTTTTATACCCTATTCCAAAGTACCTTCTTTTTACTGGCTTTTACCTAGTCCTTGATCCAGGAAATAGATAAATTCTAAGCAGGATTATATCTCCTGACTAATTCATCATATACTGTCCTCTTCAAGACAGAGCACATTTTCTCTGTTGGAATCCAGGTTATGACATCCAACCAGGGATGAGCAAAGTATAGAGGCGGTGGGGATCAATGACCAAAGACTGAGATATTACAGGAGTTAGACTTAATTATTCAGTATTTTTTTAAAAGATTTTATTTATTTATTTGACAGAGAGAGATCACAAGTAGACAGAGAGTCAGGCAGAGAGAGAGAGAGAGAGAGAGAGAGAGGGAAGTAGGCTCCCTGCTGAGCAGAGAGCCCGATGCGGGACTCGATCCCAGGACCCTGAGATCATGACCTGAACCAAAGGCAGCGGCTTAAACCACTGTGCCACCCAGGCGCCCCAATTATTCAGTATTTATGCTTTAAATTCTGGTAATGCTTGATAATTTTATCAGACTTTTTGGCTTGTATGATCTAAAATATATATAATCTGGGGAGTGTGAATTTCCTCAATTTGTTTTGTCATGAAGCTCAAGTTGGCTTTAAAAGAAAGGGCAGATTTTTTTTTTCTCCTTCTACTTGAATAGCTCTTGTTTTTAAAAACTCCTGTTTATGCTTCTAAATACTAAAAGGGTGGGGAAAAATCTCCACCCTTCTTTTAACAGTAGGACTTTAGATATACCATATAGCCTGGATCTTAGTTTTCTCTTCTATAAAACTTCTCTCTTTGTGGGCTGTCTTTTAACTGAATGTTGATGAGATGATTCCTCTGCTTACCACTTTCATTTACTTTACAAATGCTTTTCAGAATATGAAACACCTAGTGAAAATAACAGGAACTATTCCTCTGGGTGCACTTCTGTGTGAGAAGAGTTTAATAACCACACTGTTCTCTTTGCTCCAAGAACATAAACTGATGCTATTCCTTCTTGTATTTTCACTGTAAAGTTTAGAGGAAGAGGCTGTAGAAGAGGATTAAGCTAAGATAAAGTTAATATAGCTACTTAATGATAGAAATGCTAATCTCTCCCTTTTAGAAGCAGCTATGTTTCTACCTTTCAGTTGAAAACACGTAACCTGTAGTGGTTAATATTTAGTATTAAAATAACAGAATGAATGAATGAATGAATGAATGAATAACAGGATTTTATGATATCATAGTCATAATTCACTCAAGTCAACATATACTACTGCCTTTGCTTTTGCACGGCAAAGAAAAAATAAAACAAAAAGGCAACCTACTGAATGCCTTTGGAAAACATTTAATTTGCCATGTCCCCATTGTTATTTAAATCACGGTGAGGGAAAATGATATTTCTGTGGGTTCTATTTTTCTGTGAGTTCTTTCCAGTTAGCACTTCTGATATGTAAAATATTTGTCATTGGTGTAAAAGGTGAATATACCAACAATTTAAATTAGGATTAAAGATATTCTGTGGAAAACTCTCTACCCTTCTTTTAATAGTATAACCTTAGATATACCATGTAAACTTCTAGATCTTAGTTTTCTCTTCTATAAAATTTTACTTTGGGACGCCTGGGTGGCTCAGTGGGTTAAGCCTCTGCCTTCGGCTCAGGTCATGATCCCAGGGTCCTAGGATCGAGCCCCGCCTCGGGCTCTCTGCTCCTCGGGGAGTCTGCTTTCTCCTCTCTCCCTCTGCCTGCCTCTCTGCCTACTTGTGATCTCTGTCTGTCAAATAAATAAATAAAATCTTTAAAAGATAATTTACTTCTACACTCATTTGAAATTGGATATCTATTTTTGACATATATGGATGTTCATGCACAGTTCTCTAAGATATGTTGCTTTCATACTTTTAAAATAGATATAGTTCAAAGAACTTTGGAGATATTACTACATTAAATACCACAAAAACCTGGGGACAGACTATTTCTGTCCCCATTTTATTGGTGAGAAATGTGAGCCTTTGAGTGGTTAGTCAATTTGCTCAAGATGAGAATTAGTGGTTCTGGACATATCACACATACTATGGACACATTTATTAGGGTCTGTTATGTTTGAGTAACTACTCAAAAGTTCTGGAGGTCAGTGAAAAAAGTAAGCAAAAATCCTAGCCTTGTGGAGCTGATCATTATCCATTTAATCTGTGTGTAAATTCAAATGTATTTGTTTAAAGTGTAAATATTTATTTATCTGACAATTGTAAAGCTCTCTGCTCTTTACTATAGTCAGCTATAGAGCTATGCAATACTTTCTATCACTGTAAATGTCTACCCTTATGGGGAAAAAATGCATGTCCATCATGAGTCTGTCAGGGTTCCTACCTACCACAATATATTTTGTATTCCCAGTCAGTGTCACAAGAAAATAGATTTTAACTATATTTTTTGTGGAATGTGCAGATGGGTTCTCTTTTTAATACAGGCTTTAAATTTTTATTTTTTTTTAATGAGATTTCTCTAGTGGTTCAGTTGAGAACTAAAGAATTCATAAGACTTACTCTTTTAAAAGTTGGCCTAGGAATATTTTTAAAAGATTTGCGTGTTTGCAAGATCATTCGCTTAATACTTCATTTTTAGAAGTATAAAAGATCATTGCAGACCATGCTGTTATTAAAAATATCTAGACTTACAGAATGTTTGAAATAACTAATGGAAAAAGAAATCACAGTTATACTTTAGGGCACAAATATACATCCGAAAAGTCTCTTCTTATTGTTTTCATCCACTGTTTCAAAGTTAATGAGCTGTGACAAGATCATGAGCAATATTTTAACTGCAGGAAAGTAATATGTTTTTATTGTTAATTTTAATTCAGTTTCCACAAGTAAGATGACAATCTAAAATTTAATCTTATGAATGCTCCAAGGGAGTAATTAAAATAGTTAAGCTTTGCCATAAAAAATAGCATATAATATCTTCAAACTATAAACATTGTCATTGATTCAAATCAGCATTCTTTCTCTATTTGATATACAAGAACACTTTAATTAATTTTAAATATTAAACATACTTTGCTGGAAAATTAATAAGCATTCCTTACTTAAGTAAAAGCTATTAGTTATTTTCATATAACTTGTCAAGCATAGTGTATCCAGCTAAGGAAATACATATTTCTGTCAATTTTTACACCACATTTTCTAGGGAAATACATTCAAATGATGCTTTTTCTCCCACAAATTTGGGAAATTTGTATTGACTACATATAAATACATTTAGATCTTAAATTTTTTTAACATATCTATCATGTTCATATATTTTGTAGAAAGACCAGTGCATATCTCTAATTCTATTATCATGCTCTTATATTTATTACTACTATTTATTATTATTTGATGCATATAGTAAATATTTTATGCTTTGGAAATATCAATGAAGAAAGCATGGCGATATTTACAGGACAAAATTCAGGCCAAATCTTACATTAATTCCTTCAGAAAATAATGGTAGAAAATCTAGCATACTATGGTAAGTTGTGTAAGGAATATTTAGAAGGATGTCTCATGATTTAAATTCTCAGAATAATGCAACTTTTAGAAAAGATGGTTATTATACAGGGCTTAAGGAATAGGCTAAACGTTTAATCGTACAGGAAAAGACCAAAGACTTCCCAAGATAGAAGGTAAAAGTGAACCATCACTAAGAGGTAACAGCAGGCATATTGTATTAAAGGGACAATGGGAGATATGATGTATTAAGAGAAAATAACTTGCATATTACATACTAAAATATGAAGTAAAAAAAATTCCTAGTGTGTGTATATATGAGTATTTTGGTGGGAATTTCAAGGATAAATACATTCTTAAAAAGAACCATTAACCCAAACTGTTTCGCTTTCTGTACATAAGAAAGATGAGTGAGCTTCTAAAACCAAAGGTGGAACATAATGAAAAAGTCTCAAAACTGAAAACAATTCTTTGTTGTTGAAAATTAAAAGTCAACTTGTAAGCAATAGTGACAAAAAGCAAAGATTCTAATGAATTGTTTAATGAAGTTTAAATGAATGATATCAATGATGGAGAATGACTATTTGGACAAAGGACCTACCTCTTGCCATAAATTCTTTCAGGTTTTCTTATTTTAGAGGGTGTTCAATAAATAGGAGCTCATTCTGAGAGAAGTGATCTTAAATGGCTATGTTTCTCCACTTACTAAAATTTAGAACAATAAATATGAATTATAATGGCACGAACAATCAGGGATTCTTTTTTTCTCACCATTTTTCTATGAAATACTCAGTGCTTAGGAAAAAAATCTTTGTATGGATCATGGCACATCAGGCCCTTATGGCCTCTATCTGAAAAAAAAGCAAACTCTGTTAGAATTAGATTATATTGCATCCACAGAGTACTTAGACAATAATTGTTTAATAGGCTTGATAATTGGAAAATAATAAGTTTTTTTAATATACATTTCGGCTTCCTAGCTGTTGACCTTAACACAGTCTAATGTGACATCTTCCTCTGGTAGTCTTCCAGCAGTTGGGGTTTAAATGTAACACAGAATTAAAGAGAAAGATTTCATGGTCTGACAAATCAAAATTGCATCTCTTTTTGTATAGTCAATTACAAATAAAGTATTGCAGCTCTTAAATTGGATGCTTAGTTTAGATTTGATAACACTAATGGGTAGTAATCCTTTTCTGAGATTTTACAAGTAAAATGTTAAAACGGAAATGTAATGCAATCATGTATACACCGGTTTTTCAGATAAGTAGAGATTTCTATTTAGGGATGTCACATCGTATACTGTTTATTGTTGATATTTTTCTATTACCAAAAAAAAGTGCTTTATTTACCAAACCTTTTTTTTCTTTGTAATTAAGGAAACACCTTTGCATTTCTCTCAGTTTCAGTTTCAGGGGTCCTTGTTCTTCTTCCTCATGTTCTCCCTCTTCCTCCTCCTCTCTTCTGTCTCTCTGCTGCTCCTTACTTTTACCCGCCTCTCTCTCCCTCCCTCCTCCTTGCCTTCAACCTCAACCTCTAGGCTCCCTTCTGACCTCTCTCTCTCTAATAAATGGAGATAAATCTTTACATTCCTTTCACTTTTATGGCAGTTCCTCTTGAATGCAAAAACACTTAGGAGTACTCTATTCTTATTTTTTTCTTCTGCTCTGGCTTCTGAAATCATTCGTCCAGTCTTTACCTGGTTAACACTTACACTACTTGTAGCTGACTTTTTTCCATAAAAATATTTGATTAGGCTTCAAAAAAATTATTGACAAAAGGTAGATGTTTATTACCTAAAAAAATACTAACTACAATTTTCCTTTGTTCTTTTTTGAATTATTTTTGAAATATTTTATTTATTTATTTATTTATTTGACAGAGAGAGAGAGAGAGAGAGAGAGATCACAAGTAGGCAGAGAGGCAAGCGGGGTGGGGGTGGGGGATGGGAAGCAGGCTCCCCGCTGAGCAGAGAGCCTATTCAGTACTCAAGTTTAGGATCCTGAGATCATGACCAGAGCCTAGGGCTGAGGCTTAAACCACTGAGCCACTCAGGCAACTGCCCTTTGTTTGTTCTTTAGTATTTGAAATATGTAATTGGTAAAAATTTAATTTTCACACAGTTCTTGGTTAATTATTTTGCAACATGAGGAGCAATTCCTGGGTTTGTTTTTAGATCTACTTATTATAGTACAAAACGCCACTTTTGTTTATAGCAAGTTTTAAATTTCATGATTTCTTTAAACATATTTTTAGTAAAGTTTCTCCAAATTATTTCTCTCTCTTAAGTTTAAGGTACCCTAAAATTTAAACAATTACAACAGTGGTTGCAAAATAAAAAGAATGAAATACAAAATCACTCTTTCTAGTGTCACTTAAATTATTACCAGTAGTCTTGAATCTGTACTCTCTTAATTTATTTTAATTGTGTTAGCATTCAGATACCTGGTTAAATAAAAGCTATTCTATGTACCTTGTGTATTTAGCCAGGAAAAAATGGTATCAGGAAATTGAGTAATAAGTATTTTCGTAATCAATGAATATTTCAATAAAACTGAATTTAAAGAATTTCTGATTAAATAACACCCCCACGTGCACCCCCAGAGCCAATGATGTCTCCATTAAAGAGAAGTAGTGACTTTGTAGAGAAAGCACTAAGAAGAGCCCAAGGGCAAAGTTTCTTTTGACTGGCTAGATGATTATGACCAGCTACAGGTTTCTCACCTTTACAAACAATGGGCTACAACTGCACTATCAACTCTATGGAGCATTTGTGGGAATAAAGTAACAAAATGAATGTGAAATGGATTTGTAAATTGTCAAGCACTATGTCAGTATGAATTGTTATTATTATCATTGTTCTTGTGTTTATACGTAATTGGTTCTCTACTTCATAAAATATAAGTTAGAACGAAGTCAGTAGTTCATATTTGTATAATAAAAAGATTTCCAATTATGTGCGAAGTATAATTTTAGAAAGTAAAAGTTAAGATATTATATTTTCCAGCTTTTATAAGTCATTTCTACTATGAGTTTTGAAATGGTGTTTTCTATATATAGAAGAACTATAGGTGAACTATTAATAATCCTATTTTCTAATATTTCAGATTTAGGTCAATCATGAAAGAAAATGTTAAATTGTAACTTAACCACCCATCTAGGAATCTAATTCAAATTCAAAGACAAAATTCTTGTTATTTTTTATTAAATAAAATTGGACATAGTAAATAGGTTATAACTGAGCTTTACATGACTTAGTAAATGTGTTTGCATTTCTTTTATTCTTCCTTTAAATAATGATTTCTTAAATTATTCATAGATGGAATTAATATGAAGGCAGTATCCACACTTATTTTCTTTTAATTGTGCATATTAGCTATTTTTTAAAGCAAATTAGTTGAAATTAGATGGCATCTTCTTTGAAACTCAATTGGACATACCTAATTATATGAATTATATTGGCAGTGTTTGTAATAAAGCCCAATGACCCCTGTCAGACTCTAAGATAAACTTAGGGACCATTTTTCTGGGAGAAAGTTCAAACTCTGGGATAGTGATGATCAAACTTTATTTTGAAAAAAAATTATATTTATAGTCTAGTGCGGTGACAATTTCTGAACTCATTTTTAGGATTTTGAAATTGTTATTCAGCAAGTTTAAAGTGAGTCCCAGAAATTGCTTTGAGAAAAACTAGTCTAGAAAATTTTTCTGCCAATCTGTAATAATATAGGAAGAAAATCATATAAGTAATTTATTGGATTCATGTCTTACAAAGCATTGTGAACAGTTGTGAACACTTAATATAGAAGGATATCTGTAAAATATTAAGGATATACAAATTAAAATTATTCATCTTATCAATATTTTCCTAACTTCAGTATCTGTGCTTAATGTTGGGGCTACAAATTAATCATTCAAATAATGAGCACACCTTTTTCCAGTTGAGATCTCCCAATTGTCTGAAAGTGACTTTTACGTTATTTACTATGCTTTAAGATTCCACTATGAAATAAGTGATTCTTAAGCCAGTATCACTTTTTTCCCGACACTAATAACAAAATACTTTTTCTTATGTATTAGGGTTCACCAGGAGAACGTGGATCAGCAGGTACAGCTGGTCCAATTGGTTTGCCAGGACGTCCAGGCCCCCAGGGTCCTCCTGGTCCAGCTGGAGAAAAAGGTGCTCCTGTAAGTAATTTCAAGGAGAAAATATATTATACTGCCATTCTGCACAAGTTATTACTTTTTATTCAAGGATATTAGCTCTTCATACTCCACTGCCTTCTCTCTGCATATGTGCCTGGCATATAAACACACATTTTTTTATATTTATAATAGAGAAAATTTCAAATTCAATTAAATAAGATGACATTTTCCCACACTTTATGAAACTCTAAGACCTGTGAGGGAGTTGGATATTAATGTAAAAGGCTTCTGATTTTGCTCCTTTTAAAAAATAAAATTGGAGTTTTGATTAAAACTATACTTTGCTGCTTTATATTAGAAAAGTGTGCACTTTTCACTCCTCTTGTATTACAACATCATATCCAGTATTTCCAAAGTCTGTAAATGAAACTCACAGAAAGTGGCTGCCCTTCTCATGTAATTTGAGTTTTGATCTACAGTGAGTGAGATGGGAAACATCTAACCAGTTATTTTATCTTATATCTATTGGATTTAAAAATTTTATTTTTAAATGATTGTAGGCTATATTGTATTCATTAGGCTTATGTCTCTTTGTCAAGATTTCTTCTTGGTTTCTGTTTCTGCTTTTGAATTAATCATGTTAATTTTCTTTAAAAATTCTCATCCTCCAAGGTTAAAACACAAACTCACTCAATGAATGTGGATGAAATGGTTGACCATAATACATAAAAATAGGAGTTCAATACTTTTTATACATTTAAGTCTTAATATATATATAACCTAATTTAAAGCTATAATTTACAAAATATTGATTCATTACTAAGACTTTAGTTTTAGCAGCTTGCTTTCATTGTCCATGCATTTTCTCTCATTACCGTTTGTGATATTATATAAATGTTTCCCAATTAAAATGCTTGTTCTCTGTGATCTGTTACCTTTCAGAAATATTAGAATGGGGCCATACCACCTGTAGATAGATTTTTTGGTGCAAAAAGAAAACACATTTAATTGCTGAGAAAAATTTTAAAGCAATGTTTCCAACTTAGTATGTTGAAAATGTAGACATTATTTTCTGAGATGTTAACAACTATGAAAAAATTATTCTTTGCCCCTTCATACAAACTTCCCACCAACTTTTCTAGTATGATGTGCATGAGAAAGGGATGGAAGAGACACTTAGGCCTTCTCATAAAAGTTCACTCAAAAATCCAGGGTACCCATATCTTGGCACAACATAGTGAAGAATGCATATAGAATAATAAGATACACATTTCTTCTTATACAAACTGGAAATATACCAATGAGAGAAGTCAAGGATTTTGTAAGATAATATATTGAAATGCTGCATTTTAAAGTGGTTTAATACCTTGGTTTTATGAAGAAAAATGGAAAATTTTGAATTAAAGAAAAGAATATGGAAAAGTTCTGAAAGTGATAATAAGAAATTAGTTTTGTGAAATAGAGGAGATGTTAGTAACAAAAGGCCTTCCTCGTAAGAGCTAAGATTTGGGCTTGGATTTCACTGGTGATTGATGACACAATGACTAAGAAGGGGAAAGAGATCCTCTGCCCATTTGTCCTCTCTCAATTATTCCCTCCACCAACAAAAATTCCATGATGTTTATTCTTTTTTTGTTGTTGTTCAACAAATAGTTATTAAGAAATAAGTGCAGTGCACTGTATTAGTTAATAGTTAATATTTTTGAAGGAGTTATCTATTTAGAGATAGTAGCATAAAATGTTTATACAAGTGTTAGGGATACCCATAGACCTCCATGTAGAGGTCTAAAAAAACTGATGAAACTGATGAAAATGTTGGCTAATACGTTAAGTTATGTTATCTGCAGTTAATATGTTAATATGTTAAGTGCAGTCATTTACTTCTTCCTAAATCCAAATATAAGTTTGGGATCTTAACTCCTCTGAGCAGCTTGTGTTATGAAAATATTATATAATTATTAGTAAGCTAAGTCGTGCATTTAAAAAAAAAAATAAGATGAGGGTCTGTGGAAGGCAAGTCCTTGTCTAACTTAACCACCAATCCACCTTCCTAGAAGGAAGAAAATGAAAAACAAGAGCTGGGAATATCCACATGACTTACTTATGGCAATAACTGTGCTCTAATCTCTAACTCCAAATTAATCAATCAGTGTCAGGATTGTGAATCTGAGTTATTTAGAATAAGAGCAATGTAAAAAAAAAAAAAAATAAGAGCAATGTTAGGAGGTATATTGCTGAATTCCCATGTGGTGCAATCTTGAGGCAGGGGAATAAAGGTTTGGACTGTCCTTTAGAGGAAATCATAATGGTGGGCATTTTGAAAGACTCAAGTAAGAGAGAGATAGAGTAAAAGCCCATGACCGAGAAACAGACTCTTAACTACAGAGAACAAACTGTTGGTTACCAGAGGGTAGGTGGGGGCAGATGAGTTACACAGGTGATGAGAATTAAGGAGGGCAACGTCATGATGAGCACTGGGTGACGTATGGAAATGCTGAATCACTATATTGTGCACCTGAAACTAATATTATACTTTATGTTATACTTTATGTTAACTAACTGGGATTTAAATAAAAACTCTAAAAAAAAAAAAAAAAGCAGCCATGAGTGGTAGAAAATATATCCAGGGCACACCATCATATAGGCCTGAGAGTGAAGACTCTTCTTTGTTGAATGATGTAAAAGATCAAGAATACTGAAAGTTGAGTAAAAGCAAAAAGAGGGATGGGTACTTGGCCTATTGGCCATTTGTGACCTCTGGGTAATTTCAGTGGGATTCAAAAGAAGACTGGTGATAAAGGAATGGGATCGGTACATATGGAGCAACCCAGCAGCCATGTGGCTTAAAAATAGAGGGGCAGTAGGTAGAAGTACAAGGAGAATTGAATACATTTCCTCTTATGATGATGATGCACATTTATCTGCTTAACTAATAATAAGAAAATAATAAAGAAAAGTGTCAGTGAGAATTAAGGAAGTTAAGGGTGTCAGAGTAAACTAGGGTTGTCAGCTTCAGCCAGCCGGAATTGGACTGGGAATTCAAGTCTATTATTTGTTGACTTATGATTTAACATCCCAATGTCTCTGAAAAGAAGATAACCACAGTGTTTTGTGAGGATTAGATGAAATTGTAGTCCTAAATTACTTTGTAGAATTGTGATAATAAGTCTTCAGTGAACCGCCATAATCTTAAGTCTGGACAAGAGTTGTCGTAAAAAAGGATGGATAGATGCATAAATTGGCTTTGAATCAAGAGGGATGGATTTGGTGAGTTATAATAAAAGTTGAGAGTAAGGATGCAGGCAAAATGCAAGATCATGCCAAGTCAAACATAGGATATGGGGATGAGTAGCTGCTTCTATCAAAATTTTAAGCTGAGGTTCAGCCATTAACATTAGTGAAAAAGGTAGAAGGAATGAAATAAAGAGTGCTTAAGGAAAGATGGATGATGTTTCTGATAGTCCTATGGATTGCAGGCCGAGAGATGCATACATAATAGAGGAAGACTTTGTCATCTCGCAGAGCTGTAAATGAAGAATCTAAATTTAGTGGGGTGCAGAGCAGTTGAAAGATTTTTCCTGACTCCACGCAGACCAGAATCAGAAAAAATAAATGGCAGGTGGTTTTGGCTAGAGATCGTGTGTACTGTAATGAAGGCAGATGGGAACTAATCTGTCTTATTTACGGGTGCTCTTGTATAAGACAATCGATTTTTGGAGTTTAGGCTCTAAAGGAAATCCAAATTTAAGGAAAAGTATCTGAATCAGCTGATGTGTTTAAAATGATGAAATTCACTATGAGTAACATAGCACATTTTATGAGTAGAAATAGGTTTGAGATATTGCAATATTTGATTTAAAGGAAATAAAAAGTCTCCAAGGTGACATCAGGGGTACATCTTAAATGATAATTAGGGCATAGTGTTGAAAGAAGAGCCTGTGGAATCTAGAAAATGAATAAATCGAAGTTTATAAGTTAACTTTGTTTTATGGATATGTTGTTATTTCTGTTGCCATTAATAACTCAACAAATATTCCCGAAGTGCCTACTCTGGGTCACAGGACAAAGGGATGAAATGGAATGCAAAAACAGACATCGTTTCTGTCCTCATACAATTTATTGTCTGATGGGGCAATTCGATAATAAGCAAAGAATCACTATGTGTATAATTACAAACTCCAGTTAGTGATATGAAAGGAATGTACTGGTGTATGTCAGCTTGTTCAATGGAGGGAACTGAGTTGGAATCGGGTCTTTTCCTTGGACAGCGCACGGATGATGGAATGTAAAAGATGAAGATAAATAATAGGTGAAGTGTCCTCCTAGGCATCCTCCGGCCAAGTAACAAGAGGGTCATGGAATCAGCTTTCACTGAAAAAAGTTCTAGAGGGGTTGGAATACAGAGAGCAAGTGCAGGGAGAGGCTAGATGCTGCTGGGCAGGTAGTAGGAGGCAGATAATGGCAGGCCCCACTAGCAGTGTGGTCTTTTATCTTTGGAATGGTAAACAAGTAAATTGACTGAAGAATGTTGGTAAGATGATCTGATTGTCTCCCTGGTTACGGCAGGGGGAATAGTTTGGAGATAAGAATAGATGTGAGAAAGGAAAAAAAGTTTATTTCAACCCTTGAAAAGAAGGCTACTGGTATTTTGGGATAAGGTGTTACTGGTAGAGATAAAGTGAAGAAACTACATTCAGGAGATAAAACAGATAAAACTTAATCCTTGTGACAGGATAGTAAGTGATGAGGGAAGGGGGATGTTGGGGAAGGGTAAGACAAAGCCAGAAGCTAATGACATGTAGATTCCCAAACCCTGGAACTAGAAGAATGAGTCACTGAGAGCAATCCGGTATATATATATATATACCTTACGCAAAACTGAGGGAATCTTAACTTTCAGGAAATAATTTATTTTAAATCCTGAAAGAGCTCTTAATGGAAAATAATGTCATCATTCCTTATCTAGGCGCTATTTTCTTTAATTACACGATAGAAGTAAATTTAAAGACGGGAAAATAACGCCATTGTCAAAAAATAAAGAAAACTAATGGCTTTGTCATTTTGAATCAGTAAAAGCAGCAATGAATTAAAATATAAAAATCTAGGAAAATCCATGACACATTTGTTAAAAAAGAGAAAAAGCTGATGCATAAAGCATATTATAAAGCTGGGAATATGAGCAAATGCATGATTTATGATTTATGGCTTTTTTTGGCCCAGCTATTTCAGTAACTTCACCAAAGAACCATAAAAGCTCAGTGAATTTTCATCAACACCAAGCATCTGATCTATCAATATACAATACTTGATTAGAAAGTATGTGTTTGAAGGAAAAATTCTAAGTTGAATGTTAATTTTGTGGACCATAGCCTGAGATTTATAAAACGTTAACAAGGATGGTATTCTTAGTCAGGAAAGAATGTAGGGATCTTTTGTGTCATCATTTACTACTTGAAAATACTTTTTCTTGGTAACATTAATTTCTTTCTCTAATATGAAACCCAGAGTATGACTGTTGCACTCAAAAATTGTAATAAATAGCTAATTTACAGGTTTCTTACAGCGAAGTAATAGTCTGCTGGATTTTCAATACAGGGAGAAAAAGGTCCCCAAGGTCCCGCTGGGAGAGATGGAGTTCAAGGCCCTGTGGGTCTCCCAGGACCTGCTGGGCCTGCGGGCTCCCCTGGAGAAGATGGAGACAAGGTTGGTATTCTTTATTCATATTAGTACCTCTTGTGAAAATTTAATTTTTTTTCTCAAGAATCCTAGATTTAATGCTTCTGAAGATTAGATAACAAATCTTAAGATGGCTTTTACAAAGTTTCATACATGTTCCATGTGCTCGAAGGTTTCAGTTTAGTGTGAGTAGTACTATCTATCCACGAAATAGTATGTCAGACCTAAACAAGAAAAGGGAACACAAAAACAATCGTGGGGGGTGGGGGAAGAGCAGGTGCCAAAATTGTTTATTTTCAAATATATAGCTTCTGAAATAAATGTGAAACTAATTAAATTAATTATTTGTATATACTTAGGACTTATGTCGTGGATATTGCAAAGGAAGACTTAAGAATGAGTCACATACCTGTTTGCTAACACTACTTTTCTTTTAGCCAACATGTAAATAAAGATTCTAAACTCTTGAGTCTGAATGTAGGGCTGTGTTGTTATGTGTATGAATTTAATGTCTTCTGATATTGTGAAATGCCATAACACAATTTATGAACCAGAAATCCGATAATGTGCGACATTTTAGCATTTTGAAGACCAGGAGAAAAAAATAAAGTAATTTTTGATTAATGCGTAATTATATATTTGTATAAATCAGCTACTTCCAGTATCAGTTTATAGTGATGGTATTTTAGACAAAATTGATTTTGTGAATTAAAAATCCAGTTGCACTATTCCTCAATGTTCAGTTGACTTTGGTTGTCTATATACTAGTCGACACTAAAAAAGAGAAGCAGAGAAAACCCAGGATTTTACATTTTAAACAATGACATTAAACACAAGCACATATTTACGTTAAAGTAAGATTTAATAATGGGAAAATAGTGATGACAGTTACAATGCAGGCACGACATATTAGAAATAAACTTTTAACTTAAATCTTTCCAATGCAGGGTGAAATTGGTGAACCGGGACAGAAGGGCAGCAAGGGTGACAAAGGAGAAAATGTGAGTTTCCTAGTTCTTACTGAGGGGCATTATACATTCAACCCTTTTGTTGTTGTTGTTAACCACGGATATTTTTCCGTAGTACTGCGTACTTGTAATATCTATACTATATTACCTCTTCGGCAACTATTCAGTTGAGATTCAGTCAATTCTATTAAACCTCTTTCTGATGTGATGTTTAAGGTATGTAATAATTCCAACCCTGAAAGCCTTGCAGTGAGACTAAGTCACCAGCAGGTTTACCCTCCAACACTTTTGCATCATGAGTTCATATATCCCTGTGGTTTAAAGAGAAATCATGTCTTAGTGTGGTTATGAAAAGGATTTTGATCTGGTGGAAACCTGAACATGTCTCAGGTACCCTGATGGTCTATGAATCCTGCTTTCAGAATCTTTTAAGTACTCTTCCCAACAGGTGGCAGATATACCAACAATGACTGTTTTTCTTCAGTGCTCTGATCTTTTATAGTGACTGATCAGTTATTTATGTAAAAAAAGGCAGTTAAGAAGAAACATTTATGCATGTAAGACTCATAAACGTATTGAAATCTATTGCTCAAAAAAAGGCGTCTGATATACTTAATATATAAACTAAGTTTGCATGTGTTTTCCTAGGAAGGAGATGCAGATTTTCATATATCACTACATTCTGTCTATATAGAACCCCCCAATCCCAATATTCATTTACAAGATAGTGTTTAGACAAATCTTTTTTTTTTTTTAAAGATTTTTAAAATTTATTTATTTGACAGGCAGAGATCACAAGTAGGCAGAGAGGCAGGCAGAGAGAGAGAGGGAAGCAGGCTCCCGGCTAAGCAGAGAGCCCCATATGGGGCTGGATCCCAGATCCCTGGGATCATGACCTGAGCTGAAGGCAGAAGCTTAACCCACCGAGCCACCCAGGCACCCTAGATAAATCTTTTAAGTGCTCTTTCTGACTCATGCCCATCTCAGTAAAGAAATCTGGCATTTTGAAAAGCTTCAAATGTGAAATTTCAGTATCTTAGCATAAAAATCTATTTTTAAATATCCACATTACAGATGAGAGTGCTTTAAGTAATAACTAGCAATTTAAAGTTGATTGCAAATACGCAAGCCTGAGTCTCAAGAAGTAAAACAAAAGAAGCAAAAGGCTTCTTTTCTTCTCCATAGAAGTGTAAAGATGCATAATAGATTTTGAGCAACCAAATGATCTGTGCTATTATAGCTGAGGCTCTTCTGTCTTCACTTGCAAAATTACTGATTTTTATATCACTCCAGGGTCCTCCTGGTCCTCCAGGTCTTCAGGGTCCCGTTGGTGCCCCTGGAATTGCTGTAAGTACTCCTCTTGTTCAGCAAATTTATATCCTCACAGTTGCCTGATTAAATTTATGAACTGTCACATAACCTGTTGATTTTGTGCAGTGATGAGTTTGTATATTTAACATTGAATCAAGTTTAAATAATCTAATATAGCTAACCAAGCTGATCTCTGTAAACAAAAGATGTTATGACTTCATCTGAAAAAAATTAATAACAGTTGAAAGTACTTAATTTGTAATAAATTCTGAACATCATTTCCCCTTCGTTAGACAGCTTTTACATCCTTTGGCATACATGAGAAAATAAAATCAACCATACTCCAGAAACAAAGAATGTAAAGTCTACAAACAATGGTGTATTTATAGTAGACAATGGAAACTTAATCCTTTTATTTGGTTATTTGTAAATAGACCAGCTTTGATTAAATTAGAAATAGCTATATTTTTACGACAACATATCAGAATCTTGATTTTTCCAGTTTGCGGTCATTTTCATTGTTCTACTCTAGGGAGGTGATGGTGAGCCGGGTCCCAGAGGTCAGCAAGGGATGTTTGGACAAAAAGGTGACGAGGGTGCCAGAGGTTTCCCAGGACCTCCTGGTCCCATAGGTCTTCAGGTAAGATGTTCCCTGTATCGTGTACTTAGTCATGTCCACCTACTTCTCACACCAGCTTTTCTGGTGGATATAAAACCAAGTCGCCTTCCTTATTCTGTGTAGGAACTTGAATAAGATGTTTAACCATAATGATGTTTTACTTAATTGTTAGCCCTACTTTAGGTATCATACCTCCTTTCTTCATTCTAATTTTGCTTAAAAATGAACTACAACCTAATTTAAGGCTGATCATTAAAAGTGAGAGGTTAGAAGGGTGCTTTTGGGGGCGCCTGGGTGGCTCAGTGGTTTGGGCTGCTGCCTTCGGCTCGGGTCATGATCTCATGATCCTGGGATCGAGCCCCGCATCGGGCTCTCTGCTCCGCAGGAAGCCTGCTTCCCCCCCCCTCTCTCTCTCTCTCTGCCTGCCTCTCTGCCTACTTGTGATCTCTGTCTGTCAAATAAATAAATAAAATCTTTAAAAAAAAAACAAGGGTGCTTTTGTAGGTCTGATAGCAAGAAAATTAGTACTTCAGATGGCTAGCAACAATTAAAAAATTCTCTTTCTTTGAGAAAGAGCAAACTGCCAATCACAACTACCAACAGACACTGCCAAGAGCAAATGTTAAACAATAATAGGTAAAATGCATAATTAACAATGGATTGATCATTTAAAATAACTTATTTTAAATTTTGATTGCATTTCATGAAGTATATTCAGGAATAGAAATATGAAATTGCAAATAATTCAAATTTTCTTTCAAATACGTCTTACAACTGGACCTGTAAGCAGCCATGTGCACAGCAGACAACCCCTATTCTCAGTTGTTTTTCCACTCTTCCACGTGATGTTCACTGCTTCCTAAAAACTTTGGAAACACCTGGCTTTCTTCTTTCTATACCTACTAGTGATCCTCTGGAAGGTCACAAAATTTTGTTTTAAGTGGTATCATATGGATATGAGTGATGCCACATTAGCAATTTTAGAAATGATTAAATTAAACCATCTAGTTCACTGTCCTTAAGCATTTGTGAAATTGTAGAAGAGCAAATGAAAGTTGAATTTATATAAATTTAAATTTAAATATAAATTTAATTTTATCTCCATTTTCATAAGTCACAGAATGCTGTTTTTAATGTTAAATAGCTTTATTATATATGTAATATACAGATTATACTGTAATATAATTAATTATATTATCATAGTTACTATTAATCATAGTTATTATCACAGTTACTAGTTATATATTATCATATCATAATTACTATTTACAATTATCAGAGTTACATAGTTACTATTGTTATAACACATAAAGGATGTTTTCCAGTGAACGTGATATTGTAATTTTCTGCTTTTATTTTAATGCCAAAGTAATTCTTTATAGACTTGGGAAATGCAAAAACTTTGTGTTCATATTTGTTTACTTCTTTTATATTTATTAGACAAAAATAAATGAGCAATCATGAGTACAAAATATCAACATATGTGAGAAACACATATTTGAAAACAACAACAAGGCATTCAAAATCAGATTACCAGTGGATATATTACCATTCATTTTCTGCTTTCTCATTTAACTGATTACTCTGATTCTATAAGGTTGTAATTTAGGGGTTTAGTTCCCATGATTAAAGAAGATGCCTTGTAGCTTATATTTATAAAATATTAAATGAAAAATTACCTTCATTTCCACAATGTAAGAAATGTGCTCTTTGATGAGGGTGACTCAAGAAATTAGTTCACTACAAAATTGATTATATTTTCCCACAGCTACCTCTTTAAATCAGGAATCTGAAAAGATGCTAATGTAATTAACATGCTCACAATTGCATCTGCATCCTTTAATTGAGTCTTCATGGCAGAATAGATATTAGCAATTATAATACATAAATAATAATAATCTAATATTCTTGGTGAGTGACTTGATTTTTCAATTTGATGTTTATAATTTATCTGCATATGAAGGAGACATATAGAATGCTCATTTTTGGCTTAAATTCATTTTTTATATTTTATCACTTAAGTGGCAAATGATTTTCAATTGACAGACCTTTAAAGAGAGTATCTCCATGCATAAATTATTCCTTAGGAGAAAGTTGGGGCATATGAAAACTGATTAACACTGTAGTGCCATTTAGTGCATTTAGTTTCCAGCAACAAAAGAATTTGACTCATTATGTCTCTATTAATTTTAATGATAAAAACATTCTGTCTTAATCAGCTTAAACTATAACCAGACTTCATCAGAAAGAAAGAAATATTTCAGTGTTTTTCTATTGAGAGGTCTCTATTGAGCTAATATCAGGAATACTCATAAAGGAACTCCTGGGTGGCTCAGTTGGTCAAGCTGCTGCCTTTGGCTTAGGTCATGATCCTGGGGTTCTGCGATTGAGTCCCGAATCCAGCTCCCTGCTCGGGGGGAGCCTGCTTCTCCATCTCCCTCTGCCTGCCGCTCTGCCTATTTGTGCTCGCTCTCTCTCTGTCAAATAAATAAATAAAATCTTAAAAAAAACTTATAAAAACTTAGAATTTACAAACTTTATAAGAACTTAAATATATGTGTAAGTTGTAATGCATGATACTTAAGAAAATTTATTTAAAATGAAATATTGAATGTTAAAATCTACTTGCCTATTCAATAATCTAAGTTTGTGTACTCTATCAATGAATTATAATTTCTGAGGTTGTGCATCTTGGAATCTGAAATTTTAGCCATCTTTCCCAGGTAGTCTTTAGGCAGGCTAAAATCTAAATTACTGCCTAGCTGTGTCCTCCCAGGAACTTCTCTAATGACTCTAGAAGCTGCTATTCGATGATATTAACCATTTGGGAAGTACATACAACTGAGTCATTTCCTAGACATCCCAGTGACATGTGAGAAAAAAGAAATTATATACTGGTGTATGTTGTCCGTTACAAAACAGTTATTAAGATTTTGTCATAAAAATAAATATATGTCACATTTAAAAAAAATGTTTATAAGTATACTCAGTAAAGTATCCTCTCTGAGAGGGCACCCAAACTGAGAGTCTTGTGAAATTAGTAGGTCATAAAAATGATTTAGTGGGTTATTACCAGGGTTTAAAAAAATGAAATATAACAGGATAAGGTAAAACAAAATAAAAATATCAAAGATCATCATCTGTGCATTAAAGGTATTATTTTTTGAAACTCATCTTTCAGCCATTTTGCATGGGCACAGCTAGGGGATAATAGGTGAAATGTGTTTATTACTGTGGGTCATGGTCAAATAATTTGCAACCATTGCAGTGTAGTGCCACATCAATAATTTTACTAAAATGCCAGCACAGATTAAGAGCTTTTGTTTTGTGTATTTTTATTTCTTAGACTATATCTGAAATACTATTATACAAATATTAAAAATAAAATACATGTAGAGTATATAAGGTATAAATAAATAATGGTATAATACTAAAACATTAAAAAATTAAAACAATCCATAATCTTACCATATTAAAAATTGTTGCCACTTTCACTATTTCTGTCCAGTAAGTACCTTACCTATTTTAAACACGTATTTCACAGATAAATTTATACTATGCATATTTACTTAAATTTGTACTTTATTAGCCATTTATATATGTTTAATATTTAGAGTATTAGTATCTTATTAATAGTCCTATAATATTCCTTTAACTTGGGTGCCTGGGTGGCTCAGTTGGTTAAGTGACTGCCTTTGGCTTAGGTCATGATCCTAGAGTCCTGGGATGGAGTCCTGCATCAGGCTCCCTGCTCAGGAGGGAGTCTGCTTCTCTCTCTGACCTTCCCCCTTTTCATGCTCTCTCTCTTTCTCTTGCAATCTCTCTCTCTCTCTCTCAAATAAATAAATCATATCTTTAAAAAATATATTCCTTTAGTTTATGTAACCAAATTAATTTAGCTGTGTTTTCTATGATTAAACTTTTGGAATAATCGAGAATTTTAATTGTCATACCTCCTGTTGTAATAAACACTTTATTATTTATAGTTTTTCCTGTTGATTTACTTTCTTAGAATTCATTCATTCATCATTTATTAAACATTTTATTGAAATCCTAGTTTTTGCCTGATCCTCAGCTAATTGCTAGAGATAAAATTGACACCTACACCAAAGCTTATGATTTAAGTACAGAAATAAGTGACCTCATTGTGTTTTTAGGTATACAATTCAAATATGTGCAAAGTATTGTTGAGATATGAAAGAAGAAATATAAACAATTCTGCATGAAAGAACTAATTAAGAAGACCAAGATGAAGTAAAATAATTTTTCCATAAAGACATAGATGAATTTTGAGTGTCACCTGCTCTGTGAGTTTGTTCTGTAACACAGAACCCTTCCTAAAGTGTTGACACTGCAACTAGATATAAAGGAAATGAATTTGAGAGAAAAAAGGAAGTACAATACACTAGGTTTTATGACCTTGTAGATTTCTAGAACTAGAAGTCAGAGTAACAGGCTAAAAATTCAGAAGGCATTTGTAGCCCCGGAAATGTATTGGAATAACCCTGGAGTATTTGTTTTCTTTAAAAAAAAAAAAAAAGGATTTATTTATTTATTAGAGAAAGAGAGAGTGCATAAGAGCAGGGGAGGGGCAGAGGGAGAAAGAGAAGCAGACTTCTGGCTAAGCAGGGAGCCCATGAGGCTGGATCCTAGTACCCCATGATCATGACCTGAGTGGAAATCAAGTCAGCTGCCCAACTGACTACACCACCCAGGTGCCCCTGGAATATTTATTTTCAAAAGAGTTTTGCTAAATTGCTATATAACTATAAAAACCTCACTTGGATAGGGTGTTCAAAAATAATCTGGGACAAGATTTTTCAGAAAATCCTTACAATGGCAGTCTTATACACTATTTATAAAAGATGGAGCAAATGATTGTGTCCAGAAATTATCAGATTAAATTGTGTATTTAGTTCTTTTAACTAAAATCAAACAGCATAACATTATACAAAGCATAATTTTTTTTGTAAATATAGGTATAAGATTTTATGAAATGTAGCTAGTACTTGCATTGTAAGATTTTAACAGATGACAGTTTCTGAATCTTAATTTCATATTTTTATTTGGCTTAATATCTAATTTTGGTTTTATCCTAGAAATTGGCCAAAAGTTTCTTTTCAAATACATGCATGACTCTTACTGTCTTCTTATCATTTTCTCTTAGGGTCTGCCGGGCCCACCTGGTGAAAAAGGGGAAAACGGGGATGTTGGTCCCATGGTAAGTTTATATCTTTTAGGATATTATGGATATTGTGAATTTTCACAATATTCACAATATTTCACAAGAATATTTTATATTCTTGACTGATATCTTTCTTCAGGTTTAGTAAGATGAACAAAGTCGTCCTAAAGGCCATGACTTTTCACAGTGATGCTTTCCCCATTCCCTGCCCAACCTGTATCTGTGACCGTTGGAGCCTCTCTCAGCAAACATCTCTCTACTGTTCTCTTTCGGAGTAATGTTATGTGCATACATGGCATTACTGGTTGATATGTTGTTATCCATATTTTTATTTCTAAGTGTATATATTATTGACATGTAGATAACCTGCCAAACTTAAGTTATTTATGAGTTTTTAGCTCCAGACTTTGAAGTGGACCAGGTAAAGAGTAGATAATCGTCACCCATGATTTGAATAATTAGCAAATGTTAACATTAACATGGTATTAAATTTTAGTTGTTCTTTGTAGCAAATTCTTAGTTTAATAAGGAATTCTATCTGAATTAGAATGTTACAACCAAATAATTTGCACTTATTGATTCTGGCTTTCTGCTCTAAGTATAAATCTAAGAGTTCACTGAAACTTTGAAATATATATATGTATATTTGTTTATTGAGCCTTACCTTGGATAAGGAAACAATTATCCAAGGTAATTGAAATCTATAATGAAGTGTAATGAATATATTTCCTAATCATTCCTTCCTTTCAATAAACATTGCCCCCAATTCTTATTTCCTTCAGAATATATATTTTGATATTTTTGCACTTGCATTTTAGATTTTATTTTCTTCAAATAAGGAATCATTCTTTTTATCACATTAAACTAAAAAGCAGGGAACATAATAAATAATGCTGACTCAAAGAACTGACTAATTCTCTAAGCAGCATCAGGTACACTGAGAACTCCTTTCTAGATATGATTGCTAAGGTTCCTTGAGTTATTAATACATTTCTCTCTGACATATTAGTAATGGCTAATATTACGGAAGTTTTCAGCAATGACATTAGAACAAGCTGTGACATTTAGAAATAATTCTAATGCCCTGGTGTTCACTATAGACTAATTTAATCACAACCTTGAGGTAAGGGTTTCTGACCATCAGTATTCTATAAAAAGTACCGGGAGGTAATTTTAATGCACAACCAGGGAGAAGAACATTTGTTTTAGGAAGACAACTAAATAGTTAATCTTATTTCAATTCTATCATGTAGAACATAAAAGTTGACACACACACAAAAAGAATATACAGATAAAAAATACTTTTATAAAATTAATAAATTCTAAATCTACTCAAGCACCATTTCTTATTACAACTTTGTGTTCCTTTTTTAATTTAACATTCTTGCATATTCTAGTATAACATATTTCTGTTGTATTATGAATTCATTGTACTAGACAGTAGTAATAGCCCAATTTTCTAATTTTTAATAAAATTGTTTGCCTGCAGTCCTAATTTCTCCATAGCTATATATAGAGAATCATTTGCTAACATGATGTTGTATCCAAAATCAAATCACTGATTATGATTTTATAGCATGAAACTTCTTTTAGTTTTCTTGATCTCAAAATGAAAATACCAGAAATACAGTTGTGTTTGGGCCTCATAAACCTTAATATTCATCTCTTACAGGGTCCACCTGGTCCTCCAGGCCCAAGAGGCCCTCAAGGTCCCAATGGAGCTGATGTAAGAACTGTGAAATATATGTTAATCATTGTTAAGTTATTTAAGTGTCAGTATCATGTAATGGCAGATGGTATCTAAAACACAGTTGGTATGATTGCACTATTGTTAAATGTGTAAATGGACAAGAGCTCAAAAATAATCTACTCACTACATTTTATTTCATAGGGAAATAAACAGGTTTTATAGGGAACTAGTCACCACAAATATTAAAGAAGTTCAAAGTTCACATTTGATATGTTATGTTAGAGAATTATGTGCATGAAAATATGTGCACCTTTTACTGTGTAAAATGTTTCCTCTCAATTACACAAAGACAGTCTCCTCTATGCTTAGTAATTGACCTACTGTTCCAATATTACAGGATTTGAAATGCAATGCCATATTTATCTTACTGTTACCATTAACAGATGTATAAAATTTGATCTTATCTCTCTTCTATTTCACCTTTTCACAATGAAAAAGTATTTTATTCTTGTTTTTGGTTGCTTTTCTGTTATGCCTGCTTTTAATTTGGTCAGGCCAGAACTGGATAAAATAGACAAGGAGCAGATAGAGTTTTTGGGTTTTAATTCCCCTTAATTAATATAAAGGCTAAGACATGGTTCATACTGTTTTTGCATAGATTACATAATTCTTAACCAGAGTCATACTTTGATGTACTCCAAAAATCTATAAAATTATCCTTTATTCTGGTCTATTTGATGGGCAAAGAGATTGAAATTGTGTTCCGAGTATCAACCAGCATGACTAGAGTTGGAAAATCTTCTGTCATATCTTCAAAGTTCTGGTGAATTTGAAAATCAATTTAATATACTTAAATTATTTGCTGTCCAGTAAATCTGGCAGCCCAATAAAGGCATCATTTTGTCCCATCCTTCAACTGACTTGGAATATTCTTGCCTGTATTCCTCCTTCTTTGAGAACTACTAGATATGTATTTATGAATTTGTTATTTTTATTGTAAGAATAAGGATAACTGTATACTCCTTTTCCTACATTGCAGGGACCACAAGGACCCCCAGGATCCATTGGTTCAGTTGGTGGTGTTGGAGAAAAGGTGAAGAATGGGGGTACCTGGGTGGCTCTGTAGGTTAAGCATCTGTCTTTAGCTCAGATCATGATCTCAGGGTCTGGATCCAGCTCTGCTCAGTCGGTTTGGGGAGGGGAGTGGTCTCTGCTCAGCAGGGCATCTGCCTCTCTCAAGCTCTCACTCTCTCTCTCCCCCACTCTGTCCCTCCACACTGCTTGTTTCCGCTCTATCCCTCTCTCAAATAAATAAATAAATAAATAAATAAATAAATAAATAAAATCTTTAAAAAAAGGTGAGGAATGTAGTGATGTACCAGTTTGACACATCAAGAATTGAGGACTTTGATGATATTGACTGATACTTTAAGTGCTTCTAACAGTTCTGTCTTTCTAAGTATTTTACATATAGTTATATGAATTGCAGCCCATCTATTTTAGTAGTTAAATAATTAGTGGTAATATGATTTTGAGATACTGTGGTTTTTATTGCTGTGTATGGTAATGAGTAGTGGACATAGGTTATTTCCTTTAATCAACGCAGTCACCTCTGATGATGGTATTATTATTATCCACGTTTTTAAGCTGAAACAACTGAAGTTTAAAGAATTTCAATAATTTCATCAAAGTTTTGTCATTAGAAACTAAGTCAGGATCTATTCCCATGTATGTCTGACTAGACTAAGTGTCTCTAATAACACTCATTCCTGAAAGAGAAGAGATTGGTTGATGTAACTGACTTAAACAGGAAAAAGGAATCCTTCAAATTACAAAAGAATTAATCTTTCATTTTGTCATATTTGGAGTTACATTTTCATTACTAGTAATATGACCCATCTTTGGCACTTTTCAAAATACTTGCCATGTGCCATAATATCTGGGCTCAGAATAACTTTGTTTTCTAATGAAAGTGATTTCACTTAAAACATCTTTTTTTGTGTGTGAAAATGATTCTCTGAATTCTTATTTATGCCTTCATGCTCATTTCTTAATAGAATTTTTAAGAAAATTAACATTGGTATTTGCTTTATTTAAAAAAAATAAGTTATTTGCCAGTTTTGAGGAATAAGAATTAAATTTAATACCATAAACTATTATATAGTGAAAAAATATACATTTTTTTAGTTATTAATTAAATGATATAAGAATGATTCTATTGTTTAGTCTCAAAGATTGTTGACATATCATATATTGCATTTAATTTATTTTAAGTAGAAGATTTAACCCTCAGAAAAAAGAAATGTGAGAGGATTATAATATAGTATTTTGATGTATATATCTGCTGAACACATGCTGCCATTTTTATTATAATTAATTCTATATGGTCAACCATGTAAAGAATTTCTTCCTTACTAAATTAGAAGCATTTAAAAATTATCTAATTCTTACTGCATAAAGTCAAGTATTTTTTACTGACTCTTTGTTTATATTTTTAAATTTAATGTTTTGTGTTGAAAACGTGCAAGTGATTTAGGGTGGAATTTAAAGAACATTTTTCATTGAGTACAGTTGTCATAGGAAGAATAGTAGTAGAGATAACGGGTCTCTGATGGCAAAACTGTAGGAGACACATGAAGACAGACTCTCAACTTTCCTCTACCCTTGGCGTCATCCCCTTTTGGCTGTAATGTTGACTAGATAGTTGTGAGAACTAGTCTTTAGTTTTAGTTTTGTCCACCTAGAAAATTATGAAATAATTCTTAATAAATAAATTCTAAGTTTGAAAGCCTTTTCAGCTTCTCTTATGGCTTCCTAAAGCTTGCGGGTTCAGTAGGAACAAGTTTAAGTACTTCAGTTACTGCTGTGGTTTCATCTTGTGTTATTCTTGAAGGTAAACATGGATGCCAGAGGTTTGGAGTTTGGGAAACTCTTCATCCATATTGTTTTCATTTGTTTAAAGGCTATCTGGTAACACCTGGCTAACTTTGAGTCTTAAGAGAATACAGTATTGTTAACTACATTCACATTGTTGTATATTAGATCTTCAGATCTTATTCATCTTTTGTCTCTAAAACTGTGTAAACTAAGACGAACATTTCCTCATGTTCCCCACACCTCAGCCCCTGGTGACCAGCATTCTCATATTATATGAGCTTGGCTATTTTAAATTCCACATATAAGTGAGATCATGAAGTATATTGTGTATATTTAAATAAAAACATTTAAATTGGACATTTTATAGTTGATTTGAGTGGCAAACTGCTTTAGTCTTATTTCAGAGATATGAATAATAGGTCATAAAAATATTATATATTATTCCATCAATCGAGATAGATGGCTGATTTGTTGTTTTGTAAATAATGTAAATGTAATATTTTATTTGTAAGGTTTATCTAAAATAACAGGTAGTATTTGCTACTCATCTTGAGAGAGAAAATAATTTATACACAATACTACTACTAATAAATTCCTACAAAATACTTGATATCTTCCATCATTATGCAGATAATTCAAGAAGTTAAAATATGTGCATATTCTCAAAGAATCAGAAATTAGGTACACTGAATAACCTATCCCCTGGAGTTATGTTTATACTTAATATAATGCATTTCAAACCAATTTATGAGTGATGGGTTTATAGCAGTATTATTGGGAATAATAGAGTTAAAAATTAAAGGGAATTCAGACCTGCCATTTTTAAAAAAATTTAAAACAATTTCCTCTTCAGAATTCTAGTTCCACTGATTTTGTGTAGAAACATGGCACATGAATATACTGTATTATTTCACTTGGAGAAAATACTATGCTTTTCTCAGTAAATTCAATGTAACAGACTTCCATAACTAAAACCTACTAGTCTAGGAGGTTTATTTATTGTCTGCTGAACTAGAAAATAGCCATCCAGAGTTATATGGGAGAACAAAGAAGCTAACGAATTTATAATACACATATCCTCAAAAGGAGTAATTTTAATTAGTATCTAAGTATCTTTATCTATCTTACAATACAGTATTTTTCTATGTTCTTAGATTTCTACTAAATAAATTTTATAGGATTATCAAAATACTACCACATGATTTGCTTAATTGTTATTATAAAGGTAAAATGAACTAATATTTTAATAAGAAATGAAAGTTCGTTAATCAAACTAAGTTGTAATATGAATACTGATATAACACAAATACAAAATTTGTTAGGAAACATGCAGGTGTCTGTTTTGTATGGCTTGGTGGTAACTTAAGGTTAATGCTCTTTTGACAAACTGATGAGAATTGTAGCATTCAGTCTACCCAGTTGTGCCTCCTCACTGAAATACTGAGGTCAGTAATAAGATAGACTCCTTCCTTTTAATAAAGTATTCTACTGCCTTTTAACCAGTATAAGGTCTAGTTGAAAATGTCATGGTCATAATAGAAGGCAGTTTTACAATGTGAAATTATCATTCCTGTGCTGTTGTTGTGTTTGTCATTTTTATGTTTTGAAGTTCATTTGCTTTTCTCTTTATAGGGTGAACCTGGAGAAGCAGGGAACCCAGGGCCTCCTGGGGAAGCAGGCACAGGCGTAAGTGCTAGCTTATTATTAATGTAGGGGGTTAACATATTAAACATGTAACTTAACTCCTAGCTGTAATTCAGTTATTTGCTTTTCCTTTTCCATTAAAAATAATCACAAATGCAGAACCTTTTTGTTTAATAAAAAAAAAAAATTGCATGTTTTGACTTACATGGAAATTAAAAAAAATAATGACATTTTTTAGACATAAGTTAGAACATTAAAACTATAAGCTGTTTATAGTTTTTGGTGGCCCTTTTTTGGTGGCCCTTTCACAAAAAAAACAAACTGTGCTACATCAAAGAAACATGGATGGATTGTATTAGAATAGTATTCATTCTAATGTAGATTGGTTCAAACCCAGAGTGAATTTGGTCCCTGGACACATTTGGCAATGTCTGGAGACATTGGACATCACACATGGTGGAATGTCACTCTTGATGTCACACGCTGGGATCAAATTAGTGGAGACCAGGGATGCTGTTGAACGTCTTGCAAAGCACAGGACGGCCCCTCCTCCGTCCCCACAGCAGAGTTGCCTGATCCAATATGCTGAGGCTAAGAAATTCTGATTTAAAGCTTGTAAGATAATTATTCTTTTTCTAACTTGGTTATAGGGCCCCAAAGGAGAAAGAGGAGAGAAAGGAGAAGCTGGCCCACCTGGTGCTGCCGGACCTCCTGGTGCTAAGGGACCACCAGGTGACGATGGCCCGAAGGGTAACCCGGTAAGTGAGCTTGGTCCCCCTTACAGTGGCATCTATGTCAAAGCCACGTAGGAGCTTTTATAGAAAGGTTAGAAATCATGAAACTCTGGCCCATATCTGGTGAAGCTGACTCTTCGTCATTTCATATATCCATTAGCATTGTCCATTAATTTTATTTTTAAAATTTTTTTCTAGTGGAAGAAGGGAAATATTTGCATATGGTTTTGCCATGACTTAGCTCTTAAACATCAGAATATCATGACTTTATAAAAAATATTTTTATTTATCTTCTTTCTTTTAAAAACATCGTACTAGGGTCCTGTTGGTTTTCCTGGAGATCCTGGTCCTCCTGGGGAACCTGGCCCTGCAGTAAGTATTATGGGAAAAGAAAGGAATTATTTTGATATGGTGGTTTCAGTGTCTCTATTATTAATAATTAAAGAAAGTTCTTGATTACTTCAGTAGATCCCCCAAAAACAGAAAGGAAAAGAAAATGTAAACTACAGTCACAGCTACAATAATTAAATCCTTATAGCTGAAGGCAATTGGACCTCTGTTGCATGATTATTCTCCTCATTTGGGTTAGTTTTCCAGACTTTGCTGGGTTGTACAAACTATCTGAATAGCAGCATTGTTATTATTTCAGTTTCTCCTATGCTGTAAATCCTGTCTCAAAGTGTGCCGTATTTGTTCATGGTGCAAGGATGCACTGGCCTTGTATGCTAATTACATCCTCTTTCTTTTCTTATATTAACAGCATAATGTATTTTAAATTTAATGTGGTGGCAGTTTCACAAATCTTTATCGAAAGAGTGAGAGATACCACAATCCTTAAAATATAACTGAAAGATTTTAACAAGACTTCTATTTGTCCATTTCATAATAATTTATCTCAAGGAGTCAGAGAATATATCATACCTTTTGTTTTAATAAAAGTGAACTCACAGTGAGAAATATCTGGGATCACTTTCTATTGCCTATGATAGGGTCAAGATGGCGTTGGTGGTGACAAGGGTGAAGATGGAGATCCTGGTCAGCCGGTAAGTAAGCATACTATTTTTATTAGATCTTTACATAGTCTCAAGACATTTTTTTCCCAAAAAAACAATGAGCCTTTCAAAAGTATAGCTATGTGGGTATACATTTTTCCGAAAGGATTATCAATTATATGTGAATTTCAGTTCAAAGTCAAACTTAAATGGAGTTTCTTACTTGATGTGATTGAAGAAATGTAAGTATCCTTCATAATAAAAAATGTGGTAATACCATAGCAATGATTTTGTCATACAATGTCAAATATAGCTATCTATTTGTATTAAATAAAAAGTTATTTTAAAAACACAAATAAGTCTGAAATGAAGACAGCTATGTTATCAGCCTATCCTTAGCATGATTGTATTGTAATTACCAATCTAAATGAATTCAGCACTGTATTGGACTATTACTATTTTTTTTTTTTTAATTTGAGAATGAGTCAGTAGGGGATTTGGCCACTTATGGTAATTTAGAGAGAGCTAAAGGAAGGCACTAAGTTAAGTAAGAATCAAACAAATCTCACCCCTAACACAACTGTGTCTCTAGAGCCATCTCCACTGGATATTTGTAGGCTTATTCTGTGTAGATAGGACTTACCTATTCCAATGTGCAGAGTACTCCTAGGCATAGAAATGCTAGTTCCGTACAAGAAGAAATTGAGAGGTAACAGTTTTATGGTTTCATAAATGTATGTAATATGAGTAAAGTTATTAATCATACGATTCTCTTCATTAGTATGTCTACTGAATGTTTGTCAGATAGAAGTTAGCACTCTTTAAAGGAACAATTTGAAGAAGGAGTTTGATTCACTTTCTTCCAGCTGTAGAAAAGTTTTCCATCTGAATTTACTAGCTCTAATAATAGATATCTAGAGAAAGCCTAGGTACCAGGGAAGGTAGATGTGGGGAGATGAAGAAAGAAGTTTGGTATCAGTCCAAATGTAGAAAAATGTTGTGAGCCCTAAAATGATGCTTAATTGTTTAAAAGGTATTTTTCACATTTTATAGGGTCCTCCTGGCCCGTCTGGTGAGGCTGGCCCACCAGGTCCTCCTGGAAAAAGAGTAAGTTTTTAAAATTCTTTATTTGAAACATCCACTCATTATCTACTGTGTATATAAACTTACATAGTATTCTTAAGCTGTAGGCAGCACATTACAATGATGCTGAAAGATGTAAGTGATGGAGAACAGGGTAATTTTTTACAATTGTCAAAATTCTTATTAAAATAGAATACACTTCAAAAGATTTAATCTGTCACAAGAAGAAGTAGTTTCCTACTTCTCTTTGCTAAGGTCTCCCCTCTGTACAAACGGAGGCTGTTACAAAAGATGGATGGAACCCTGAACTTCAACTCTTGGGGCAGTAGAGGGAGATGGAATGCCAAAGCCTAATACTAGCTAAAAACATGGTAAAAACCTGAATGCAGATATCATTAGAGAGAGCTCAGGAATCAGTCCGCAAGTCCTGTTAGCTTGCTTTACCTTATCAAGCTTCTCTGATTTGGGAACATGGCCGGATTTTAACAAAAGATAACAGGAAAATGGAAATAAAGAGATCTTGTTAAAAATACTGCCTCCATCACAGACCTGTACCCCTGGGGATAAAAATATATGTTTATAAAAAATTAAAAATTAAAAAAAAATACTGCCTCCAGTAGATCCTAGGAGATTCACTTGAACTGTCTTTTTCTTATGACTGTACTATTTTCATAATAAAGCCATGTCTGTTGACCTGCTTCTCCCAGCATTTATATCAACATACATTGTTCCCTGCATCACCTTTAGTCTATTTTCTGACCTCTCTGCAAACAAAATACATTTCTTAGGTTCATCCCCGTTTCGGTAATTAATGCAAGGGCACAGAGACCAGAGATCACTGTTGTTTTCTAATGGTAGATTTGTTTTAGGAGGATTTTCACACTACACATCCTCATTTACATATTGTACTAACAAATTTTAATTTTGTCCCTGGGCGATATGAATTCGAGTCCATATTTACAAACATTTGTCTTTGCCAGAAATGAATTTAGTCTATATTAAACATCTTCTCTGAATATGATTTTCCAATCACTGACCAAGTGATTTTTTTGCCTTCCTTCTTCCCCTTCTTATATTCTAACAACATCCTAGATAAGGTTCTTATTATTTTGTTTTCCTTTTATTGTTGTCATTGGCAGCCCCAAAGCATGATCTTGGTAGAAAAAAAATGTATTACAAAACAACCATTGGGCTGTTATTCTTAGAAAGTAATTACAAAGTGTAACATGATTTTTGAGATCTCTTGCCTATTTTTGCCTGCAGTCTGAATGCCATTAAAACTTTCTAGATGGATGAGTAAATGATAATAAACCTTCCTAATAGAATATTGATCAGAGTGTTGCAAGTGGCAGTGATACTGAGAAACAAGATTCTAACTGTTATTGAACAAGTAGGAAAATTAAGTTGTCATTTGTAGTACATGTACCTTCTGTCATGTATTTGTAATACGGGAGAATAAATGTACATTTCCTTAAGGCACTGGAAGATTGTACAGTTTATGTCAATAAACCATGGAATTTTAATCTCAAGCTATCATTATAGCTATTTGAAACCAAGAGCTAGTTCCATGCTCTTTTATTGAAAAAACTCCAAGAAGTCACTAAAATAATTCAACATTATAAAATGCACAAAATTTACCTGTTAAATGGAATTTTATTTTTTTTAAATATTTTATTTATTTATTTGACAGACAGAGATGACAAGCAGGCAGAGAGGCAGGCCGGTGGAGGGAAAAGCAGACTCCCTGCTGAGCAGAGAGCCTGATGCGGGGCTCAATCCCAGGACCCTGGGATCATGACTTGAGCCGAAGGCAGAGGCTTTAACCCACTGAGCCACCCAGGCGCCCCTTAAATGGAATTTTAAAGACTCTAGCTCATATTGCCATAGGAAAGTTCACAATAAAAAATTAAAATAATTGAATTATTAATTGGTAGAAATACAGAGAAAGATATATATATGTATATATTTGTGTATACACACACACACACCCTGTATAATGTATATATATTCTTATTATATATGTGCATATATTCTTATTATATATTCTTTCCACCCCTATGCTTTTATGCATGAATGTGGATGGTCAAAAGATAAAGTGTTAGAAGGAAACAACCCTCCCATATTTACCCACACAAAGATTCAGATCAAAGATTAGATTCTTAGGAAAGCCTTCCTTACTGTCAAACTAGAACAATGTGCCTACTTTATACACCTACTTCATCTTAGCATATTTTGTAATGTACTGTCTTTGTTAATTTTGATGTCTATCTTCATAACTAAACTTCATGAACTCCTAGGATTTCACAGGGGTTTTTCTCTTTTTGTTTTTTGTGTATTATCCACAGCACATTTCTGTCACATAAAGACAATTTAAATATTTTTTACATGAATGGAAGAATAGATAGATTATATATTAATATTATAAAATGTGACTAGTGGGGAGAAGCTTAAGCTGTGTATTTTATATAAAGTATATTTCTCATGGTGAAAAAATTCCGTTTAAGTGTTTACTGGTAGAAAATTAACTGGAGTCTGTTTTATTGTCTCATGTTCTAGGAGGCATTTTCCAATAAGAACAGTCATTAGTTTATGAAATTACAGCCAGTAGTTTGCTAGATTAAGTCCTTGACCATCTGTTTATGCAAATACATGAGAAATAAATTACTAAGATGAGAATTGGTCTTTACGCATTATTAATTTTTTTCTATTCTAGAAAAAGTGTGTTTATCTGTTTTTATCCCTGTCTTTTTTAACAAAGAATCTGTGCCATCTGGAAAAAAATATAGAAACAGGGATGTCTGCATGGCTCTGTCAGTTGTATCTGCCTTCAGCTCAGGTCATGATCCCAGGATCGACTCCTCCATCCAAGTCCCAAATCAGGCTCCTTGCTTGGCGGGGAACTGCTTCTGCCTGCCACTTCTGCTGGTTGTGCTCTCTCTCTCTCTCACTGACAAATAAATAAAATCCTTAGGGGAAAAAAAAAAAAAAAAAAAAAAAGAGAGAGAGAAAAAAAAAAAAAAAGGAAATGGGAAAAATGAGATAAAGAACAGAGAAAATCCATTTAATATGGATTTCCACCATGACAGATGTCAGGTATTCATTCAAAGAGGGAAGAAATTCTTTTGGGATGGAGAAACTATTTGAATTGCAATTTTGTGTGTGTGTTGTGTTTAGATTCTCTAAGCTTTTCAGACTCAGATTTTCTTTTCTCTCTTGCAGGAAAAGCAATGTTTTTGTTACATTTTTAGAGAGCTGATGACTTGCTTTTTTAAAGATCTAGATATTTATAAATCTTCTATAATGTTGATGTGTGTAAATGCGATCCTTTGAGAAGACTGCATACCCGGATGTCACTAGTTTAAGGAAAACCTTCATAGAATAAGGAAAATAATTTCTATTTCCAAAATCACAGTCGTTATGGTTGTTTAGGTTTGCATATGCTAATATTTTAAGTATCATACCAAAATAATTTATGACAAGATTTTAACACTAGGAGTTATTTGAAGCTGATGCTTGCTTACATGCAGAAATCCTCTTGCATAAATAACATGAAATTAAAAAGAAGCACTTAGGGTTTTTTTTTTTTTAATTTAATTTATTTATTTGAAAGAGAGAGACACAGATAGAGAAGGAACACAAACAGAGGGAGTGGGAGAAGGAGAAGCAGTTTCCTGCTGAGCAGGCAGCCCGATTTGGGGCTGGATTCCAGGACCCTGGGATCATGACCTGAGCCCAAGGCAAATGCTTAATGACTGAGCCAACCAGGCAACCCTAGAAAAACTTAAGTTTTAAGAATATATTATTGTTAACATAATACTGCTGCCTCAAGAGACTGTTTCAGAATTTGTACATTTCTTCTTTGGGCTGAGGCACAATATGTGCCTGATCATGTATGGCATTACAGTGATGATATTGAGAAAATAATAACAAAGGTTGTATTCATTGATTCTTTCTAAGATAAATGAATTCACAGAATACTCTGATTTTAATGAAGTGCCTGATACTCATTTCAAACGTGGATTTAAAAGACCATTTGAAAGGCTAGCATGTGCTCACCATTAGCATATTAATATGGCTTCTGGAAAAGAGAAAGTCATCCTTCTACCTAACCTTATTTTCAACAATTAACACCATCTCCACTCTTCTCTCCAACCTCCAACCTCAATCTCGGTTGCTGATTTTGAGTAGAATTCATTGCAAAAATTGAAGTAAACAGATAGAAAACAAGAGAGTCTGGGAGAAAAGGAAATGTAATTTCTTAGAGATCATAGAGTTTCTCTTTCAGACTGTATGTATGTTAGAATTTGTGCAAAAAATTTCAAAATTAGATTGAATCTTAATGCTTGTTAAGTAATGGTAAAAATTCAGTTGATTAGTGGACATGAAATATTTTATTATAAAATTGTAAATTTTATGTGTCTTAGAATAAATTATTGCAAATGGATTGGGGGTAGTTCTAGAGGTCAAAAGCATTGTATCGTGTTCTTACTGGGCTGTTAACCCAAGTGTCCGGCTTTTGTTGATTTGGAAGTTACTAAGAAATGGTGTGAGGAGGCAATGTAATTAATAGAAACAAAATTTAGATATAATGATAATTATAACATCTCCTATTTAGCTTGAAAACTTGATGATTTCTTTGATACCTTGAATGTTATGTTTATATTATAAGTGACTCTTTTCTCATTTTATTATAAGATTTAGAAATATCATGCTTTGTATTTCACAGATGACTATGTAAATGTAAGAAGGAAATATGAATATCAGATGTCAAAATCTGATTTTATATTACAGGATCATGGTAAATCTATTTTTTAGCCAACTCACAATTTTCCAATTAAAACAAGTAGTTTAAAAAAATAAACAAGTAGTTTCAAACATGGAATTTATATTTTTCAGGTATTATAATCAGCATGTTTGGAAAAAGTAATTTGTTGACATGGTGTCTACAAATGTATTTTGAGAGTCTATTTTGTTTGATCTGAGTCTCAGGTTGCCAACATGGTGAAAAATATAGGTAAAATACTTTATAAAAAATTTAATAATCTTAGTAACAAAAGTAACAAGAGCCAGTGTTTGCTCAGTGTGTCTTTATTTCCTAGGTGCTGTTATACACCATTTATATTTCTCAGCTCTCTGAGTTCTTATGATGACTCTGGGAAATAGTTCTTATTATTCTGTGCCTTTTGCAGAGAAGTAAACTGAAGCTCTGACATGGTATATAACTTTCTAAAGATCACAGAACTAATTAGTGGCAGAGCCAGGATTTGAGGCCAGACAGTCTGGGTCCAGGCTTTATGCTCTTAAGCACCATATTCCATATCTCTATTTGATACTGCTGCACTGGAAAGCTTGAAAAATACTTTTACATGTGTTATCTCATTTAAATTTAACAACAATTCTGTAGCAAGAGGATTTTTTAAAAAAAGATTTTATTTATTTATTTGACAGAAATCACAAGTAAACAGAGAGGCAGGCAGAGAGAGGGGGGAAGCAGGCTCCTCGCTGAGCAGAGAGCCTGATGCGGGACTCGATCCCAGGACCCTGGGATTATGACCTGAGTTGAAGGCAGCGGTTTAACCCACTGAGCCACCCAGGTGCCCTGAGCAAGAGGATTTTTATTGGTAATATTTTATGGATGAAAGAATGGAAATTCAGGAATACTAATAAATTGTTAAAAGTCACAAGCTAACAAAAAAAGAACTATAGAAAGTTGGATTTGACAGCTTTCTTACAAAGATGCAGATACCGTCAAGGAGTAATATTACAAATAGCTTTAAACAAATTAGTAATTAGCATCTCTCCATAGCAATCTATGCAGCTGTGCAGAAGTCAGGCAAATACCAGAATATTCTCTTAAGCTGTTGGATGACATATGGAGTGTGAAGATATTTTTTTTCTGCTCTTGCTCTAATACTAGATTTTAAAAAGTGGTGATAAGTATTTTTATGTCACTCATTTATGTGAATTGCATAGTTCTGGAAAATGAAAATAAAATTTCTGCTGACAGTCGAGATTTTAAATGTACACTGCCCTAGTCTGAACATGATCCTATAAGAATACATAGCATATGGATGTTCTAAGATTGAGAAAGGAGCCAATCTTAAAACACATTTAAGGATGGAAGGGAAATCTACTACATGCAACTAATTCTAAATTATACAAGATAAAAAAATGATACCTGAGTATTTAACACAGTAAGAGTGACTAAGCCAACAGTATTTCTTAAAAAAATTACTGTTTCTTTACGTTGATATGATGTGATTATCTGTTAATCATTTATTTTTAATATTCTGACTGCAAGTTTTTATATAAACGGGTTTTGATTTTTCTCCTTGTGTTTTAAACTAAATAGCTGTAGACAGCCACAGTTTATTGGACTCTGTTAGAGTTTAAACTGGAGTATTTGTGAATTAGTCTTCAGTTATGTTAGTTTTATATGCAATATGAGTTTTAAGTGCAGTTTTCTGTTTATAGGGTCCTCCCGGAGCTGCAGGTGCAGAGGGAAGACAAGGTGAAAAAGGTGCTAAGGTAAAATATATGTTTGAATGTCTTATGGACACATTGAACAACATCTATTTCAGTACTTTTAATAATATAAAAAAATATTTTCTCATTATCAACATGTTCACACATTTTATTTTCTAACAGGGAGAAGCAGGTGCCGAAGGTCCTCCTGGAAAAACGGGCCCAGTTGGCCCTCAGGGACCTGCTGGAAAACCCGGTCCAGAGGGTCTTCGGGGCATCCCTGGCCCAGTGGTGAGCATCTCTGCTAAAAGATGCCATTTTGGAAATATTTTATTTCCCCCCCAAAAAATTACGAATGAAAATGTGCATGTCAGCATCATTTCATAAGGTATTGTGTGGCTGTTTTATGGGAATTCAGTAAATATTATGCAGGAATTAAAGCCAGATACTTTTCAAATACCTAAATATGTCGTTTATTTAATAAGTGCAAGGTGAAATTCCAACACAGAAAGGCAGAATAGAAACTGAACCCTAAGAATTCAAAAATGTACAGTTTCTATACATACATCTGTATAGACATACACAATGTAAAAAGACTCAAAATTGCTTATAACATTTGTAGATGTTCTGCCTGTGATAGGATGCCTAAGTGATGTTTTTGCGTTCTCTCTTTTTGGATTTCCAAAACTGAAATTAAAAAAAAAAAATCTACGCTTTTGTTAATTAAAAAAATCCATTATGTTTATTTTCTACAGGGAGAACAAGGTCTCCCTGGAGCTGCGGGCCAAGATGGGCCTCCTGGTCCCATGGTAAGTCTGATCTTTTGTTATTTAGAAAGGGAGAAATCCAGAAACAAAATTGTTTATAAGCTAGAATTTCTGAAGTTTTATATTATAAATTAGTTTATATTTTGTACAATATTCAAGGAAGTTTACTACTTAGACTTAAAAAGGGGAACGTAATCCTCAATGATAGATTATTGGAAAATATGCCACTTGATCAGATCTTTCCTTTCTTATGTCCTTTGGATAAAAAAATGTATTTCCACTCTGAATAAAATGCCACTAATGGTCCAGCCAGTTCTTTTCCAAATGTGGACAGTTCCCCAAATGCATGCAATTACACTTCGTTTCCTGGCACTTCATTTAAAAGAATGACATTGGCACAGGCACATAGTGATTCCTTCACCAAATAAATTGTTCTGAAACAGGCTGAAAGATAAAACATTAACCTCCATTAGTGAAGAAAGGCATAATTATTACAACTGAAGCTTGGTTACTATCATAAACCCTATGTGCAAAAAATGCTTGAGCTATGCAACAGAGCATTTAACTGACCAGCATACACTGTTCATAGATAGGAGTTCATTATAGGTGCCAAGGCTAAACCTGCTACCGAACCTAGGCGGAAGTGAAAATCTAAGTCTTGCCTTTAAAGTCATTGTTTTCTGGGGACATTTGGGTGGTTCAGTTGGTAAGAGTCTGCCTTCAGCTTAGGTCATGATCCCGGGGTTCTGGGATCTAGCCTTACATCAGGCTCCCTGCTCAGTGGGGAGTCTGCTTCTCCCTCTTCCTCTGCCTGCCAGTCTGCATCCTTGTGCTCTCTCTCTCTCTAATAAACAAACAAACAAAAAAAACTGTAATAAAAAATCATTTTTTCTAGTGACAGATTCTATTTTATTGTAGAGGCATTTGAAATTCATTGTCCCCAAATAGTTGTATGTAAAGGGATTAATCAAAATAGCTAATAAAACCTACAGCATTATACAAACATGATGCGTATTGATTCAAATAGTCAAATGCTTCTGTAGAGCAATTTACATTTTACAAAAATACCTCTTATCATGAATATATTACATACCCAGAATGCCATCAAAACTGGGATTCCTAATCTTAATTATTGTGGAGGAATTTTGGCCATTCCTTTTAGTAAAAATGTCACAAAATAAAGCAAATATTTCATGTTACAGAGATAACTTTTTTAACTTTTACTGAAAAGTTAAAGATCATTTATTTTTGCATAAGGATAAAAGTTATCAAATTTTGAGTGACCTCAAGCAGGAGATTATCAAATCTGCACATGACCCCATTAGCATCAGAACAGGGACCTGGCTGAAGCCCAGGTCTGTGCCACTGTATAAGGAATATTCTCCTTAGATATGGTAAACTCCTAACTGAAGAGTCAGAGCCTGGAAAAAAAATAATTCACCTTAATGTCACGTTAAAATTTGCCAGAGATTTTTTTCTTGTTATTTCAGATTTTCCAATAAGTATTCTGACCTTTCTCCAGATGAAATAAAAAACATCATGCTGAAGATTTCCTTCCGATAATATTAAAAATAAAACCATCAGATATACCACCTGACTCCAGCTTGTAAAAGTTTATATTTTTGACTCTTAGGTAAATGTGAGTTTACTGAGCAAGGGGCAGAACAATGCAAACCCTTTTAGGCAGAGTGAAGTGAAAAACTTCTGAATTTAACAGTATGGGTACCATGCCTCTCCTCTCTCTGGCTCCTTTTTTTTTTAATCAGAGAGGACTTATAATGTGACTAGACTGTAGCTTTTTCATAGCATCAATTAGTTTGATAATATTTAATTTTAATGAAAATTAAAGTTTTAATTTCATCAATTAGTTTGGTGATATTTAATTTTAATGAAAATTAGTTGGTTCTCATGAAGTGAGGATGGGCAGAGAAACCATCTTCAGGATGCTTTTTTTTTTTTTTAAGATTTTATTTATTTATTTGACAGACAAAGATCACAAGTAGGCAGAGAGGCAGGAAGAGAGAGGGGGAAGCAGGCTCCCCGCTGAGCAGAGAGCCCGATGCGGGGCTCGATCCCAGGACCCTGGGATCATGACCTGAGCCGAAGGCAGCAGTTTAACCCACTGAGCCACCCATGCGCCCCCAGGATGCTTCTTAAGGCAATTTAATGAGCTTTTCAACTCAGCTAAGAACAAATTATTTTAGTGTAAATTTTTGATTATGGTTAATGGTTAAGGTCATTGACTCTCAAGCAAGCTCCCTCGTTTCAAGAACAAACACTACCACTTATGTGCTGGACTTTAGGAAACCTATTTATTTATTTATTTATTTAGCTTTCGTTTCCTCATCTGTAAAATTAGAATATCAGTAACATCTACTTATGGGATATTATGACGTTTAAATGAATTAAATATGGATATTAATATCTCCTACCCCATAGGATTCTTATGTTAATTAAATAAGTTATACATAAAGCACTTAGACCATTAATTGGCGCTAGGAGCACCAAATCAAGAGTTATTAATAGAACGAAATGATGTTTTGAAAATAAACAATTTCATGTTTTTGTGAAAAGTAACTAAATTTGGGGTGCCTGGATGGCTCAGTCTGTACAGAATGTGACTGTTTATCTTGGGGTTCTATGTTCGGGCCCCACATTGGGAGTAGGGTTTACTTAAAAAAAATTAACTAAATTTGTTTGAAAGACACTGATTGTTAAACAAATGAAAAGGACCAATAAATAAATTATGCTTACAGCAGTTAGAGTATAAAGTAGGTGAGTACTATAATAGAATCAAGTAGAGAATGCTAACTGTATTCAGAGTAGGACTGTTAAAATGCCCTTTCCTCTGGGGACCTTTCCCTCCTCAGAAGTATGGTAAGATTATTAAAGGAGGAAAAAAAGAGGCTTAAATGTGTATGGAAGGCTTAAAAATGTGGGAGGTAAAAATAAGAGATTTCAAAACTCTTGCAAATTTGCATTCATCTCTGAAATTAATCCATGTGAAATTCATCTGAATATTCTTTCCATAATGTGTTTTTCCTCATTACAGTTATAAATATATTCACATGCACATCCCAGTCTGCACACGTTTCAGAAGCCTGTTTATCACCGTATTTCCGCAGCTACCTGTTGGGTCTCTTTCGCCCTTCTGGAAGCTGCCTGAAACTTCCTGCTGTAGGGTCCACTAGTCAGACAATACCACCCAACATTCCCCTTTCCCCAACTTTTAAATACAACTTAGCTGTTCAGTAAGTAGGACTTAACGTGCCTTCATCACTCTAGATAGCCAGCTACCCAGGTAGATGATCGTGCTTTAACAGAGCGTTCAGCTGTATGGATGCCTTGCCTTTTCCTCTGGCTTTTTGTTTTATCAGAGAGCATTTATACACTTCCTTATACACTGACTTTACTTAAAGTGGTATTTTGTAGGTATTTTATATACAAATTTATGTTAACCTTTAAAATGGAAATTCTTTGGGTTGAGAGTGAAACAGATCTTTTAAAACTTTTAAAATGTTACGTGTTTGGTTCTTGCCTACTCTGTAATCAGCTCTACTAGAGTTCAGATATGGTACAGTATTTATTTTTCACTTTAAAAGTTAGACATTTCTCATAGTAAAAATTAAACTTCTATAAATGCATGAATTTATGTACATATATATTTAGAATCACCATATGGAACCGAGGATAGATTAACTAGTACATATGAGAGCTAACAGAAAGCTAAGGACAATGATGAGATTATATAAAGAATAATAAAAGCATTTTTTAAGTTGAATCAAATTTTCAGGTAGTCAACAAGAAAAAGAGATGAAAAATTACCATAATATAATCAGACATTCCTTCTATTCACATACTGATAAATAAAATATCTGATAGCATTATTTTTCAAACCGTAAGTGCCTGAAAAAAATGGTAGGATGGCTTACTGAATGCAGTTTGATTTTTTTTTTTTTTATGCTACCTTTGAACTATCTGTAGGCAGGGTTGAGATACGTAGCATTCCAAAATGATTCACCTGGTTTAAATAGTAAAGCATTTGCTTTTCGCCAAATTAAATATTATTTCATGATATTGCATTCTAAATATAGTGTGGGATCTACAGTTTCTTTAAACTTCAGTGCACTAGAGTTTTGAGATGCATACCAAAGCAAATATTCTGTAAAGCATAATACTGCAGGGGAAAATGTTTGATTGTATATTCTAGACACTTAAGAATGTATTATCCTTGTTTTCCTTTTCAGTTATTACTTATGAATTATGTATTTCCCTAGGGTTTTTCAATTTGCAATATCCTAAATAGGAAACAGAAAATATGTACTTGGAATAGCATTTTTATATGCAGAATTGGTATTTTTTATATATTCCCAGTTCAGAGCCTTTATAACTGCTATCAATATCATAACTTTACCAATTTCTATTTCCACCTGATGAAAATGATAAGAAACTTATTTTGCTTGGTAAATTTGCCCTCAGATAATGTTTGCAAGTTCATAAGAAATTATTAGCTTAGAGGAATTAATCCTCATTTCCTCTAGCTCGTTTATGTACATTTATAGAAATGATTTAAAATGCATGAACACCATGTCTGGTATATTTCGCATTAAGCCTGAGTAATTGAAATTCCAGTGTTTCTTCACCTTCAACCTTCTCCTCTTTCTCTTCTCCCTCCTCTTCTCCTTGTCCTTTTCCTTCTCCTTTTTCGCCATTTTAGCTTATACTATAAGAATGTGGTGAGAAGCCTGACTGATAACTGTAATTTTTCAAAAAATGCTCTACTGCATTGTTTATACAGTATTTTTGTAGGTGTGATTTCTCTTTCATTATTACAATACTGTGATTCAGTTATTACTATTAGAGTACCTTCGTAAGTGAAGCTCCGAGATAGTAAGTGATAGATCCAAGGTCACCCAACTAATGTGTGGTTAGACCTGAGACTGAATGAAGCAGTGATTAGAATATTCATGTTTGGCAAGCAGCATCCCTACCGGATCTCCCACTTAGAGCAAAATTTCTGTAAAGTATATCATACACCCAAAAAAAGTTTGAGTGTAGAATGAGAAGTGAAGAAAGAAAAAAATCTAGCCTGTACATAGTTTTAGTCTGGAGAATATATTTACTTTTAATTGACATTATGTCAGGTTAAACCAATATTCTTAAAAGGTTTCTACTACTGGTACAAGCATATGGTTCTTTCATGCAGCTATGTTTTTACCAGAACCATTTTTTTCATACTTTTTTATGCCACCTTGTTCTAACATGTAGAGTCTTTGGCATTTATCCCGAAGGTGACATGGTCTCAAGAAATTATTTAAGTGATTCCATTACTCATTGATATTATGCCTTTTAAAATGTGTTATAGGGAAACATTATTTTCCTCATGATTCATCATGCATTTCTGATAAAATCAGAAAATAGTAGACGTGAAATATATTAAAATTATTATTAAACTAGTAGAACTAAATAGGTAATGCTTTTATTTTAACACAAATGAGATTTTTTTATGCTATTCTGATTTGCATATTGATTTAACCTGGTTTGGGACCTAACACCACAGAACCCTCTCTCTCAAAGCGTAATGAGTATCAAACTTACGAAACAGATCCCTGGTCTCTTAACTGGAGAATTTCAGATTCAGTTGGTCTGAGTGAGGCCCAAGAATTTGCTTTTCTAGTAAAAAGTTCACAGATGATGCTAATGCTGCTGCTCTGAGGACGACACTTTGAGATCCACTATGATAGGGTGTTAGTAGGTAAGATGAAAGTTCTATTTTCAAACCCAGCCTTAGAATATACTTGGAAGTAAATTTGGTAATATCTTTGTCATCTACTTTTTGTCTGTAAGGGATTTAACAAAGTGGCATGATTAGTTTTATACAAAAGAAAGTCTAACCTGAATTAGTATAAATTTATGTCTGAGGATTAATAATTTTCTCCTTGTTAGAAGAATTATTATTAGGGGCGCCTGGGTGGCTCACTGGGCTAAGCCTCTGCCTTCGAGTCAGGTCCTGGTCTCAGGGTCCTGGGGTCGAGCCTCGCGTAGGGCTCCTTGCTCAGTGGGGAGACTGCTTCTCCCTCTCTCTCTCTGCTGTTCCCCCTGCTTGTGCTCTCTCTTCCTCTGTCAAATAAATAAATAACATCTTTTTTTTAAAAAGGTCACTATTAGGCACATTCACATTTAAAATAGCACCTGAAAATAATTTGTATCTATTGGTAATGGAATGATGTAGGGAAATTGTCCACTTCTATATCAATATACTTAGAGAATTTCAAATCTTTCATAAATTAAAACAAATACAAATATATATAATAAGTATTAGTCCTAAATACTATTGTTACACAGTACTAATTGTACGAATCCTGTTCTTATTTTCCCCTGATGATCAGGGATTTGGTTTAAGGTACAGATGTGAGTAATTAAGGAATCCAAAAGGCTCATCTATTCAATCTAAGGAGATAGGAATTGTAATCCTCGATTTATAGATGAGAAAACTGAAGCTCTTTTTTGTTAGCTAATTTAAATTGCTAATAAGAGAGGCTGGCTTCTATCCCAAGTCTATCCTATTCTGAGCCCATACTTTTTAAATTACATCATACTACTTGGGTCAGATCCACGGCTCTTAATACTTTAAATTCACAAAAATGATGAACTGAGACTTAACGTGCTCTTTCACATGGAAGATTCAAAGTGTCTGGGTAGAGAGGAAAAAAATTGCTCATGGTAGCCTTGAAGAAGATCCAATAGTATCTATATACAATGGTATAGTTTGGTAAAAGTTAAAACAATTCACTTCCTAAGTGCCATGTTAAGAATCAATTTTAAAATTCAATTCAATATAAATAATTCAAATTCATAGAGAAACTGTAGAAATATTTCGCTTTGTTTTTCTGGCAGCCTTACTACTGCAGGTAGTAGTGACCTACATTTTGTAGGTCACTTATCTTGACTCTGATTTCATCAATCACATCCTTACTAACCATCTTTTAGTGTCAGTTCCACTTCTGACAGAATCTCTTGCCAGTTTCATTTGTCATTAGTTTCAGAACAAGGGTCATATTTTGTATTACCTTCGATATGGGATACACTGATTTTTATATAAAAATGTTTGTTACAAAGTCGTTAATATGAATAATTCCGTGGGCAGGGGTAAGAACTAAGAATTAGTTGATGAAGGCATGACATGATTTTCATAAAAATATAATTTAGAATAAATGGATAAATGTGTTATCCCTGGACCATAAAATAGTTAATTGGTAAAATAGAGATGTTTATATGAAAAAGCTAATTGTTTTATTATTTAATTTACAAATCATTTATATAAAAGGAATTACGGTTAAAAATACTGTTTGAGTTTGCTGAGGAAAAGTGGTTATCAAAGGTCAGTTGACTGTCAAAAATATTTGGGGATTTTTTTTTAATTTTTCAGGAAATACTGTAATGTATTTGACTTTGTAATGTATTTGACAACCGAAATATTTGATTGATTTGATGTATAATTTGAAAATCCCTTCTTCTAAAATTATTTAAAAATTTATCCTTTTTTAGTTTAAAGACCATGCAAACCATGCCTTGTTTCTAATTTCACATTTCTGTGGTCCAACTTGTCCATAGGATGCTTTATAATTGTGGTTAAATATTAAACCATAGAGTTTTAAACAAGCAAAATTATTTTGAATCCTGAAGAGTAAGCACTAATCATTATTAATTGTTTTTGAACTCTGTCATATTGCCAAAACCAAACTTGCCCTGTGGATAGTAATATGATTCTCTAACTCATACCTACTCTATGTATGTTTATTATTTCTTATTATTTAGGGACCTCCTGGTTTACCTGGTCTCAAAGGTGACCCTGGTTCCAAGGGTGAGAAGGTGAGAGTAAAAACACATGTTACTATAATTTTGATATCCCAATAGCAGAGACAATAATTTTTCATATTAAAATCACTCAAAAGGAAATTTCAAAGAATATCTTTGTCCTTCTAACCAAGGGAAAAGCTGCCAATCCTCTGTTTCCCAGATGAATTTAGAGGAGAGAAAATATACAAAGTCATAGTGAAAAATGTATCAGAATTCAGTGTTATCTTTTTTCAATGTCCCCTTGTTGGAACCATATGGAGAAAGCATATGGTTATACTAAAATAACCCTTCAGAAAATAAACAGATGGAATAACAAAATGCCCATTTTCATGTTTTTAAACATGAAAATGAAAAATTTAAGCTATAATACCTTTGAAGTAGTAATTTGATCTTCCAGAATGTATGCTGAGTTGCACCAAATAATTAAAGAAAATAAGCCTTTTTAGAAGGCCATTAATGTTTTTTGGATTACTTTTAAATTTCCAAATGTCTCTTAAGGACTATAGAATTTCTGAAAAGTAGAAATCATTTCATATAAAATATGATTATGAAAATAATGACTTTTCAGTTATTTCATCAATGAAATAATTCTTAGTGGAGAATTCATTTTAAGTAAATGAAACACTGAAGATGATACTTTTAGAAAGCATTCTGTTTCCTAAAATTCCTCCCCACCAATAAAAGTCTCCCTTGATATAAGCAGTAAATGATCCTGTTAGGTAAGAGAAAAGCAGGTTCTTAATCCTTTATATCATTCAGAAAGGGTTAAAGTTTCTTTTTTTTTTTTTTTACTTTTATGTTTCGTAAACTTAGTGTGCAATTATTTTATGACTATAGTTTAGTAGATGGTTGTAATTTATATATTGTTAAACTTCTTTTCTCTGCCTTCTAAAGGGACATCCGGGTTTAATTGGCCTGATTGGTCCTCCAGGCGAACAAGGTGAAAAGGGTGACAGAGGACTCCCCGGAACTCAAGGATCTCCAGGAGCAAAGGGGGATGGAGTGAGTAAAGATATAAATTATTCTCCTACTCCTTTCCAGTCGTACCCACACACACACACACACACACACTCGCACATGTGCACATTCCATTAAACATGACCAAGGGGGTGATTTAGAGTATCTTTAATCTCTTTAAGTCAGTGATGTTTTCAAGAAGAAATTTGCTTAATCTTAAAGTAATAAATTAAAAACATGATAAGTTAGAAATTGAAAAATTACAGTTCAGTAGTTAATTACACAAAAATTTATCGAATTTCCAAAACATACAAGTTATTATTCTGAAGGCTGCTTTATATCTATAAAGATACAGACATTGAAGCAAATGGGGAAAAAAGTACAGATTACCTTGCAAAGGTTATTTCTTAGATTCACAATGAAAAGTTTTAGGCTATTCTTACATATTTCTGCATAATCAAAACCCTGCAGTTGTGTTGTTATGCACTAATCTTATGCATAAACTAGCTGAGGAAAACTCTAATTTGGATGCTTCTCTCTGCAGGGAATTCCGGGTCCTGCTGGTCCCATAGGTCCACCTGGTCCCCCAGGCTTACCAGTAAGTACTAGACGAAAGAATTTTGTAAAGTTTACAAGTCATGAATTCTCCAGATTTTTATCTGCCCTTTTGCCTTTGCTTTTTTCTAGGGCCCTCAAGGTCCAAAGGGTACCAAAGGCTCTGCTGTAAGTACTTTTGCATTTGGGTTTTCATTTTTCAGGGAAGTCCACTCAAATGCCTTGTTCTTCATTTATCTTGTTCCTTTGCCCACCCCACGCCCCACAGGGACCTGCCGGCCAGAAGGGTGACAGTGGTCTTCCAGGGCCTCCTGGGCCTCCGGTAAGTGCAGAGTAACAAGACTGATGTCCTGGCAGTTAGCGTCCTGAGACTGCCAGTGATTTCTCTGAATTTATAAGAAGGATGGAAAAAAAGGCATTTTCTCAAAGTGCTGATTTTTCTAGGAAATAGCAACTATATTACGTAATCAGGTCCCCATGCCAAGGTTTTCTTTTAATTGAATATATAAAGATACATTAACTACATATTATGATAATCTAGTTTTTATTTGTTTTTCAAGAAAATGACATACTTTTTTATGTCACATTTTTATGAAAGCAATTGATTGTATGCCACAAATATATATATATATATGTCTGACCACACTAGGAATAAAGACAAGAGTTTAGATACTTGGCATTTGTTTTCCTACTGTATATAATGTTCAACCAAAAAGCAATAGCAATTTGTAACATTTATTAATGCTGACATTTTCCAGGCTTCACATTACTACTAAGAGAGAGATCCACCTTGCTAGGGCTGCCATAACAGGTACCACAAACAAGATGGCTTAAATAATATAAATGTACTGTCTGACAGTTCTAACGGCCACAAGTCCTAGATCAGACTGTGGGAAGCATCGGTTCCTTCTGAGGACTGTGGAGCTGAAGGTCTGTTCCATGGTCCTCTCCTTGGCTCATAAATGGCCGTCTTCTCCTATCTTTTCCTATCATCTTCTATGTGTGTCCCATAAATTTCCTCTTACAAGGATACCAGTCATATTGAGCTAGGATCCACCCTAATGCCCTTATATTTACTTAACTAATTATATCTACAGAGACCTCATTTCAAAATGAGGTCTTATTCTACGGTACTGGTGCTTAGGACTTCTACAGAGAACTTTTTGTGACACAATCCATACCGGTATGGATTTATCTATTTGGTGTAGTTCTACTCTTGTCATAAATGCAAATTCAAGTCTGGTTGCATTTTCTAAGCTTTTTAATTTAGGCAGTTTTAACTTATATTTGAAATAAGTTAATCTGCATTTTTAAAAGTTTAACGTTTCATAATATAAATTATTATCAAGCACAATAGACAATTCATTAAGTAGCATAAGAACCCTAAAATGGTGTTTTAATCTTCAGAGACTAAAATCTAGTTGTGGAGGTAAGACAGGTAAATGAGGACTAATGAATAAATAATCAGGTAATGCACATATGTTCACACAAATCTTTTGCTACACTACTTATGTAGAAAAAGTTCCAGATATCATCAGAGTTGGTGTCTACTTTAGTATCCCTACTAGATTATTTTTAAAAAACTTACCAAGTTTACATATCTATCTACCTATATATGTATATATATATATAAATATATATTAGCAATTAGAGAAAACATTGAAAATAGGAAAAACATTGAAAATCTAAACCAATTGTAATTTCTTATAACAGTGACATAACTAGTGATATTTATGCAGAATATTCTATCTTCAGAAGCAATTACATGCACGTTATCTCTTTCCCAGGGTCCACCTGGCGAAGTCATTCAGCCTTTACCAATCTTATCACCCAAAAAAACAAGAAGACATGTTGAAAACATGCAAGCAGATGCAGGTGATAATATTCTTGATTACTCAGATGGAATGGAGGAAATATTCGGTTCCCTCAATTCCCTGAAACAAGACATCGAACATATGAAGTTTCCAATGGGTACTCAGACTAACCCAGCCCGAACTTGCAAAGACCTGCAACTCAGCCATCCTGACTTCCCAGATGGTATGTTAATAATATAATGACACAGCAAATGTACTTTACGATGATGCATTGTCAGCTCTTTCATTCTAGTTAAATGTTCAATATAGAATCTAAATAAAACTAAAGCAAATGATTATTATTCATTCCAATCTTGTAGACAGAAAAAGTCATTTACACTGTGCAATTTAAGATCTGCTTCAGATGGGGCGCCTGGGTGGCTCAGTGGGTTAAGCCGCTGCCTTCGGCTCAGGTCATGATCTCGGGGTCCTGGGATCGAGTCCCACATTGGGTTCTCTGCTCAGCAGGGAGCCTGCTTCCTCCTCTCTCTCTGCCTGCCTCTCTGCCTACTTGTGATCTCTCTCTGTCAAATAAATAAATAAAATCTTTAAAAAAAACAAAAAAAAGATCTGCTTCAGAGAGTCCTTTGCCATTTTTTGATGATTATAGATAACATAAATGCATTTTCCCTGTACTAACAATCATAGAACAGGTTTTTTGTGTGCATGCATGTGCACATTAGTATATAATTATTTATATCCTATAACCTAAGTTATTTTACATTGATATGAGTAAAATTAACATGATTAACAGCTTAACTGAATCGTATTTGACCTATCAGTTTAGCAGGCATTTGGTTAATAGAATATTTAAGAATCAGATAGCTTGGGGCAAAAATTTGTGTAATGGATCCACAAATAATCGAGCTGTGAACAATTTGTAATAATAATCAAGATATTTTATTATACTTACCATTTTTTAAAAAAGATTTTATTTATTTGACAGAGACAGAGATCACAAGCAGGCATCTTAAATTTCCCACTTTACGTGTAAATATTTTATCACTCTTTTTACTGTTGGGACAATATTATTTTTCTCTGTCAATCATATAAGAATGCTGTAACTGAGATCTAAATAATTCAATACAGAAAATTTCAATGTGATTCAGAAATAGCCACCACCATAAAGGAAGAATGTCATAAACTCTTTTCTTAATCAAGAATAGCCTGTTGAGCAAAGGAAACAGTTAACAAAATCAAAAGACAACTGACAGAATGGGAGAAGATATTTGCAAATGACATATCAGATAAAGGACTAGTGTCCAGAATCTATAAAGAACTTAGCAAACTCAACACCCAAAGAACAAATAATCCAATCAAGAAATGGGCAGAAGACATGAACAGACATTTCTGCAAAGAAGACATCCAGATGGCCAACAGACACATGAAAAAGTGCTCCATATCACTCGGCATCAGGGAAATACAAATTAAAACCACAATGAGATATCACCTCACACCAGTCAGAATGGCTAAAATCAACAAGTCAGGAAATGACAGATGCTGGCGAGGATGCAGAGAAAGGGGAACCCTCCTACACTGTTGGTGGGAATGCAAGTTGGTGCAGCCACTCTGGAAAACAGCATGGAGCTTCCTCAAAATGTTGAAAATAGAACTGCCCTATGACCCAGCAATTGCACTATTGGGTATTTACCCTAAAGATACAAATGTAGTGATCCAAAGGGACATATGCACCCGAATGTTTATAGCAGCAATGTCCACAATAGCCAAACTATGGAAAGAACCTAGATGTCCATCAACAGATGAATGGATCAAGAAGATGTGGTATATATACACAATGGAATACTATGCAGCCATCAAAAGAAATGAAATCTTGCCATTTGCAACAACATGGATGGAACTAGAGCGTATCATGCTTAGCGAAATAAGTCAAGCAGAGAAAGACAACTATCATATGATCTCCCTGATATGAGGAAGTGGTGATGCAACATGGAGGCTTAAGTGGGTAGAAGAATAAATGAAACAAGATGGGATTGGGAGGGAGACAAACCATAAGTGACTCTTAATCTCACAAAACAAACTGAGGGTTGCCGGGGGGAGGGGTTTTGGGAGAAGGGGGTGGGATTATGGACATTGGGGAGGGTATGTGCTTTGGTGAGTGCTGTGAAGTGTGTAAACCTGGTGATTCACAGACCTGTACCCCTGGGGATAAAAATATATGTTTATAAAAAAAAAAAAAAAAAAGAATAGCCTGTTGAAACTAAAACACAAGTAGCTACTAAGGGTTCCATATAGACTAATAACCAAGGTCTTCAAATGTATAATATGTGTATGTGAAAAAGATACATTCAGTTCAGTAGTAATGCAGTGATTTATAAGAATGATTCAGACTTTGATCTAGCTAAGATAATCATACTTTATTGAAATTCAAATATAAAAGATTACAACATGTACTGAGTTATAAAACATGATATGATTAATTAGAACCTGAGAAATCAAGAAAAATTTTTGTAAATTTTGGAAAATGGAGAGTTCACCGTGAGCTATAGTTCTCTGTGGTTTCCATATAATAACTAGTATTATTAATTCTTCAATGTGTTAATTAATTACAATTAAATATTAGTTAATTAATTAAACAGTGCCAGACACTGTTCTTCAGACAGAGATTCATAGATAATGCAGAAGGAATAATGCCTTTGAGCTACTATTATCAAACAATGGAGACAGAAAAATCATAAGTAGTATTTATAGCATATTATGACAGATATTGTGGAAAAAATGAGTAGATAAGGTAGTGATCTCAGGATTGTGAGATCCAGCCTTCTGATGGGCTCTGCACTCAGCACAGAATCTCCTTAAGAATCTCTTCCTCTCCCTCTCCCTCTGTCCCTCCTACCCAGCTTGCTTGTGCACACTCTCTCTCTGTCAAATTAATGAAATTAAACATTTTATTTAATCATTTAAATTATTTTATGCATCAAAATCAATGACAAAAATACAAATAAAAATTCTCTATTTTAATAGCAACATTTAAGCTGAAATCGAAAGGGATGATTCGCTTTTGGATAAATAAGATGTTAATATTTAAGGAGGTAACATTTAAGCTGAAACCTATAAAGAAGTAGCCAGTTATGCAAAGAATGGAAAGGGTGTTCTGGGCAGAGGATATGGGTAGTTTGAAAGCCTTGAAGAAGACAAGGTTCTAGTGTCTTCAAGGAACCTAATGTCTCCATGGCTAAAAAGTAGTGAGCAAAGCGGAAAATGACTTTGAAGTAATTTGGAAGAAAGCAAGGTAGAATCCAAAGAAGCTGGTTAAGGAGCTGTTGGATTAATCTAGGCAAAAAATTGTGGTGACTTGATTTAGGGGCCTGATAGTAAAAATAGGAGATGAATAAATTTGAGATAAATTGTACATGGTATCCATAGTATACAGAATTTATTGAATAAAGGTGTCTTGGTAATTATGTTATTATTACGTTATTTGAAGAACATTTAATGGCAATACTAGCAGATTAAATCAAGAGAAAAAATACCACAGATGAATCTTGGAACACTGAAAAAATAAAATTTACAAAAAAGGTAACAGAACATAAAAAAAATACCACAGAATTTCTAAAAACTGTAAAATGTATCAAACATTAAGAGTGGTTATCCTGATGCGTAAAATCCTGATCATTTCAACCTTTATATATATATATTTTTTTTTCCTGAGGATTTCAATTGGTTCCAGATGCAAATCTATAAATGGTGCAATCAGAAAAAATTTAAATGTTTTTTGTATATATACCCTGTTTATATACAGTAATAGTAAAAGATAAAGCGATTGGTATTAGGTTTTTAAGAGTTCTAGTACAAGCTAAGCAATAAGAGATTTTGGAATGTGAAAAGTTAATAACCAGTAGATTCACATAATTCAGAGTAAAATTTAAAATGATGTGGCAGCATAGAAAATGGTAGGAGGGAAGCAAAGTGACATCAGATGTACATCAATGCTATCTCTCAATAGCTGTTAGCAACAAAAACTATATTGTCAATTATTTTAAAACAATTTTGTTATTCCTACTACTTACCATCTTTATTCATCTACTACTAATTTAATGGTCACCGTCATTCAAAGAGAGGTACATTTACTACAAGAAGTTTATGCTATAAAGTAATGCAAAAGTATGATCCCGAGGCTAAGTAGATACTATCACCTCCATTGTTACAGATGAATAAACCACGGAAAAATACAGTGATTATTATACTCAGACTATTTAAGTAGTAAATAAAACATATGAGATTTAGGGTTAAGTTAGCTGATTCCAATATGCATGCAACTTACTTACAATGGCTAAACTGAATGTTAATATTTGAGGAGGTGACATTTAAGCTGAAATCGAAAAGTAACAAACGTGCTAGGAACCAGAGTGTTCCGGGCAGACTGTATGGGCAAAGCTTTGATTCAGGCAAGGCAAAGGGTCACTCTAACTATTCAAATGCATACCCCAATGTGACCAGGAACATAAAGTGATTCTCATGGGAAAAGATCCAACAATATTAACTATTCTTTATTTCGCTAAGAAACTTTGATATTTAATGCAATCATTTTTCCTATGCATGTATTTTTATATGACATATTTTTTTCTACTTCTAGGTGAATATTGGATTGATCCTAACCAAGGATGCTCAGGAGATTCCTTCAAAGTTTACTGTAATTTCACGTCTGGTGGTGAGACTTGCATTTATCCAGACAAAAAATCTGAAGGAGTAAGTACCAATCTGTTTTGGTGGTGACTGTTGACAGTTCTTGCCATGTTTTTGCAATATTGAACTAAACAGGAAAATTATACTGTCATATTTTCATTTATCTGCTTTTCTTACAGGGTAATTAGAGCATTTCATTTGCATAAACATGAATAAGACACCAAAGTGATGCACAGAGTTAACAAATACTTCTCTCCTTTATCTTTTACCCAGATGTATTCTTTATGCACCTGCTTGTGCTCTAAAATTCTATGGCTTTTCCATGACACAGCACAGCTGATTCTCAAATTTTAGTGCGTGCATAGGATTCTTCATCCCAATTACCACACGATAGAACTCGCAGCTGTACATGATGTTCAAAATACACAATTTATAATCTTTTACATAAAGTAAAAGTATTGTCTGCATTTGCGTATTTTTCAAATGTTTAGTCTTTTCAAAAACATTTCTTGATTTTTACTGAGCAGTATCCATACATTTGAGTTCTATCTTTAAAGCTATGAAGACAAATTACTAATATAGGGAAAGATCTCTCACTAGCATAATTGTATTCTCCAGTTTCTGGTGATAGATGTTGCCTTTGTTTGTAATCTTGTAATAAATCACATTCTTCTTAGTAAATGGTATAGGCATACAGAGGCACAGAAAGTCGTGAAGGCTTAACAAGTAGCTTTCGGTGTGTCTAATCTCTTGAGAGAAGTGAAGTTTGTGAGAAAAGGGTGGGTAGCAGTGCCAGGAGGCAAAGCAACTTCTGATTCCCAACCAAACGTGGCCTGTGGCAAAGCGTAATAAAATTCCTGTAGCCCCCCAAGAAACCAGAGAACATGGAAAATGCCTCCCCTTAATGCTGATAACTCAAATTCCCTACAGTGAGGCCTTAGATACCCATATGTTTTGCTGATGTTTGCAAAGCAAAACAATAATGCAGATCTATTAAAGATTCTAAATATTCTTCCCAGCAGGAGATGATTAGGCTTGCTTCTTGCCAAGGACTTTTCCAGAGCATGTCACCCTCAGTTACTGGCTGAATGTTTTCAGGATGCTTCCTTTCACTAGGAAATACTGATGGTACTTGTCTTGATGGCTGATACCAGCTGGTATTATGAGGCATTCCTTTGCGAAGGGGTTTTGCCTAAGAGTTCCACCAATGTCCCCTCAGCTCTTAATATACTGTCAGTAGGTTATGCCCCCTCCAACTTTTTTTGAGCAATTAAAAAAAAAAAAACCCAAAAACAAAAAGCAGGAAGAAAATGAATCCATTTTCACTAAGTGGGAATTCACAGGATCACTCTCAAATTTTGCTCTTTCTCTCATCGCCTATAGTTCAGGATAGACTATTTTAAAACTTCTATGGCATTTTAGTCTTACTGAAAATTACTGGTGTGTACATAAACAATATTGTTCATAATTTTTACCTATTTTCTAACTTCCTGTTCCTTTGCAACAGGTAAGAATATCATCATGGCCAAAAGAGAAACCAGGAAGCTGGTTTAGTGAATTTAAGAGAGGAAAACTGGTATGTTATTACCTCAGCATGAAATGGTTTATCTTACACTTCATTAATAAAGCGCAAATTATGTATTTCTAGGTCTTGACTGTGAAAGTCTAAATTGTAGTGTCCAGGATTCCTTGTGTTCTCCAGCTTGCTCCAACTATATCTCTTAGACTGCTGTGGTATTTTAGGGAAGTCTAAATGTTTTGTATCAGAATACATGGAAATATGCTATACTTACCAAAATAATGTGATCAGATAAAGTATGCATTTCACTGAGTACCTGCTAGACATCATAAAAATAGATTATGTTAGAAATGTCAGGTATAGAGAATACATAAATTATTTATTGTTCTTTATATCAATAAAAACTTTTGGAAAGTAAAATGTTTTTTCTGATTGCTACATGTGGCTATAAAGTGAACTGACTGACTTGACCTTTTATTTGGATTGGAGCACAAGTTCACGTAGATATTTCTTGTATATTTCTCATACAATGACCAGTTCACTAGTAATAATTTGTTACAGGTATTTTAAGATAGGTGCCAAAACTAAATTGACATTATAAAAGGTGTTTAAAAATATGTGTGTGTTTAAAATATTAATAAGAATATATTTAAATGAAAGTTTCTCATTTATCCAGGTAATTATTCAATTGTTTGATGTTCTTAAAAAAGCTATTATTTTCCAGTGATGGCTATTTTATAGTTATCCTAAGGAATATACACAAATTAATTAACAACATTAGTGAAGTTCTCCACATAATTCTTCACTGCAGTCTAAAAGTTACATTAAATATCCATGTGACATCTTATCACATGTGTAGAAGTGAAAAATACATACACAGAAGAGTGTGTGTGGTGTCATTTTTTTGTTGTTTTGGTTTATTTTCCTTCGTGTTCATTCCCCAAGTGTCCTTTTTTTCTTCAGTCAAACAAGGTTCCTCAAACAAGGTTCCTGGGCCGTTAGTCAGTAAGGAGTAAATAAATTCAACAATAAGGAAGAAAGTATAGGTAACTGTCTTTACAGGGGCTAAATCTATATTCTAGGTAACTTTTCTAGGTAACTTTCCTACTCCATGTTTAAAAAAAACAAACTAGGTTTCTATGTTTCAGTAGTCCTCAGTATTTCGATTGTACCCAATAAAACAATTTATTTTTTAATAAAGGGTTTTAATAATTTTCAATTATCTTCCTGCTCTAAATACAAAATAAGTATTTACTGACTCAACAAATATTCACTTGCATCACCTCGGGCATTATGTTTAGTGGTGGTGACACATTGGTGAGTAAGTATATCACCTAAGAATGAACAAAGAGGTAGGTCTAGGTCTGTGAAGTAAATTAAAGACCAAACACCTTAGAAAACTATGGCCCCAAAATAAAAACTGCAAGAACGTGTTTAAAATGTGGGCCAGGTGGATGTACTATGAAATTTTTTAAAGAAGTAGGTGAAATTTTTTTTAAAATTGGGGGGAAGGGGCTGCCTGGGTGGCTCAGTGGGTTTGTTGAGGACTCTTGGTTTCAGCTCAGGTCAGGATCTCAGGGTCAAGAGATCCAGCTACGTGGGCTCTGTGCTCGGCAGAGATGGGAGTCTACTGGAGAGTCTTCTCCGCCACCCCATCTGCTCTTTCCCTCGTACTCACATGCACTCTTTCTTAAAAAAAAAAAAAAAAAAAAATTAAGATAGGTAACCTTTGCATTGCACCAAGATTCCTCAGTTCCCACTGTTTCGCTATCTAAAAAGATACACAAACACAATGAGAGATAGTTCATAAACTATAATTTAAATTTATTTAAATTACTTTAAAAGGTACACTAATATAATGAAAGATCTCTTGGAAACAAAAGCATTTTTGGGGGGAAGTTTTTAATGGTTAGGACAATGAAGCATAGAAATAAAGTGACTCTTTTCAAAGATAAATAGTGCTTGCAGTAACTCAGGTGGGAGTACAAGAATGATTTCATAAAATCCTGACTCTGGGTCTTCTGTCCCTCTGTGCCTACTTTCTTCCCCTACGTGAAAATGGGCCACTCCATGCATCTGCATGCTTCTGGGATCACAGTTCACTGTCAGCAGTGATTTTTATCCCTTCATAACATAAAAGAGCCAAAGAATCTAGATGTGTCTTTTTATTCTTTTATTCCCAGCTTTCCTATTTGGATGTTGAAGGAAATTCCATTAATATGGTGCAAATGACATTCTTGAAACTGCTGACTGCCTCTGCGCGGCAGAATTTCACCTACACCTGCCATCAGTCAGCAGCCTGGTACGATGTGTCATCGGGAAGTTACGACAAAGCACTTCGGTTCCTGGGGTCAAATGATGAGGAGATGTCCTATGACAACAACCCTTACATCAAAGCACTGTATGATGGCTGTGCGGTGAGTATAATCACTTGCCTTCTTTCTCAGGGTGGGAGGCAGTGTGTAACCACCTCAGTTTGGCCCTAAGCCACATTTCTCTCATGAATTGGATGGCAGTTTTTATTAAGATCTGGTGCTCAGCACTGGCATTAAAACACAGTATCTTAGAAGCCACTGATACTCACATACACATACACACACACACACACACACACACACACAAACTCTGAAACATACAAATAGACACATAATCTAAAAGCCATAACAGAAGGTAATCTTAGACCATATGCTATTTCTATGGAATTATTCCTGATCATTGAAAACTACTGTGGCTCATTATTCTTGAAATTTAAAACAAAAGCAAAAAACTTTGTCTCCTTCATCCATGATTCTAAAATGACAGATAAAGGAATCAGCATTATTCTAAAATGAAAGATAAAGGGATTGGCATTGTACCATTTATACCATAGATAATTCTTACCCTTGTATTTTGTTTGCAAGGTGCTTCTCTGTTGCTTCTGTATTACCACCTGTTTAGACAGTTATTATCATTTTTGTTGTTGTTGTTGTTATTTCTATCTTCTGGAACTATCCTTTTCACACAATGGGAATTTGATTTAAGAAAATGGCCCAGAGACCACACTGAAAACCTCATTGTTTTCGCTGATGACTAAAGAAGTCACAGTTACAAAGAAAAAGGCCCATGTCTTCAACCAAGTAGGTAGGGTACCCACAGATCAAAGAAGAGAAAATAAAACACATTAAAAGTAGCAAGTGTCTGGATTTCCCAATAGTAATATACTGATAATCATTCACAAAATTAAGATATAGCAGCAGACACGCTTTAACTTCTGACTTTGTGCCCTATAATTTCTATACTGTATCTTAAAATCTTGATATATATGTAGTATGATTTCAGTGGTAAGTGTATATTATTATGAAGGAGCCTGACCCAATTTTATTATCAGTTTTCATATTAAACTGTACTTGTCAATTCAGTAAGATTCTCTTCAACTGTGCAATACATCTGAATATTATAGTTGGGTCATAACAGCTAAATATTAAACGTTCAAAATTTAAAACTACATACGACAGCAGTAACACCAGCAAGAGGGACTCACACAAAGATAATGACAAATTTCTTTCTTACTTGCTCACCTCCATTCAGAGGCTTAAGAAAAAAATAACATGGATGTTAAAACTATGAAATGATTGTGTAACTTGGTATTTCTGCTTAATTTTACAGTCCAGAAAAGGCTATGAAAAAACTGTGATTGAAATCAATACCCCGAAAATTGATCAAGTTCCTATTGTTGATGTAATGATCAATGACTTTGGTGATCAGAATCAGAAGTTTGGATTTGAAGTTGGTCCTGTTTGTTTCCTTGGCTAAGATTAGGATGAAGAACATACAAAATCAACAGAAAAAAATACCTTGGTGCCACCAACCCATTTTATGCCACATGCAAGTTTTGAATAGGGATGGTAGAGCAAACAACTCGCTACGTGTATTTGTACCGATTAGAAATACCGATGCCCTTGCAGGGGACAGAATCTTTGCATGACAAAAGCTTCAAAAATCATAAAAATACAAGCTAGTGTGGCTGAGATGGAAACAGGCCTTATTCTTGATTCCCAATTTTCATCTCTCCTTTTCCTATTTGGATTTCTTTGGTGCTGTAGAAAAAAGAAGAGAACGATATATATTTCATAAAAGATATGGTGCTCATTCCCGTCCATCAAGGATGTACTAAAACAGTGTGTTTAATAAATTGTAATTATTTTATGTACAGTTCTATACTGTTATCTATGTGTCCATTTCCAAAACTTGCACGTGTCTCTGGATTCCATCTGACTCTAATTTTATGACAATTGCAGAACTATGATGGCAATAAATATATGTATTATGAAAAAATAAAATAATTTCTGATGACTCTAATTCCCTTTCTTTGATGAATAATAAAATGCCTTTGTATATATTGATGTTGAAGAGTTCGATTATTTGATGTCGCCAACAAATTTCTCAGAGGGGCAAAAACCTAGAAGACTCACGGAAGCACACTTGGATCCACTCTTCTCTACTGACAGTAACTTTGGTGAATTTCAGCCAAAAATATCATGCATTTGATGCTTCATTCAATGCTATACCTCAGCTTCTTTTCAGAGTCCAGGATTTCACAGGATCCTTGTATATATGGAAAATAAGCAAGTTTATATTTTTGGACAGGAAAATATGTATGAGAATCTATTTTAACAAATCGGTTCCTCCATCAAGCAAACAATTAGATGTACAATTTTTTTACTACCTTATCTCATCTCATCTCATTGTTTTCAGTGTGCTTCAGTCATCCAGATTAATATTAAAAGATGGGAACAAAGCAATTGTTTATGAATTTGTTCAATGTTATACTTTTTAATCAATCAATTTCTTGAATTTGATTCTATGTTGCATATTATAATAGTCTTCAAATACTATTTTACCTGCACCTTTCCAGCAAATACTATTTCTTTTCTTTCAAAATACTATCAAACATTATTTGACCTGCCTAATTTCTAAATAGCATATGGGTGGATCGTTACTAACAGTGCTTGTTTTGAAAGTCATACTTATTAAAACAATCAAAACATTTTTCCACTAAGGTATTTTCTTCCAGGTAGCTTGATATAGCAATAAAATTTTAAAGTTACAAATTGAACTTTGTATCTATTTTAAGTAATATATGTAAGACTTGGAAATAAATGTTTTATTTCTTATATGAAGTGTTAAATTAATTGACACCAGATTTCACTGGAACATTTTCAACTGATAATTTATCACAAAAGATCATACCTGTAATACTGGAATTAAAACGTGAACACTTGTCATTCAGAAGTTCTTTTATTTTGAAATCAAGCTTGTAAATGTCCTTTCAAGAAGGGAGATATGAATCGTATAAATAAACTCAAGTCTTGTCTACCTGGATTGGTCATTCTCTTTCTTAAATAGGTTCCAGATTACTCTCTATTGCAGAAAAGGCTTTCCATTCTGTTTCTTGACCATCCAGATTAGAATAGTTTCATACTTTTGGAAAGGAATATTTTCCTCCAGAGATAAGTTGTTTGAATTCCCCACGTGTCTAAAATAAAAACACCACATGGTAATGCTCTATTTACAAGATTAAGGTAGGCTATATTTAAAATGTCAGAAAGATATTTTTCATAATTAAACATTTTGCAAAATTTCAAACATATGTTCACAATTTCAGCACTAGAAATATTTCCAGAACTTTTACATAGTCTCTAATTATACATAAAGTAATATTTTTTTGCCAAGAGAAATTCCATACCTCAGGCAATTTAATGAATATATAGCAATACGAGAGAATATTTTGCATATTGACCTGCCTTGGGAAAGCTGTATTATTTGCCCATTTAAACAAAACAGCTTCAAATTTGGCACTCCGTAGAATTAATGAACAAATAACTGAATTGCTTATCCTTTTCTGTTCCTTGCACATATGGATATGGTCTTCTCTATTGCTTTGGATTTTTTTCCTCTCCCTTACATCTGATTTAATATGAACAAAAAGAAGCTTAGTGGCAAGGAAAAAGCATATGACGTTCTAGTCTTGGCCCAAGCAGTGTAAACTCTAGAGAACAATGTTGACCCCAGATGGATCCTGGGCCAGATGCACACAAAATTTGGCTTTACTCTTTAAAAAAAAAAAAAGTACAAAATACAAAATTACAAATAACAAAAAAATTACAGAATTTACATTTTTAAGTGAATAAAAGCATTATAAGAAAGTTTTAATTATAAAAAGTGAACCCATACCAAAAGTATCAGATAATCTGGGAGGTGGAAAAAATCAATGTTTTCTTTAATTCTCTTAAGTATTTTTGTAATACTTTTATTCTGTGTGTCTATTTTTGGCTTCAGTCTTTGAGTGCCTCTTCAAATGAGAATTTTATAATTTCTAGTAGAAAGAACAAGTTTTCTCTAACATGTTAGATTAAAAATATTTCTTATTGTCAATAGCTTAGAGCTGTTTCTTTCAATTTCACTTCTTGTTATTGGTAAGTATTTTAAAATTTTTAGGTTATTTTAAATTTAAGAAAAGCTTTATACATTTGTCTCATATATGTACTACAATTTTGTGAGAATTTTTCACAGGCTAGCTTCTGATTTCTGTACTTTTTATACCCTGTTTTCTTACTACTACCAATAGATTTCAGGCTCTGGGTGCCGTAAGACAGATGCATGCCATCATGCAAACTCTGTCTTCCTACTTGTTATGTTATAACACAGTGGGTGAGAGGATTATTCCAGAAAGCCATTCCTCCACTAGGATTACTGGCAACCATTTTACATCAATATGAACTATAAGCCATGTAATTATACCGTACCATGTAAATCTATAAACGCTGGATAAATGAATCCCTAATTGAAGTTCCTCCTTGCTGCTTCCTTTCACACCACGCAACGCAAGAAAAAATGCCAAAGAGAAGTTGGAGTGGAAAGATAATATTCTTAACAGATCACAGTTAAAGGATCTTACTTGGGCAGATTTCACCAATGACATGACCATGAGAATCTATTTCTAGCAGATCTCTCAAGGACTTAGATGGGGTCCATGAAAGACAACGATCCTGAAGCTTGGTCTTCTGCGTGCTGGGTAATTGTGACATAAATTAATGAAGGGCCTGGCACACTGATGCACACTAACAACTAAATAAATAGTTGCTACTGCTCTGGATTTCCTATTGCTACTGTCCTCACCCTAGCGTAAGCTCCTTTCTAAATCATAGCTAATAACACATGCACTATTTACATCGCGTAACTTTTATAAAGATTTAATTTTAAAAACCGAAAACATTACACAAATTGCATGATCACAGAGGCTCAAAGTAGCAAATAGGATCCTGTGAAATCAAGCCTTACAAACCAGTCACAAAGGATACAAAACAGGAGTGGCAACATAAACCATGTAAATACCCAGGCACATCCATCAGATCGAACTTCTCAAATCCTCCTTTACCAGCATGTGTTTTGCTCTCCAGAAGGATGAGTTGAGTAGGTTTTAGAGTCTCCCAAAATTTTACCCGTTGCTAGGTCTCTATGGCTATAAGGATCATACAAGTAATAACTCATTATTCAGCTGCCTCTCAGAGATCCAGAGATGACAGGATTATTTACAATGGAAAATCTTGCAGAAGTATGTTCTGCTAGAAGCATTTCATGTTCAGAATCAATATCTAGCAACCCTTGCAGAATCCTCATTTACCTTCTAGCTAGTAAATCCATGGTCAGTATTTATAAGGAGACTGGTCAGGATCAAAGCAGAAGTAGAAAAGAGTTACAGAACCATGGTTATGCTTTCTTTCTAGAAGTTTAAATTGAGAGGCGCCTTGGTGGTTCAGTTGGTTAGGCATCTCCCTGTGGCTCAGGTCATGATCCCAGATTCAGATGGAGCTCTGGGCTGAGCGGGGAGTCTGCTTCTCCCTCCTCTCCCTCTGCCTCTCCTACCCTGCTCATGCTCTCTGTCTCTCTGTCTCTCTCAAATGAATAAACAAAATCTTTTATAAAAGCAAACTGAAATAACATCAGAAATGTTTTATGTAACAACTAAGACTTATTTTATATTAACCTTATGATGGCATTTCTACCTCTAATATTATTTATATGAAGTTACACAAAAACACTGAAGAATACATTCCTACTTTTAAATTACCTATAAATGTCTATAAAGAAGTAAAGAAGTAGGTTTTTTTTTTTGTTTTTTTTTTTTTTTTTTTTTTTTTTTTGGCAGAATGGAAAGATTTTGAAGAGCAAACTGTATGTCCTAGTAGCAGATCTTATTCTAGTGACAACCTAGGGCATGAAATAGGCTGAGTCTTCCAGCTTGATTCACCACTTTAGGGTCTCTAGTATAAATAAAATGTCTGCCTGCTCTTTTTCAGCTCACTGAGGGAAAAGACTAGGTCCAAGGCAAAAAGACACTTTCTCCCAGGGGTGCCTAGGTGGCTCAGTGGGTTAAAGCCTCTGCCTTCGGCTCAGGTCATGATCCCAGGGTCCTGGGATCAAGCCCCTCATTGAGCTCTCTGCTCAGCAGGGAGCCTGCTTCCTCCTCTCTCTCTCTTTCTGCCTGCCTCTCTGCCTACTTATAATCTGTCTGTCAAATAAATAAATAAATAAATCTTAAAAAAAAAAAACAAAAAACCAGACACTTTCTCCTGAAGCAACATACATTTCTGTGCTTACCTTATGTGGGATGGTCAGACTGAATTAAATGAAATTAACAAGTCCTCTAAGGAAAATGGATTTGCAGGTCCCTCAGACCAGCATGGTGGAAAAGTCTTTGTAACCAATTCTTTAATATCATGAGTTTTGGCATCTTATCTATTTCAGGAAAATGATATTACTGAGTAAAAATTATCATAGCTAATATTCTATAAGGTAAAATGTAATTTAAAAAGCTTGAATTGTATTTTTAAGTAAGTAAAATTTCTTTACTTAAAATAAATAAAAAAACAAAGTTTGTATGTTAGATAAAATATTATCAGTTGTTTTTACATAGCTGTAGAGATTTTTACATCACTACTGAGAAAAATAAGCGTGGAAAAAGAAAATCAGTAATAACAACAGCAACAAAAACTTAAAGGTATTAACTATTTAACTAAAAGTAGAAAATAGATATGCCTAGGTAAATTAATATTTATTTGATGAAAGAATTGAAAGTCTCACCAGATTTTTTTCCCTGTGCAGGGGCCCCCAACTTCCAGACCCTGCCACCCCCACTCTGGCCCTTCAACCCCCAACCCAGGAAGAGAGTGGGAGGAGGGAGGGGGAACATGACAAGGTAAGAGGCAGTTGGCCAAGAAGGACACAGGGGTAGAATTTGCAAGTAGATATTTTCTAAAGATAAAGTCAAGTGGTTTTAAACCATGAAATACTGATATCAGAAACCTTGAGTCATATAATTATCAATTAAGCAATGACCAAGTATATAATCCAGCACCATGCTGAGGACAGGTCTCTACCAAAGATATATGTCAACATTATGAAAGAATTGTGTCATGAAGTGTTTGCACTATGTCCTATTTACAGTTTAATAAGAGAAAGAAAACCATCACACCTAAAAGAACAATTTATTATCGAGTTTCTGACTACACAGAGATGTTTGGAGAACTGAAGGAACAATAAATGTTGGTTTGTAAGTACGCTTCATGAGGAAGATGGTAGGTCCACAAAATGTCTGTAGAGTCTGGATGTGTGTGTATGAGAGAGAGAAGAAAGACCACTTTATGGAGGAAACCCAGGAGAGAATTCCAGAAGCATACAGGAGTGTGGAACATGAAGAGGACAAGGAGTCTGGTACAGCCCGAATGGCATGGTGTAATGCTGAGTCCTTTATTTAGGGTTGGGTTATAATCATACAGAAGAGTCTGCATACTATGCAGTAGGTAATAAAGAGTGAATGCTGGTTGTTGAGTAAGGCAAAGTCATAATGAAAGTCTTGCATAGAATGTCTCTTTTGGCAGTTTCTTGGAACTGCGTAGTTGCATAGTGGGCATTTTATTCTGGATGGATCTGTAAATTGGGTCAGATGATAGGGACCCAGTGCCATAAGGCTGTTGCTGAAACTTAAGTGAGCAATAATACAGATTTGGATTACAATAATAACACCAGCATGATTTAAAAGGAAGGGTCAGTATAAAATAATTGAAAAGAAGAAATTACTATATTTTACTATTTAAAAATATTCTAGAGCCATTTACTGGATACATCTTAAAATAAGCTATACTTGCCTTGCCTTTAAGAACATAAATCATAAAATCAGAGAAAAGAGAAGTTATATTTACTAAAATCTGAAGAGCCAAAATTGGTCCCTGTGAAACAAATGACATCTGGTACAACTCTATCAATTGGCTTTGTATCTCCTATCGTATCTCATATACTATTGCAGAATACATATCAAAATAACTTGTTATTGCTTAAACAATACGTGCCTACAACACAACAGGCAAGCACCTGTATCCTACATAAATAAAACTTCATGTACTTTATCAACCACAGAAAACATACATTTACAGAGAAATCAACCGCTAAAACTTATTGTATAGTTGTGTCTTCTGATGTTGAAATTTTCTTAAGTAAACATTGGACGTAAAGAATAAGTAAATATACGGAAATAATTATATAAAGTCATATGAAAAATGTTATCTAGCTGTAAAAAGATGAGGGCATTGGAGGCACACAATATACCTTTAAACAGATAAATAGACCAATGAAGAAATCATATCTATATGTCCTCTGTTGCCTGCCCTTCAAAGTGGAACTTTTTAAAAAAGATTTTATTTATTTATTTGAGAAAGAGAGAGTGCATGAGTGGTGGGGGGAGGATCAAAAGGAGAAGAACAAGAAGACTCCCTGCTGAGCAAGGAGCCGGGGACATGGGGCTTGATCTCGGGACCCCAATCCCAGGACCTGAGCTGAAGGCAGATGCTTTCACTGACTAAGCCACTCAGGTGCCCCTCAAGGTGGAAATTCTTATAGGTGAATTGTAAACACTAAATTTCCACTTTCTTATCTGGCATTTACTTTTCAACACAGAGGATGCACAACTGAAGTCATAGCCTGTACCATGTTGAAACTTCTAACATCACAAAGACTAGAATATTCATCAAATCCTATTGGATTTGTATGTACTGGCATTTGGATGTATTTTTTTTTTCAGAAATGACGATTCTTTGGGTCAAAACTGGCTCTCTTTCCTGTGCTCTTAATCTCAGTTAATGACATCTCTGTTCACGCAGTCATCTGGGCCAAAGACATTCAGAATCATAATGAATTGTTTGCTGTTCTGTCTAGTCAGTCATCTATTTCTGTCAATCCTCCTTCCTAAATATCATTCACACCTGTGGATCCCTTTCATCTTCATTACCACTGTCTAAATTCGCGTAGTGATGTTTTTTCAGCGCAAAATTTTAATAGGTTGGTATAATTCCCTACTTCCAGATAACCCAAATCTAACATCCTTACTGAGAAAAAGTCTTACGAAACAGACAGATCACTCCCAGTTGTAAAATTTCTCTATGGCTTTCCGTGGCCTATAACATTGCCTTTCTTTTTTATTTTATTTTGTTTTATTTTACTACACATGAAAAACACATTTCCAACTTCTCTCTCTCTCTCTCTCTTTTACCCACAGGCATCTCGCATAAAACTGAAACAACATTTTGCAAACTTATATTGATGAACCCTGATTGTAATATTCTATTTTATGGTATTTTATTTCAACTCAGAAAATATCAGTTATATCCATTAGGTTGATAAATTATTTACTCTTAAAAATACTGGTCAATAGTATAAAGGTCAAACCCCTTATATCATTGAGCAAGACCCTGTAAGATGCTGCCCCATTTTTCTACACTCATCCTTGGACAAGTTCACATTAAAGAGCCACATTCTGTAAGACCTGAGCGTAGAGAGACCAGTTGGGCTTTGTCCAGAGTGGTTCACTCTATTTTCACCTGTTTAAGGACATTCTGACTTGACATCACCATATAAGCCAAATTTTATAATCCTGTTACATATACCAAGGTTTTACCTAAAAGCATGTTCACTGCAATACTCTATCCAATATCAGTGGAAAAGTGAGAAAAAATCTAAATGAATACTGTTAGGGATTTTTTTTTTAAGTTAATAATACATTTGTAGATTGAATGATAAATTTGTTAAGGTCATTGTTTGAAGATTTAATGACACCAGAGATGTTGTTTCTAATGTATATCTTTTTAATAAAAAAGATTTATTTATCTATTTGAGAGAGGGTGAGAGAGACAGAGCAAGCCCACAAGGAGAGAGAGACAGACTCCCTGCTCAGCAGGGGACCCTCTGTTGGGGTGGACCCCAGGACCCTGAGATTATGAACTGTGCAGAAGGCAGACACTTCACCAACTGAGCCACCCAGGTGTCCCCATTTCTTTAAAAAAAAAAAAATCAAGAGTCTAGAAAGTATCAACTTTGATAGATGATTTTTCCCATTTTGGAGGTAAATGGAGCTTCTGCTCTTCCTGTTTTTCTTTTTTTTAATTGTCACATGCTGCGAACAATCTGCACAGATATCCTGGTCCTGTCATCAGGAAAGGGCATGGCAAGTATTTATTTTCACATAAAATTCTCATTTGTAACAAAAAGGAAAGATGAATCATAAACACCCAAAGTTAAAAACAGAAGATCTTCGAGCTAATTCTAGTGACTTCATTCAAATAGAGCATGTGGAGGCAGGCTCGGTGCTAGGTTAGTATGTACCCTGGCATCTGTTCCTAAGGATATGAGGCTTCTCAGCAAGAATCCTTCACAGTGATGCAAATTTGTATCTGTCATATGCATCATCATCATCTGAAACACAAGGATTCCTCATGTCTCCACGTTGTTGTCACCATTAAGCAACACATCTGTTAAACAAAAGTAAAGCCGATGTACGGATATAGATCTTTAAAGAATTCCAAGAATTAAAGAACCAAAGGAAAACAGAGAAGACATCGTTTCTTCTTTAACTGTTCTCTTCACTCACTAATTTTTACCCAAGTGTAATGTTTTTCTCTTATTTTTTTTTTTTTTATTTTTTAAAAGATTTTTATTTATTTATTTGAGAGTGAGCACAAGTAGGGGTGAAGGGAGGTGTAGAGGAAGAAGAGGGAGAGGTAGACCCCCACCAACACGAGGTGGGGCTCAATCCCAGGACCCTGGGATTATGACCTGAGCTGAAGGCAGTCCTTAACTGACTGAGTCACTGTTTCATCTGGCTTTATCTTTGACCAGGCTCTGGGCCTGGAGCATGTGGAAATCTTACTAACTGAAAGACCAAAGTTTTCTTCTGCAACCTCTTAGCTTTTGCCATAACAAAGTCAAGTTTCCCTCCCAAGAAGCAGGATATCTTCAGTGTTTATATTTTAAACCCATCACCCCCACCAAAGACTTTATTTTAGTAAAATGTCTAATAGTGGCCATATATTTGATAGAGTTTACCATTTTTAGAACCCCAAAATGACTACGTTTATTTTGACAAACTGAGGAATGAAATAGCCTGAGGAAAATTCTCATGTGAGCCACAGAAAATCACTTTTGAACTATTTTTAAAGGAAATGACAAAGTTTATCTAAATATTCATCAGAAAGTCAAAGAAAATTCCTTAATTCTTCTCTCTTGTTTTTTTTTTTAAATTAACAAACCTTGCCAGTTTTCTCCTCAAAATGTTTTTCATGACTCTTTAACTATACAACTCAGTTACTAGTATCCTAGTGTGAGCTCCTTCTTAGATCAATCCCTTAACTTTTACTCTTTATTCTAATTGCCCACCTCTACTTATTACGTATTTATTATTGCTCATGAGTCTATGGGTTAGATGGAAGGATTTTCTGGCCTGCTAGATCGGGCTAGGTTGATCTTGCTTGTGAGGTCATGCATGTTCTGCAGGCAACTGAATGGTCTTCTGAGGGCTAGTGATCGAAAATGACCTTGTCTGTGGAAGGCCCCCTTCACACGGTATCCTTTAGGAGACTACACTAGGCTTCTTCACAGGTGATCACAAGGAAGAGATACAGACAGTGGGACAGAAAGAGACAGAGAGGAAGACTACACAGCCATTAATTTGAGGCCATGGTCAAAACTGTTATGGTATAATTGGGACACATTTTATTAGTGAAAGTAAATCACAGACCAGCATATTCATTATAAAGAGAAAAGAGTCTTCATCTCCTAATGGGAGGCCCTGCAAAGTTACACAACAAAGTTCATAAATGTGGAAAAGAATAGAAGATTGTGAAGATTTCTTCATTCTATCACAATCACTGTCACTCTACTGCTCAAAAACATTCAGTGACTACCTGTTTCATAACTGATCAACTGTAAACTCTGATCCTAAGATTTCAAATACACTAAGTTCCTCCATTTAGCCTAACCTTCATTTCCCACTTAACTTTCTTTTCTATTTTTCTTCAACATGCTTTCTCTACCAGCGCCAGCTCATCTATTAACTGTGACATGAATATGTCCTGCACTTTTGCTCACTTTTGATCTACTAACTCAGGTGGGTGAGTTAGTAGATTACCCTTATCTCCTGCCTTACATACTATTTTCCATCTCTTATACTCATCTTAATTCTGTTTTATTAATGTCCAGCTTTTTTTTAACTGAACCTTTATTTTTATTAGACTTTTAGATGTTTCCTGATTACTTCAGTACACACTACTATTTTTATTTATTTATTTTTTAACTCCTACAGCATAAACATACTTTCCACACAGTTTTGGCCCTGGTTACATAGTTCTTTGTATCACACATTTTTTCTTTTCTTTTCTTTTCTTTTTTTAATTTTTTATTTTTTATAAACATATATTTTTATCCCCAGGGGTACAGGTCTGTGAATCACCAGGTCTACACACTTCACAGCACTCACCAAAGCACATACCCTCCCCAATGTCCATAATCCCACCCCCTTCTCCCAAACCCCCTCCCCCC
>NC_081570.1:87727326-87850050 GCF_022355385.1 Mustela nigripes | reverse complement strand
TGACTTATTTCGCTAAGCATGATACGCTCTAGTTCCATCCATGTTGTTGCAAATGGCAAGATTTCATTTCTTTTGATGGCTGCATAGTATTCCATTGTGTATATATACCACATCATCTTGATCCATTCATCTGTTGATGGACATCTAGGTTCTTTCCATAGTTTGGCTATTGTGGACATTGCTGCTATAAACATTTGGGTGCACGTGCCCCTTTGGATCACTACGTTTGTATCTTTAGAGTAAATACCCAGTAGTGCAATGCTGGGTCATAGGGCAGTTCTATTTTCAACATTTTGAGGAACCTCCATGCTGTTTTCCAGAGTGGTTGCACCAGCTTGCATTCCCACCAACAGTGTAGGAGGGTTCCCCTTTCTCTGCATCCTCGCCAGCATCTGTCATTTCCTGACTTGTTGATTTTAGCCATTCTGACTGGTGTGAGGTGATATCGCATTGTGGTTTTGATTTGTATTTCCCTGATGCCGAGTGATATGGAGCACTTTTTCATGTGTCTGTTGGCCATCTGGATGTTTTCTTTGCAGAAATGTCTGTTCATGTCCTCTGCCCATTTCTTGATTGGATTATTTGTTCTTTGGGTGTTGAGTTTGCTAAGTTCTTTATAGATTCTGGACACTAGTCCTTTATCTGATATGTCATTTGCAAATATCTTCTCCCATTCTGTCAGTTGTCTTTTGATTTTGTTAACTGTTTCCTTTGCTGTGCAAAAGCTTTTGATCTTGATGAAATCCCAGTAGTTCTTTTTTGCCCTTGCTTCCCTTTCCTTTGGTGATGTTCCTAGGAAGATGTTGCTGCGGCAGAGGTCGAACAGGTTGCTGCCCGTGTTCTCCTCAAGGATTTTGATGGATTCCTTTTGCACATTGAGGTCCTTCATCCATTTTGAGTCTATTTTTGTGTGTGGTGTAAGGAAATGGTACAATTTCACTTTTCTGCATGTGGCTGTCCAATTTTCCCAGCACCATTTATTGAAGAGGCTGTCTTTTTTCCATTGGACATTCTTTCCTGCTTTGTCGAAGATTAGTTGACTGTAGAGTTGAGGGTCTATTTCTGGGCTCTCTATTCTGTTCCATTGATCTATGTGTCTGTTTTGGTGCCAGTACCATGCTGTCTTGATGATGACAGCTTTGTAATAGAGCTTGAAGTCTGGAATTGTGATGCCACCAACATTGGCTTTCTTTTTCAATATCCCTTTGGCTATTCGAGGTCTTTTCTGGTTCCATATAAATTTTAGAATTGTTTGTTCCATTTCTTTGAAAAAGATGGATGGTACTTTGATAGGAATTGCATTAAATGTGTAGATTGCTTTAGGTCGCATAGACATTTTCACAATATTTATTCTTCCAATCCAGGAGCATGGAACATTTTTCCATTTCTTTGTGTCTTCCTCAATTTCTTTCATGAATACTTTATAGTTTTCTGAGTATAGATTCTGTGCCTCTTTGGTTAGGTTTATTCCTAGGTATCTTATGTTTTTGGGTGCAATTGTAAATGGGATTGACTCCTTAATTTCTCTTTCTTCTGTCTTGCTGTTGGTGTAGAGAAATGCAACTGATTTCTGTGCATTGATTTTATATCCTGACACTTTACTGAATTCCTGTATAAGTTCTAGCAGTTTTAAAGTGGAGTCTTTTGGGTTTTCCACATATAATATCATATCATCTGCGAAGAGTGATAATTTGACTTCTTCTTTGCCGATTTGGATGCCTTTAATTTCCTTTTGTTGTCTGATTGCTGAGGCTAGGACCTCTAGTACTATGTTGAATAGCAGTGGTGATAATGGACATCCCTGCCGTGTTCCTGACCTTAGCGGAAAAGCTTTCAGTTTTTCTCCATTGAGAATGATATTTGCGGTGGGTTTTTCATAGATGGCTTTGATGATATTGAGGTATGTGCCATCTATCCCTACACTTTGAAGAGTTTTGATCAGGAAGGGATGCTGTACTTTGTCAAATGCTTTTTCAGCATCTATTGAGAGTATCATATGGTTCTTGTTCTTTCTTTTATTGATGTGTTGTACCACATTGACTGATTTGTGGATGTTGAACCAACCTTGCAGCCCTGGAATAAATCCCACTTGGTTGTGGTGAATGATCTTTTTAATGTACTGTAGAATCCTATTGGCTAGTGTTTTGTGAGAATTTTCGCATGTGTGTTCATCAAGGATATTGGTCTATAGCTCTCTTTTTTGATGGGATCCTTGTCTGGTTTTGGGATCAAGGTGATGCTGGCCTCATAAAATGAGTTTGGAAGTTTTCCTTCCATTTCTATTTTTTGGAACAGTTTCAGGAGAATAGGAATTAGTTCTTCTTTAAATGTTTGGTAGAATTCCCCCGGGAAGCCGTCTGGCCCTGGGCTTTTGTTTGTTTGGAGATTTTTAATGACTGTTTCAATCTCCTTACTGGTTATGGGTCTGTTCAGGCTTTCTATTTCTTCCTGGTTCAGTTGGGGTAGTTTATATGTTTCTAGGAATGCATCCATTTCTTCCAGATTGTCAAATTTATTGCCGTAGAGTTGCTCATAGTATGTTCTTATAATAGTTTGTATTTCTTTGGTGTTAGTTGTGATCTCTCCTCTTTCATTCATGATTTTATTTATTTGGGTCCTTTCTCTTTTCTTTTTGATAAGTCAGGCCAGGGGTTTATCAATTTTATTAATTCTTTCAAAGAACCAGCTCCTAGTTTCGATGATTTGTTCTATTGTTTTTTTGGTTTCTATTTCGTTGATTTCTGCTTTGATCTTTATGATTTCTCTTCTCCTGCTGGGCTTAGGGTTTCTTTCTTGTTCTTTCTCCAGCTCCTTTAGGTGTAGGGTTAGGTTGTGTACCTGAGACCTTTCTTGTTTCTTGAGAAAGGCTTGTACCGCTATATATTTTCCTCTCAGGACTGCCTTTGTTGTGTCCCACAGATTTTGAACCGTTGTATTTTCATTATCATTTGTTTCCATGATTTTTTTCAATTCTTCTTTAATTTCCCGGTTGACCCATTCATTCTTTAGAAGGATGATGTTTAGGCTCCATGTATTTGGCTTCTTTTCAAACTTCCTTTTGTGGTTGAGTTCTAGCTTTAGAGCATTGTGGTCTGAAAATATGCAGGGAATGATCCCAATCTTTTGATACCGATTGAGTTCTGATTTAGGACCAAGGATGTGATCTATCCTTGAGAATGTTCCATGTGCACTAGAGAAGAATGTGTATTCTGTTGCTTTGGGATGAAATGTTCTGAATATATCTGTGATGTCCATCTGGTCCAGTGTGTCGTTTAAGGCCTTTATTTCCTTGCTGATCTTTTGCTTGGATGATCTGTCCATTTCAGTGAGGGGAGTGTTAAAGTCCCCTACTATTATTGTATTATTGTTGATGTGTTTCTTTGATTTTGTTATTAATTGGTTTATATAGTTGGCTGCTCCCACATTGGGGGCATAGATATTTAAAATTGTTAAATCTTCTTGTTGCACAGACCCTTTCAGTATGCTATAGTGTCCTTCCTCATCTCTTATTATAGTCTTTGGCTTAAAATGTAATTGATCTGATATAAGGATTGCCACTCCTGCTTTCTTTTGATGTCCATTAGCATGGTAAATTCTTTTCCACCCCCTCACTTTAAATCTGGAGGTGTCTTCAGGCTTAAAATGAGTTTCTTGGAGGCAACATATAGATGGGTTTTGTTTTTTTATCCATTCTGATACCCTGTGTCTTTTGACAGGGGCATTTAGCCCATTAACATTCAGGGTAACTATTGAGAGATATGAATTTAGTGCCATTGTATTGCCTGTAAGGTGACTGTTACTGTATATGGTCTCTGTTCCTTTCTGATCTACCACTTGTAGGCTCTCTCTTTGCTTAGAGGACCCCTTTCAAGATTTCCTGTAGAGCTGGTTTGGTGTTTGCAAATTCTTTCAGTTTTTGTTTGTCCTGGAAGCTTTTAATCTCTCCTTCTATTTTCAATGATAGCGTAGCTGGATATAGTATTCTTGGCTGCATGTTTTTCTTGTTTAGTGCTCTGAAAATATCATGCCAGCTCTTTCTGGCCTGCCAGGTCTCTGTGGATAAGTCAGCTGCCCATATAATATTTTTACCATTCTATGTTACAGACTTCTTTTCCCGGGCTGCTTTCAGGATTTTCTCTTTGTTACTGAGACTTGTAAATTTTACTATTAGGTGACGGGGTGTGGGCCTATTCTTATTGATTTTGAGGGGCGTTCTCTGAACCTCCTGAATTTTGATGCTCGTTCCCTTTGCCATATTGGGGAAATTCTCCCCAATATTTCTCTCCAGTATACCTTCTGCTCCCCTCTCTCTTTCTTCTTCTTCTGGAATCCCAATTATTCTAATGTTGTTTTGTCTTATGGTGTCACTTATCTCTCAAAGTCTCCCCTCTTGGTCCAGTAGCTGTTTGTCCCTCTTTTGCTCGGCTTCTTTATTCTCTGTCATTTGGTCTTCTATATCACTAATTCTTTCTTCTGCCTCATTGGATAGGATATAGCAGTGAGAACCTCCAATTTTGATTGCACCTCATTAATAGCTTTTTTGATTTCAACTTGGTTAGATTTTAGTTCTTTTATTTCTCCAGAAAGGGCTTTTATATCTCTCGAGAGGGTTTCTCTAATATCTTTCATGCCATTTTCGAGCCCGACTAGAACCTTGAGAATTGTCATTCTGAACTCTAGATCTGACATATTACCAATGTCTGTATTGATTAGGTCCCTTGCCTTCGGTACTGCCTCTTGTTCTTTTTTTTGTGTTGAATTTTTCCGTCTTGTCATTTTGTCCAGATAAGAGTATATGAAGGAGCAAGTAAAGTACTAAAAGGGTGGCAACAACCCCAGGAAAATATGCTTTAACCAAATTAGAAGAGATCCCAAATCATTAGGGTGGAGAAAGGGGATAAAAAGAGGTTCAAAAAGGATGAAAGAAAAAAAAAGAAAAAAAAAGAAAAGAAAAGAATTAAAAAAAAGAAAACAAATAAGAAAAATATAAAAAAGAAAAAATATATATATTAGATAAACTAGTTAAAAAAAGTTAAAAAAGAAAAAGGTGAAAGTTAAAAAAAATTTTACTAGAAGGCGAGAAAAAAAACAAAAAATGAAAAAGAAAAAACTAAATTAACTGCAAGACTAAAAAAAAATCACAGGGAAAAAGCCATGAGTTCCGTGCTTTGCTTTCTCCTCCTCTGGAATTCTGCTGCTCTCCTTGGTATTGAAACCGCACTCCTTGGTAGGTGAACTTGGTCTTGGCTGTATTTCTTGTTGATTTTCTGGGGAAGGGGCCTGGTGTAGTGATTCTCAAGTGTCTTTGCCCCAGGCGGAATTGCACCGCCCTTACCAGGGGCCGGGCTGAGTAATCTGCTCGGGTTTGCTTTCAGGAGCTTTTGTTCCCTGAGCGCTTTCCGTAGAGTTCCAGAGGACGGGAATAGAAATGGTGGCCTCCTGGTCTCCGGCCCGGAGGAGCCAAGAGCCCAGGGCCCCACTCCTCAGTGCGCCCTCAGAGAACAGCGCCCAGTTACTCCCGTCTGCCTGACCTCCAGCCGCGCTCCGAGCTCACCGAGCCTGCGACCGGTTCAAGGTAACACGGAGCTGTGAGCTTACTGTCGGCTCTGTCTCTGTAGCCGGCTTTCCTGTTCCAATACCCGCAAGCTCTGCGACACTCAGACACCCCCGATCCTTCTGTGACACTGCGGGACCTGAGGCCATGCTGACCCTGTGTGGGCTTCGCCCCGGTTTAGCCTCTGGAGCGATGTCCCTCAGCGGAACAGACTTTTAAAAGTCCTGATTTTGTGCGCCGTTGCTCCGCCGCTTGCCGGGAGCCGGCCCCTCCCCCCGGGGTCTATCTTCCCGTTGCTTTGGATTCACTTCTCTGCCAGTCCTACCTTTCAGAAAGTGGTTGTTTTTCTGTTTCCAGAATTGCTGTTCTTCTTCTCTTCAATCTGCCGATGGATTTTCAGGTGTTTGCAATCTTTAGATAAGCTATCTAGCTGATCTCCAGCTAGCTGAAGTAGTCTCAGCTTGCTACTTCTCCGCCATCTTGACTCCTCCCCTTATCCATTTATCTCTCACACATTTTTTCTTAATGTGCATTGCTTTGTTCTACCCCACAAGAGTATGAAATGCATATTTCTTAGAGTCTAAAAATTAGTCCTAATCATATAATAGGTATGTTATGGGTTGAATACTGTCCTCCAAAAATTCATACCTTGGACTCCTGACCAAAGTTCATTAGAATGTAATCCTATTTAGAGATAAGTTGATCAAGTTGAAATAAAGTTATTAGGGTGGGCGTTGCTCTAGTTATCACCATTATCCTTATAAAAAGGAGAAACTTGGATACCGAGAGACAGATAGAGAGGAAAGACGATGTGAAGAGAGAAGATAACCAAGCTGAGGCAGGAGGCCTCCCAGCTCTCAGAAAATAAGCTTCTGTTATTTATACCACTCAGTTTGTGGCACTTTGTTAGAATAGGCTTAGTAAACCAAAATGAGATATTAAATAAATAATTTGATTGAGTAGATGATAGGCTCATAAGTATAAACTATTAATTCTATGTTCTTCAACAAGAGAAATTTGACTGAATTCCTAGGAACTTAAAATTTCCGGATCACACATGCACAATAGACAAAGCAAGGGGTTTTGTTTTTAGAGTGCATCACCCAACATTAAACTTTTGATTGTTAAACTAAATTCTCTACCTTATATTTCAGATACGAGAAGAAACACAAATAGATGGAAAGAGTAATGACGACCAACAAGTATGCATTGGAAAGCAAAGTGGGCTGTTTTGCTCTGTACAACTATACAATAATGGTTGGCAAACAGAATCTGAATGTTACTAAGCTGTGTGAAATTAAAAACTGAATATGAATAAAGTTCTATGAATGTGGAATAGATTCAGCTGAGACAAATATTACTCATTTCTTCTTGTGGGGATACAGTGAATGAGACCAACATAACTTCCTCACCTTTGAGACCTTAAAAGTATGCCATATATTAACAAAATTAAATATCATAATATTGATAATAATAACAATGAGTAATTATTTTTGTAATAGGCAAAATGTAGGGAAGTGAGGTCATCTATGGCAGGGGTTCTAACCTTGATTAGGAATCCAGGAAAGTATCTGTGAGCAAATGAGACCCAAAGAATGTATAGAAATCATCCATCTCAATGACAGTGAAAGAGAGGAAGTGTGTTAACTAAAGGAACTAGAATGATTGTATCATGAATCTGGGCAAAAAAGAAAATCTTGAAAGACCAAAAAACCTGAGCATGATTATTTTTCCTTTGGAGAGGGGTTAAACTGATCTCTTTTTCTTCCTCCCTCTCCCGTACCATCAAGTTCTTCCATGTGGTTCTGCAACTTTCTTCCAGACAGCACCTCCCACAGGCGGCTGCCCAACCTGACTGACACACTAGAAACGTGCACTAAAATAGTAAGACATGCCTCAGGGACTTGCCGAAACTTCTGCAGTGAAGAGTAACACGGGTCTGACCACCAAAATTGAAAATCTTCAATTGAAAATCTACTTCAGAGATAAAACGATACCAGAAATAGAAACAAGCAATCATCAAGAGAACGATTTAAAGCACCTGCTGATGATTAAGTCTCAGAGCCTAACTCAGGCAGAAGAAAAGTCAATAGTGTTCAATGAAGTAAATAAAGTATTGAAGAAAATAAAATCCTGGTTCCTAAGATAACAATAGTATTGATGTCTGCAGGCTCTGCGCGACAGATGCCCTCGCCTTCTCAGCAGGGGTGGTGGCGGTGTCATAAACTATTCGATATGGACAGACTCATCCCCAGGACAGAGCCATCTGGGTAGTTATCCTGGGTCCTGTCCTTCGGAGGAACCCTGCTCTACTGCCAGCAGTCAGCTGGGCAGCGATTCTTTGAGTCAGAGGGAACTGTTTGCCAGACGGAGCTAAAAAAAAGACATACACCAGGATTCCACCACAAGCAGGCCTTAAATTGGCCTGATCGCCAGAGCCAGCTAAATATTACGAGGAGCCACTAGGAGAACTATTTACATACTAAGCCCTAGCACCCCTGGGAGAAATCATTAAAGCGATTAGAAGTCCTCAACTGGGTGCCAAAGCCCCAAACCTGGCCCTTAGACCTATGTTGTTGTTTGGCCTGAATAACGTTGGCCCACATCCATCCTTTGTAGCGTTTTAAAAAAATTAGTTGCTAACCTTTAAAAACTTGAATTTCTGTACGCTCTTGAAAATAAGAGGATCTGATGGAATGTGAATCAGTGCCAACTGCATCTTTTCATCAGGGGCACGCATTCTCTCCTTTGCTAGCAGGCTAAGTTACTTTGTTTCTACGTCATTCGCTTCCTGTGGGCTGGCCCTCCTACTCATTTGAGTCCTAAGCCTACTACCAACACTCTGAACAAGAAGAGGCGAGGAGGATGGAGATTAGGAAATATTGACCAGAGAGGGGATTCATTGTCCAGACAAGAAGCAAAGGTCTAACACAGTTATATTAATTAATTCAGGAGAAATTGGAAAGATTAACCAGGTATCAAGGAAAGGGAATCAGATGGCATGAGAGGTAAGACATAAAGCAAGGAGCTAAAATGGGCTATACTATGGGATGATTTATACTCTTTCAACCAGAAAGAAGGCATCCAAGAACCTAGAAAGAACTTACCAGAGTAAAAGTCTCTGCATCAGTCAGCTCTAATAATTAGTCAGCAAAATAGCACAGATTGTGTGACTTAAACAACGGAAATTTATTTTTTCACAGCTCTGGAAGTAGGAAGTCTAAGATCAGGATGCCAGCATGTTTGGTTTCCTGTGAGGGCCCTCTCTGTCTTGCTGCTGCTGCCTCACTGGACCTTTACATGCTGAAGCTCTCTGGTGTCTCTTTTTCTAAAAATATTTTAATTATTTGAGAGAGAGCGCGCTCACAAGACGGAGAGTGGGAGAGAGGAAGAGTGAGAGAATCACGAGCAGTGGGGAGGGGTCGAGAGAAGGGAAGAAGTGGGCTTCCCACTGACCAGGGAACCTAACAGGGCTCTGTTCCAGGACCCGAGAATCATGAGGTGAGTGGAAGACAGCCTCCCGGGCGCCCTCTGGTGGTCTCTTCTTAATAGGCCAGCAGCCCTCCCATAAGGGCCTCATTTTTCTTGACCTCAGCACTCCTTGGTTGCCTCTCCAATGTTCCATCCCCAAATACACATTGGGGAGTTGAGACTTCAATGAATTTAGAGAGTGGGCCATTCCTTTTGCAAGAGTCCCCATCAAAGCTATCCTCTCCTGCTTAACCCTACATGATAATAGCATTATAATAAAAAACTGCATTCCTCAGGGTTCTCTAGAGGAATAGAACCAGAAGAACCATTGGCATAAGTTCTAGTCCAAGTCCAAAGGTTTGAGAAGCAAGAGTTTAGATGGTATTAACTCCTATTCCAATGCCAAGAGATCAGTGTTTAAGCTCATACAGTCAGGCAAAGAGAAAGAATTCTCCCCTCCCTGGTTTCTTATTCTGTTTAGACCCTCAGCAGACTGAATGAGGTCAGTCCACATTGGGGAAGTCAATCTGCTTTCCTCAGTCTACTGCCTATTCAAATACTGCCTATTCAAATGTCTTCCAGAAATATCCTTACAGATTCACCCAGAAATAATGCTTCATCAGATATCTGGGCATCTGTAATCTAGTCAAACTGACATATAAAATTAAGCATCACAAAAAATATTTTACGAATGAAGTGATCAGTGATTTAAGATCGGATCATCCCTACTTTATTCGCCTCTACATTAAGTATCTGAAGAAGACTTTGGAGAGTTTCTGCCAGAGACAAAGAACAATATAATGTAGGAGAAAATATGACTTTCACCCATAAGGAGTGACCTGAGTGCCCATCCTTCAGAGGGCTTTGTGAGACTACTGAATGGCTGTTACTCTTTCAGACTCAGATAAAATCAGTATAAATAAAAAATAAAAATCACTGCTTTGTAAAGAAACTTCAGCAGTCTAAAACTCTGGACTAGAAAAAAAAAAAAAGATCTTCTTGGGGGCTTCTGTGTAAGAATTTGGAACAATCTCAATGTAACTACTAGGAGTACTCTCTCTCCCCTATCATCATCATGCTGGAGGGCTGGACTTCTAAGAAGGAAAGTGCACAGACAACAGCATGGTATTTTAGCTGACTTTCCAACATCTGAGAAATCAAGCTCCATTGATTGGGGGACACCTGAGTGGCTCAGTTGCCCTAAGCATCTGCCTTCAGCTCAAGTCATGATCCTAGGATCCTGGCACCAAACCCACATCAGACTCCCTGCTTAGCAGGGAGACTGGTTCTCCCACTCCCTCTGTCCCTCCCCGTGCTTGTGCTCTCTCTTTGTGGCAAATAAATTAATAAAATCTTAAACAACAACAACAACAACAACAACAACTCCATTGACCATTGACTGCCATGGAATATTATGCACCTGGGCTAGAATCATGATCTGCAAGACCACCTGTGCTGAACATCCATAAGGGGCTCAACATGTAGTCGACTATATTTTTATTTTATTTTACTTATTTTTTTTTAACTGTCTTCCCTAAAAATTTCTTGAGGAAAAGAAGAAATTAAAGAAAGAGTTTAAAACAACAAAATTTTCTTACTCTCCTCTGGAGTTTACAGTTTGGAGTGATTTGTGTGCTACTGGGAAGATGGAATAGAGCTACTTTTTCCTAATGCTCCCACTAAGCACAACTGAAAAACCCTATACATTTTAGGTAAAACAAATATAAGGAGATTCTGAAAGATCAAAAGAAGAAACCAGATCATCTGAGGGGGCACCTTGTTACAGGGATGGGGGTAGGAAGTCAGGATCCCTTCCCCCTCAGTCGCCACTGATACTGCGAAGCCGTGTCTTGCTGTGCAATGATGAAAAGTCTTCACTCACCATTAGGCCTCTGACACCCCATCCCCCTGCAGTGGGGAGAGATGGGAGCCTCTTTACTGCCGGTGGGAAGTGGAAATTCAGGCTCCCAAGGGCTTCCCTTGACAACACAGGTGAGGTGGGGGCGCAGGGAGGGCCTCATTACCAGCCAGTGGAGATTGAAAGTTCCAGTTCCCTAGTTTGTCTTCTCTGACACTATTCCAGTAGGGATAATGGGGAAGCCTGTTAACAACGTCATAAAGATGGAAATTTACCTTGTTTGTTCCTTACTCAGGCTTTCATTGTGTCAGTGGATGTAGGGCCAAAAGGTTTTGATTGGACTGGAGCAGTTATTATTGCAAAGTTTTTTTTGCCTTGCTAAACTTCCCTTCATATGCTTTTGGGTGGAAACAGCAAGGTTTTTTTTTTGTTTTTGTTTTTGTTTTTGATGAGGGGATATATCTATTCCTGTTTTATAAAATCCATGTTCACTTAGAACCTCAGAATATGCCTTCAGTTGAAAATAGGGTCTTTGTAGATATAACCAGGTAGATGAGTTCATTTCGATTGAGGTGGATCTCAATTCAGTAAGACTGGTGTGGGCACCTGGGTGGCTTAGTCGTTAAGTGTCTGCCTTTGGCTCAGGTCATGATCCCAGCGTCCTGGGATGGATCCTTGCATTGGGCTCTCTGGTCAGCGGAAAGTCTGTTTCTCTCTCTCCCACTTCTCCTGCTTGTATTCCCTCTCTCACTGTCTCTCTCTCTGTGAAATAAATAAATAAAATATTCAATACGACTGGTATACAATTAGGAAAGGAGAAAACACAGGTACAAGGAGACACAGATTAAAAAGGAAGATGGTTGTCCTCCTAGAAACTCCAAAAGAATCTATAAAAATAAAAATCCTAGAACTAATAAGTTAATTCAGTAAAGTTGAAAGACATAAAGTTAACATACAGAAATCAATTGTATTCCTATATACTAGCAATGAATACATGGATACTGGATTAAAAATACAACATCCCATAACACTTCTGAAAAATGAAATCCTTAGGTGTATAAATCTTCAAAATATATACAGGATTTGTAAGCTGAAAACTACACAACACTGGAAGATAACAAAGAAAACATAAAAAATTGAGAGATTTACTGTGTTCATGGATTGAAGCATCAACATAGCAAAGTTGCCAAATCTCCCCAAATTGATACATAGGTTTAATTCAAATCATGTCATAATTTAAACAAGACATTTTTCAGGCATGCACAAAATTATTAAAAAATTTATGCTGAAGATCAAGCAACTGGAGTAGTTAAAACAATTTCGAGAAACAGGAAGGAAGTGGGAGAATTGATCTACCTGGTTGTAAGACTTACTGTATAGCTGAAGTAATCTATGATATTGTTAGAAGACTAGAGAGATAAACCAGCAGAAGAAAACAGAGAACCAGAAATAGACACAGATATGTCCAAGTAATTTTTGACCAAAGTACAAACATGATTCAATAAAGGAAAAGTAGCTTGTCCAACATCTGATGATAAAGCTACAAATTGGGGTACCAGGATGAAGGAGCCCTTCTGTAAGAGATTTTCTTTTTCTTTTTTTTTTAAAGATTTTATTTATTTATCAGAGAGAGAGGGGGAGAGAGCGAGCACAGGCGGACAGAATGGCAGGCAGAGGCAGAGGGAGAAGCAGGCTCCCTGCCGAGCAAGGAGCCCGATGTGGGACTCGATCCCAGGATGCTGGGATCATGACCTGAGCTGAAGGCAGCTGCTTAACCAACTGAGCCACCCAGGCGTCCCCTGTAAGATTTTCTAAAGATGGTTGCCTGAGGTGAAAATTCTTAGATAACATTTCACCAAGATTATGGTGAAAATATTGGGATAATTAGAGTGGACCATGGAACACCCACAGTAGCCATCCATCTCTGAGGTGTCTTTGTCCAGACCATTCAGGCAAGAAATGCAAGAAAACAGCAAACATAGTTCAAGCGAAATGTTTGCCAGGCCCATGAGAACCTTACAAGGGTAGGAAGAAGGATTATGACTGAGAGATGGGGAGCTCATTTTGATCAGTCATTAACAGACTAACTGTGAATCTTATGGGGGTTACAGATGTTACAGACTCCATTCTTGATTACTACAACCAATTGCTAAAGCTGGGCATTAGAAAATGATGTTAGTTAAATACATTAACAAAGAATGTACAAACTTTAAATTAAAATCTCTGGTGCCTGATCTGAGTCTTGCTTCCAAACCTCAGTTGAGAACTTAAGTATGATCAGAGAGACTAAGAGGATAAGAAAGAAATTAAGGAGACAAAATGGTGTCTCTAGTGGCTAGCTCGACCTTCCAAGATAGAAGAAATCACTGGAAAGAGTTTGATCTCTAGGGCCTCCAAACGAAGGGAAATAGACAAATGACAAACTTTTCTAATGTAAAAGAACATCCCATTGCAAAAGTTTTGTCTTTTTTGTGCTCCCATGAAAAATGAGACAAGGGGGAACTGGTCCTAAGTTAAAATTTGAAAGTGGGGGTGCCTGGGTGGCTCACTGGGTTAAGCCGCTGCCTTCGGCTCAGGTCATGATCTCAGGGTCCTGGGATCGAGTCCCGCATCGGGCTCTCTGCTCAGCAGGGAGCCTGCTTCTCTCTCTCTCTCTCTCTTTCTGCTTCTCTACCTACTTGTGATCTCTCTCTGTCAAATAAATAAATAAATAAATCTTTAAAAAAATTTTAAAGTGAAAGCTCTTCTAAAATAACTTTGCTAAATACATTTCCTTAGAGATAAAGGACTTTATTCTTTGGTTTTATTGTTTGCAATCAAATGGGGTAAAATTTTACTAAGAAATTTCAAGGTTTATGTGAGTTGGAATATGATTTTTCTATTAATAGAATTATAAGCAAATATTAAAAATTCATCCTGAAAACAGGGTGTGGCTTTGACCTCTCTGGGAAAAACTGATGGAACATTAGAAACGTGTGGTAGGGGTAATTCTAAGGTAGCTTTGTGAGTTCCACCTCCTGGTGTTAAATCCCATGTAATTTCATCCCCTTGATTGGAACAGGACTTCTGTTTTGCTTGTAGAAAGTAGAATATGGAAAAAAGTGATGGAATATCACACTCTTTGATTAGGTTATGTTATATGACAAAGGTGGTGAGATGTCTTTCCCAAGATTACATTATGTTCTATGAAATTCCATTTTAGCAGATTAGTATACAGGAAATTCTCCTTCTGTGCTTGAGGAAGCAACCAACCACAGTGTGACCTGCTTGTGAAGAGGGCCTCATAGTAAGGAACTGGAGCAACCTCTAGAATCTGAGGGTGGACGTCCACTGACAGCCAATAAGAAGCATAGGTCTTCAGTCACACAGCCACAAGGAAATAAATTCTAACAGTTGAATGAATTAGGAAGTGGATTCTTCCCCCTGTCAGCTCTCCAGATGAAAATGAAGTCTAGTTGCCCCTTTGATTGCTGTATGTGAGATCCTGAGCAGAGAACCTAGTTAAGCTGTGCCTAGGCTCTCGAAGCCCTGAAATTGGGACATAATAAATGTGTGTTATTTTAAGCTGTTAAGTTTTTGACAGACTGTTATGCAGCAAATATATCTAGATTGAGTCATAATTGCCCACAGCAGAATGGTATTAGTCTTGGTAAAACTCAAGGGAGGAAGAAGTGGTAGACTCCCTGCTGAGTAGGGATCCTGACCCTGCTGGAGCCCAGGACCTTGAGATCATGACCTGAGCTGAAGGCAAATGCTCCCCTGACTGAGTGACCCAGGCACCCCTCAGATTTTTTATTAGAATTTTTATGATGAGACCCCAGTTTCTGAGACTTCTGAACTGTTAATATGTCCTCACGGAATGCCTTCTACTTTTTCTAACAGAAAGACATTTTTCAGATTTACAATTGAAATTGGCTATATTTGTTGAGAAGCTATATATAAAAGGAGATTAAGATTTATTATATAACAGGAAATTATAGGACATAAAAATCCTTCAAAATGAGTAGAGAAAAAAGAACTTCAGGGAACTAAGTTGTTTTCTGATAACTTTAATCTGTTGTGACTGAATGTAGGCTTTTATCTATATGGTGATCATTCAATCACAACAAATGCAAAATTGGAATTTACCAGCCAGCTCTGTTTTACTTCATTCAGATCTTTGAAAATTTATACCAAATCTCACTTTCCCTGCAACTTTATAGATCTTATGTGTTTTTTTTTTTATATGAAAATGATGTCCAAGAACAGCTAAAGTTATGGGGGGAATACCTAAAGTTAAGTGCTTACAGAATTGTAACATATATATGCTGAACTTGATTGGGCTTTTGTAATATATGTTTGTTCTCTAGTAGTAGGGCCATGTGTAGTATAAGTCACATCAAAGTCACATCAAGTTGTTGGTTTTCTTTAAATATATATATTTTTTTAATTTGACAAACAAAGATAACAAGTAGGCAGAGAGGCAGGCAGAGAGAGAGAGAGGAAGAAGCAGGCTCCCCACTGAGTAGAGAGCCCGATGCAGGGCTCCATCCCAGGACCCTGGGATCATGACCTGAGCCAAAGGCAGAGGCTTTAACCCACTGAGCCACCCAAGCACCCCAGAAGTTGTTTTTTGCCCCAAAAGTTGTTTTTCATGTTTTCTGAATAAATTTAAAATCATAATGTATGACAAATTTGAAGGTTCTGAATATTTTTGATGCTTTTTGATATTTTTGATAGTGGTGATTAGCTTGTGGAAAACCTACACGCGCACACGCGCACACACACACACAAAGAATATTGTACTTAATGATAAAACTGTTAGTGACAAAACAATAGACAAGGTCCTCATTAAGGAAAAAAGAATGCAATGTGGAAAACAGAATTGAATTCCAAGAGTACAGTTCAAATAGAGGAAGAGAGCAGGGGATTTTTGACAAAATTTGAGAGAAGTTTATTAAGTAGTTAGGGGTTTTGCAACACAGGAGTCTCTGATTAGTAGGGCAAAACAATACTGATAGTAGGAAAAGTAGAATTTCTTTTTCTTTTACTTTTAAGTGACTAGGGTATTTCTTGTTCTGCAAACACTGAAGTCCTCTGAAGGACAGATGGGACAGGTTTTAAAAAGAGGAAAAGATAATTTTAGGCTTCAAAATCTAAAAGGACAAATCCTAAGTTAAAAATACTCTTTGAGTTGACTCTATTTTGCTAACTGGGGATGTTAAAATTACTGACCAAATTGCTGTTTGTAAATATCTGTATAAAGCAGAATGAGATGGGGCCTAACAACCAAAGTGACAACTCAGATTTATTAACATTAATTCATGGCTTAAGAAAGAAATGGAAAATATTCTGTGTCCTTACCGAGGTGCCATAATTGGAGAAAGAAACTACTTCCACTTGAGTTGGGAAAACAGCTGGTTGAGTTCAGTGTCACAGTTTGCTGTGGAAAAGGCTGGGCAGCAGGGTAGCAGGCTAGTAAGGGGAAGGATCTAAAAATAGCAAGAGTAACTGCTGGGGCTCAAAACACGAGTCTGTAGCAAGAGGCATTTCCAAATCTGATGAGCAAACTTCAGTAGAGCCAGAGGAGGCAACGTTCAGATGGGACCAGAAGCAATGCCTGTGGTACTTGGGATCCATAAAGCAGTCCTCCCTGGTGTTCCATCTAGCTGCTCATATCCCAAAGTAAGGCAGATTAGGTAAGGTTTACTATCTGTCCGTATGTGGCAGGCTGGTGGAGATTGGGTTCCAATGACAAGCCTGAAAGAAGGAATAGACAAAACCAAAAAACAAAACAAAAACAAAATCCAAATGGTAATGGTAAGATATGAAGGTAAGAGAAATATGTATAATCTTGCTATGGTTTATCCATACTAAGCTACTTATAGTCTTCTGATACACATATCATTTCACTCATTACCATGTGTTTGAGAGCATGGGTGTTTAAACAAGATAGCCTCAGGCAGCCTAGTAGCCTGACATATCTGAGAAAAGCTACCTACCTCTTTGGATCAGAGATTTCACACCTCTAAAGGGAAGTGGTAATGCCTATTCCTTAGAATGAACTGGAATGCAATGCATGTAAATTACACATCAGAGAGTCTCCTTGAGAGTACAAAGTAAAGGCTAATTTATTTGCTCTTTGACATGCTATGTCCTCTGCCAGGAAGTACTAATCTAACATTTTACTCCTCCTGAGGTTATTTACTCTTCAGTTCTCATTATATACACACACACACACACACACACACACACACATATATATATACACATACATATATATATATATATATAATGTTTTATGTTATGTTAGTTATCATACCATACATCATTAGCTTTTGTGTAATGTTCCATGATTCATTGTTTGTGTATAACACCCATTGCTCCATGTAATACGTGCCCTCCTTAATACCCATCACCCGGCTACCCTGTCCCCCTATCCTCTTCCCCTCTAAAATGCTCAGTTTGATTCCTGGAGTCCATAGTCTCTCATGGTTCATCTCCCCCTCTGATTATCCCCCTTCATTTTACCCTTCCTTCTCCTAATGTCCTCCATGCTATTCCTTATGCTCCACAAATAAGTGAAACCATATGATAATTGCCTTTCTTTGTTCAACTTATTTCACTTAGCATAATCTCCTCCAGTTCCTTCCATGTGATGCAAATGTTGGGTATTCATCCTTTCTGATGGCTGAGTATTATTCCATTGTATATATGGACCACATCTTCTTTATCCATTCTTTTGTTGAAGGGCATCTTGGTTCCTTCCACAGTTTGGCTATTGTGGACATTAATGCTATGAACATTGGGATACATGTGCCCCTTCTTTTCACTACATCTGTATCTTTGGGGTAAATACCCAGTGGCACAATTGTTGGGTCATACGGTATCTCTATTTTTAACTTCTTGAGGAAACTCCACACCGTTTTTCAAAGTGGCTGCACCAACTTGGCATTCCCACCAATAGTGTAAGAGGGTTCCCCTTTCTCCACATCCTCTCCAACATTTGTTGTTTCTTGTCTTGTAAACTTTTGCCATTCTAACTGGTGTAAAGTGGTATCTTAATATGGTTTTGATTTTATTTTCCCTGGTGGCTAAAGATAAACATTTTTTCATGTGTCCGTTAACCATTTGTATGTCTTCATTGGAGAAGTGTCTGTCTGTTCATGTCTTCTGCCCATTTTTTGACTTGATTATTTGATTTTTGAGTGTTGAGTTTGAGTTCTTTATATATACAAGCCCTTTACCTGTAGTGTCATTTGCAAAATACCAATGGCATTTTTTCAAAGTGCTGGAACAAACAATTCTAACATTTGTATGGAACCAGAAAAGACCCTGAATCACCAAGGAAATGTTGAAGAAGGAAAACAAAGCTGGGGGCATAATGTTGCCTGATTTCAAGCTATATTTCAAAGACAATATGGTACGGGCACAAAAACAGACACATAGATCAGTGGAACCGAACAGAGAGCTCAGATATGGACCCTCAAACTCTATGGTCAACTAATCTTTCGACAAAGCAGGAAAAAATATTCAATGGAAAAAAGACAGTCTCTTCAATAAATAGTGCTAGTGAAATTGGACAGCTATATACAGAAGAATGAAACTAGACCATTTTCTTATACCATACACAAAGATAAACTCTAAATAGATGAAAAACTTCAATGTGAGACAGGAATCCATCAAAATCCTAGAGGAGAACATGAACAGTAACCTTTTCGACATCAGCCACAGCAACTTCTTCCAAAACACGTCTCCAAAGACAAGGGAAACAAAAGTAAAGTTGAACTTTTGGGACTTCATTGAGATAAAAAGCTTCTGCACAGCAAAATAAACCGTTAACAAAACAAAGAGAAAACCCATGGTATAGGAGAAAATATTCGCAAATGAAACTTTAGTTCTCATTCATGATTGTTTCCTCAGTGAATCTTCATTCCAACTCTCATTTTAGATTAATTTATACTGTTAGAAGAATTTGATACTATAGCTGGTTGTTACATGTTAGTCTTTCTTATTAGATTATTTGTTTCTTGAAATCAGTCTTATCAATATCTGTAACCCAAACACAGAACATAGGACCTGGTACAGAGTAATTATTGTATATGCTTTCCTGAAATGATTTGAACTAAATGCATAATGACTCATATCAAAATGTCTTGCCTCATTTACTTTATTATAAAGCCCCCAACTTGTTTCACATAGTCTCACTGATACTTCATCTTTACTTTATACTCTTCAGTTTATAACTCCATAGCACTGCATGTTTGTTTCTTTTTTGGACAGTCTTTGAGAACACAATGTATGTCATCTAATTTTTTGGAATCCTGCATCCACAGTACCAAGCACATTTTCAGTGCCCAATATGTGCTCATTGGGAACTTAAATATGTAAGTGGCTGGGTGATTGAATCTATTAAGAAAAAAACATTTAAAAACTAGGAAATTGACATATAATAAATGCTTACCTTTTAAACGAGGATTTATAAATTTGCAACGATATAAAATACAATAAATTTTCACTTATCCCTTATTTAAACCATGAAAAGTTAAACTGTTAGATATTTCCAAATTTTGATGTATAAACTGGTTAATTTTCATCATCTTCAAATTATCTTTTATGTTGACTATAATTCCTGTTTCATGAGTAATATATTTTATTGACAGATTACTTTGCTAAGTGGATGGTGGTAAGAAAACTAAATTTTCTTTGTCTTAATAGCTTATTCATTTGTTTGTAAAGATAATTATTGCCTCATTTAACCATTTTAATATAAGTTCATATGAACACCTTAAAATGTTCCATTTGCTGTTCAGAATGTAATAATATCCCATCTACATAGATCATGACTTAGTGATTTAAGTTGTATCTCCCCAAATCTAATATGATAATGTCACAGATCAGCCTAAAGCCTACTGTGATCTAATTAGTACATAAAGATGAAATCAATACAATCTTCATGGTGTGACCTACATTGTCTTTCATGGTCTCACCTAAATCATTTCCAGCCTGATTTCCTAAAAGTCCTATCATAAACCTGTGTCATACCCCCTCTGAAATCTTCACCATTCTCAATATGTATCAGACTCTTCAAAAAGTCACCTTTCATTCCTTCTCTCTTTATTTTCAGGAGTCCAGTTGGGGGAAGTATTCTTAGAAACAGAATGGCAGTTGTAGGAGTTGCAGGATGACAGCCACCTGCTGTTCTAACACGTGCCAATGGGTGGAATGGATAGGATGAAGACAGGAAGCGTTCTCCACTACATAGCGGAGAAACGCCATCTCTTCTGTGAGGACCTCAAGGGGAGAACCGTCATTGACATGCACATGGAGGGGACACTGGATCTGCTGGAACTGATTATCATTCATCCTTTCTTGAAACCAGATGACCAACAAAAACAGCTAGTTAAAATGTCCTGGAAGGCTATAATTAGATACAAGTCTGGGTTTGAAAAGGTTTTAAGGGATCAGGGGAAAAGATTGCTTATTGGTAATCAGCTGAGCCTTATGGACTTGATTCTGCTCCATATCATTTTGGCTCTAGAATAGAAAGTTTCTACTACCCTGTCGGCACCTCCAGGCGTTCACAGCGAAAATAAGTACTATTCCTAAAATTAAGAAATTATTGAATGTGGCAGCAGGAAGAAAACTCCTCCAGATGACATCTACATACATAAGAAAGAACCATCTACATCTCTACACTATAAAACATCACATATGTCTGTGAGTGAGAGTTAGCCCCTACTCATTTCTGTGTCCATAATAGTATTTTAATTGGTGCCAGGCTGCCATGAGCCCAGCTGTGTCGTGGTGCTATGTATAATTATCCTTAAGTTGGGTCTCTCATGTCAAGACATTTTCCAGAATCATTGTCCCATGAACAATTGTTATGTGACCTTTTTCTGAAAACCTTTTTGGAGAATCTGGCATTTAAGTTAGATCTGATGCGGTTACTCATTTTTGATAACAAGACTGGGTTGGGCTTCACGTTTTCCCTTGAGGTTCTGCTCTCCTCTCTTTATCCCATTCAAATACCCTCTAGTCTTTTCCTAATTTTTAGTATTTAATAACAACATAATAGCTAGTGAATAACTCCTCTCGGCCATAATTAATCCATGGTAGTAGAGACTGCAGTCGATATTAGCCAAAATAAAGAATTTACAAATAAAAAAATCACAATAGACTCCTGGGGGGACTCAAGATATATGTGGATTTTTGACTGCATGGTGTATTGGTGCTCCAACTCCAATTTATTCAAGCTTCAATGGTAATATATAAATTTTAATGAAAAAGGTAGACAGCATGCAAGATGAAATGGATAATTTTAGCAGAGAAGTGGAATCTGTAAGAAAGAAACAAATGAAAAAGCTAGAAACAAACAAAAAAGAGTAACAAAGATAAGGAATGCATTCAACATGTTTATGCCCAATTCAGCCAATTAAAAGTACTTCCTATGCTTGACATACCCCTCACACACACACACACACACACACACACACACACACACACAAAAGAGAGAGAGAGAGAGAGAGAGAGAGAGAGAGAGAAATTTAATGACCTTGAAGATAGGTAGGTAAAAAACAAACAAACAAAAAGTATAATCCAAGGGATGTTGGACAATATTAACTGGTTTAGTAAATGTATTCTTGGAATCCCAGAAAGAGAAGAAAAAGAAAAAAAAGAAAAAGAAAATGGAGAAGAGAAATAATTAAAGAAATAAGGGCAAAAGTTTTTCCAAAATTAGTGGCAGACACACTCACACAGACATGCCTCACACTGCCTATTATATTCAAACTGCTGAAAGGGAAAATGAGGAAAACTTAAAGGCAACCAGAGAAAAAAGACATATTACATAAAGAGGACCAAAGAACTACAGCACACTTATCCGGAGTCATGCAAGCCAGACAGACTGAATTGTAGTATTTGGTGTTGCAAAATAAATAAAATAAAAACTGCCTACATAGAATTCTGTACACCCCCAAATATCTGTCAAAGTGAAGGAAAAAATATCCACTTTACACACACACACACACACAAACACACACACACTCACAACTTATTTCTAATAGACTTGCTCTGCAAGAGAGATTAAGGAAAATTCTTCAAGCAGAAGGATAGGACACTGGACAGAAAGGTGGATAAACGGGCACCTGGGTGGCTCGGTGGGTTAAGCCGCTGCCTTCGGCTCAGGTCATGATCTCAGGGTCCTGGGATCGAGTCCCACATCGGGGGGGGGGGTCTCTGCTCAGCAGGGAGCCTGCTTCCTCCTCTCTCTCTCTCTGCCTGCCTCTCTGCCTACTTGTAATCTCTCTCTGTCAAATAAATAAAAAAAAAAAAAAAAAGAAAGAAAGGTGGATAAACTAAAAAGAAGGATGAACTCTGATATGGAATAAATGCATAAAAGCATAGATTGCAGTTTTTTCCCAAACTTTTAAGAGCTGTAGTAGATAACTTTATATAAAGCAAAAATGGTGATATATGGTGTGCTTAAAACATATGCTAAAAGTAAAATGTATGACCTAAATAGCACATGGGTTTGGAGGGAAGAATTGATATTTTTAGCTGTGAGCATCTTGCTCTACACGTTAAGTGATATAATATGCATAAATAGACAGCATTAATGTTACATAACATATAATGTAACACTATATGTGAGGGCTTCAACCCTAGGAATGACGACTAATTTTTTCAAGTTATAAATAATTCCACAATAGAGACAAATTAGGATTATAAGACATGCTCAATTAACTCAAAAGAAGGTATTAATTTAATTTATTACATATACTTATATTGCTTTATACACTTATTTCAGATTATAGGGACACATTTTTGAGTGATTTATTAGCTGAACACATTTTTTCATAAACCATAAGCTTCATGGAAGCTGGGGCCATATATGTTATTGCCTTAGATTATACACCAAAGTCTGGCATGTATAATGGGTTCAATAAATATTTATTGACTAAATGAATAAAATCTAATTGTCTTTGCAAACAACTTTCTCTACCTCAAGTGTCCTTGGTCCTTTTCTCTGCCTGGAAGAGCTTCTAGACTTTCAAGACATGATTAACTGCCTTCTCCTTTGCTAATTCCACATTTGTACAATACTCCTATTCAGTACTTAATTTCTGCAAGAACTTACCAAGGCAATGGGGGGTTGGGAGTTCAATTACGAGAAAAATGTGCTTCTTACCTTAAAGAAGTGCAGTATCGATAATTGACATGATAATTAGGTAACCAATATTTGTAATGCAATGATAATAGTACAAACCTAGTTAAAGGCTTTTCTCGACATCCAGAATGTGAGAGGATACAGAAAACAATTACTATGAAAGCTATATTATATTATTTAAAAAAAAAACTATTAAGCTATTGCAATTGGAAATTCCACTTGTCAGTGTATCATTTAATATTTTTATTTCCCTGATTTTTTAGAAACAGATTTACCTAGTTTTAGAAAAAAAATGATTAAATGACATTTGTGTAATTAAGTACCTAATAAGTTTTTCATGTGCTCATTTGGTAAGTTTAGTGTAAGTTGTAATTACAGTGTACACAAGTGTACCCTGTAGGAGCAACTGAGATCTGGTGAGTTACACATTAACTCTAATTATTGTGTTAAAATTAGCTACAAAAAGAACCATAGAGTCATGTTAGATTTCCTTGAAATCATAAGCTGAAGATGTAAACATATGTATGGAAAATTAATGTTATTATACAGCTTTCAATGCTTTATAACTTGATATTCCCTTTAATGTTGGGAATAGTAGCACTGCACACACTCCTGGACTATTATAGAGGAGGACTTCTTCCTTCTGTCTCTCTTTTGCCCAGTTCTAAAATACATGAATGGTGATATATGGAACTTTTAGCTTGCTAGTCCACCCTGGGTTCCAGCTACAGACAGAATTGGAAATACTCTTAAAAAAAAAAAAAGACTTTGGGGTTCCTGGGAGGCTCATTCAGGTAGGCATCTACCTTCAGCTCAGGTCATGATCCCAGGGTCCTGAACAAGTCCCTCCTAAACCCATATCTCCAAGAGAAACAGAAGGACCCAAAATGAAAATATAAATTGATTGTTCTTTACTACCAAGGAATTAAGAGAGCGAGTAACCCAGTCAAGAAGTGACTGGTTTGCAATGAAACGAAGCAGGTGTAGTTCTGAAATTTTGTCTTGAGGTTTTGAAACTACAAATTGCTTCTGTACCCCCCAGGAGGGGGAAATAGAATTTTAAAAACAAGAAATGGGCAGAGAACATGAACAGACATTTCTGCAAAGAAGACATCCAGATGGCCAACAGACACATGAAAAAATGCTCCACATCACTCAGCATCAGAGAAATACAAATCAAACCACAATGAGATACCACCTCACACCAGTCAGAATGGCTTAAATTAACAAGTCAGGAAATGACAGATGCTGGCGAGGAATCAGAGAAAGGGAAACCCTCCTACACTGTTGGTGGGAATGCAAGCTGGTGCAACCACTCTGGAAAACAGCATGGAGGTTCCTCAAAAAGTTGAAAATAGAGCTACCCTATGACTCAGCAATTGCACTACTACTGGGTATTTACCCTAAATATACAAATGTAGTGATCCGAAGGGGCACGTGCACTTGACTGTTTATAGCAGCAATGTCCATAATAGCCAAACTATGGAAGGAACCTAGATGTCCATCAACAGATGAATGGATAAAGAAGATGTGGTATATATACACAATAGAATACTATGCAGCCATCAAAAGAAATGAAACCTTGCCATTTGCGATGACATGGATGGAACTAGAAGGTATTATGCTTAGTGAAGTAAGTCAATTAGAGAAAGACAGCTATCATATGATCTCCCTGATATGAGGAAGTGGAGATGCAATGTGGGGGGCGTGGGGGGTAGGAAAAAATAAATGAAACAAGATGGGATCAGGAGGGAGACAAACCATAAGTGACTCTTAATCTCACAAAACAAACTGAGGGTTGCTGGGGGGAGGGGGATTGGGAGAAGGGGGTGAGATTATGGACATTGAGGATGGTATGTGCTATGGTGAGTGCTGTGAAGTGTGTAAACCTGGTGATTCACAGACCTGTACCCCTGGATCTAATAATACATTATATGTTTATAAAAACAACAACAACAACAATAATAGCCAAGGTGTTAAGGCTTTTCAGTTAAACGGTGGACTCAGCAGTATGTTTAAGATCTATTTAGCAAAATTATTCTCTCACAAAAATGAACAAAGGAACAAGAAAATACACTCTGTGTGTGTGTGTGTGTGTAGTGGGGAAAAGAAGAAAAATAATATTTTATATGAAAAGATTGGTGAGACCTATCCTATCTGTTGACTAAAACCCATTTTTTCTTTTTGGACACAAAAATTAATTCATATCCGTAATACATAAAACAATTCTCAAAACATTATTAAGAAAGTGGAAAAATAAATAGAAGAATAAGCCCATGGCTTAAATATGTTCTTCAAAAAAGAGATTAAATAAAAATTTTCAATACACAGGAATAAAGGTTTATTGGCAATTTATTGGCAAGGATGTGGAACACTCATACTTTATTGGTGATAGTGAAAATTGGTGCAACTGTTTTGAAAATCATCTTGGAATATCTAATAAAGCTCAGGAAATGTATATTGCCAGCAGTTCTAGTCCTATGTATAAATCTTAAAGAATCTCTTCCCCATTAAAGCTGGGATAAATTTACCAGAAAGTTATACTAATATTATTCATATTAACTTCAAAAAGGAAAAAACCAAAAGACCATTAACAATAGAGTAAATAGCAAACTCAGTAGGTTCTCAAAATGTCAACTATCAAGGAGAAGCTTATTGAGAGTCTAATTGAGGAAGATGAAGCCTCCCAGAGTAAGATCACCATTGTTGGCACTGGTGCTGTAGGCATGGCTTGTGCTATTTGTATCTTATTGAAGGATTTGGCCGATGAACTCACCCTCATTGATGTCTCAGTGGACAAATTGAAGGGAGAAATGATGGATCTTCAGCATGGCAGTCTTTTCTTTAATACTTCAAAGATTACCTCTGGAAAAGATTACATAGTATCTGCAAACTCCAAATTAGTTATTGTGACAGCAGGTGCACGGCAACAGGAGGGAGAAAGTCGCCTTGCCCTGGTGCAACGGAATGTGAACATCATGAAATCAATCATTCCTACCATAGTCCAGCATAGTCCTGACTGTAAGATGCTTATTATTTCAAATCCAGTGGATATTTTGACATATGTGGTCTGGAAGCTAAGTGGCTTACCTGCAACTCGTATAATTGGAAGTGGTTGTAATCTAGACTCTGCCCATTTCCGTTACCTAATTGGAGAGAAGTTGGGTGTCCATCCTGCAAGCTGCCATGGTTGGATTATTGGAGAACATGGTGATTCTAGTGTGCCTTTATGGAGTGGGGTGAATGTTGCTGGTGTTGCTCTGAAGACTCTAAATCCTAAATTAGGAACTGATTCAGACAAAGAGCAGTGGAAAAATATACATAAACAAGTTGTTGAAAGTGCCTATGAGATTATCAAACTTAAAGGGTATACCTCTTGGGCTATTGGACTGTCTGTGACAGATCTGGCAGGATCAATTTTGAAAAATCTTAGGAGAGTGCATCCAGTTTCGACTATGGTTAAGGGCTTATATGGAATAAATGAAGAAATCTTTGTCAGTATCCCTTGTATCTTGGGGCGAAATGGTGTCTCAGATGTTGTGAAAGTTAACTTGAATTCAGAGGAGGAGGCCCTTTTTAAGAAGAGTGCAGACACAATCTGGAATATCCAAAAAGACCTGGTATTTTAAAGCCTCTTAATGTTTCACCGTTCCATAGAACAGAAGATGTCAGACGTGTTTTTACATTTTGAAAGTATTTTATTTTTTTGGGAAAGTATTTTAATCTGATCTGTAAAAAATAAAAACACACTGGAGACCCATGATGTAAGTTCAGTCCCGCTAGGTTTGGAAAAGGAAATGGTAGATTTCTCTCTCTGAGTCTCTTATAGCTCAGTTCTAATGATACCCAACCTATACAGATGCAAGTTTTACTTCTGAGGTATGTCATATATGAGTTGCCTTCAGATTTAGTAGAATATGTATAACAACCCAGTATAATATAAAATGATTTTTCTCACAAAAAAAAAAAACAATAGAGTAAATAACTATGCTGTGAAATACTATAAATCAATAAAAACAAATAAACAACACCTTCACACAGGATTGTGGGTTTATCTTAAACACATGCTATTGACTATAGTAAGCAATATTTAAAGAAATAAGTGCAATACGATTTTATATATTTTTGATGTGTATAGGTACTATATATATGCCTATCTATATATCACAAGGAGACATAAATAATATTATTTGTAGATGCAGCTAAAATACAAATAAAACAAAGACTATTCTCCATTGCAAATTATTAGTACCCTTGTTGAAGGTCGGTTGACAACCAACATATCTACTAAGGGGTTAATACTGTAAATATATAAGTAATTCCCCAATTCAACAGAAATTAATTAACTAACTAACTAATAACTGGATTTAAAAATAGACAAAAGACTTGAGTAAATATTACTCAAATGAAAATATACCGTTGGTCAACAGGTGTGAGAAGATGCTCAAAATCACTAGTCATCAGGGAAATGCAAACCAAAACCACAATAAGGTATCACCTCACACTTGTTAGGGTGACTAATAATGAGTGTTGGTGAGATGAAGAGAATTTGAACCCTTATTTAGCTGTTCCTCAAAAAACTAAAACTAGAAGTGTCATATGATCCAGTAATCCTACTCTGGGCAGACATCTAAAAAAATTGAAATGAGGATCTCAGAGACACAGCTGCACTTCCATTGGCCATTACAGCATTATTCACAATAGCCAAGATATGGAAACAAATGAAGTGCACATCAGTGGAAGAATGAATAAAGAAAATGTGTTGTGCATCTTTATGTCAGCATCAAGTGTGATGTGCCTGTTTCTTTCAAAATGGTAACACTGTCTTAATGTTCACTTGGAATCAGAAGATGCAGCCTTAGGCCCACAAGAGTTGGCGATTTAGAATTGAGATAATCATATAAAGTTAGGGCTCTTGAAATGCTACACATTCTGTGAAAAGCAGACTGCTAAAAAATGTCCTGTTGGGGCACCTGCTGGCTCAGTTGGTTAAACATCTGCCTTTGGCTCAGGTGATGGATCTCAGGATCCTGGGATCAAGCCCCACATTGAGTACCCTGCTTCGCAGGGAGTCTGCTTCTCCCTCTCACTCTCCCTCCATGAGCACACTCTCTCACCCCCCCCCTCAAATAAATAAAATTTTAAAAATTGAATAATACCATAAAATAAAAATTGTTTAAATGTCCTATTGGCAAAATAATAACACAGGGAAAGATGTCTGTCTGGGCTTGGGTTTCAGTTGAAACAATAACAGCAATGATGACAAAACCTCTCATGAGACCTTTTTTTTTTCAAGATTTATTTATGTATTTATTTGACAGAGATGGAGATAGTGAGAGAGGGAACACAAGTAAGGGCAGTAGGAAAGGAAGAAGCAAGCTTCCCATTGAGCAGGGAGCCCAATTGGGGCTTGATTCTAGGGTCCTGGGAGCAGGGCCTAAGCCAAAGGCAGATGCTTAATGACTGAGGGACCCAAGTGCCCCCCTCACGAGACTTTTTATTTTATTTCTTTTTATTTTTTTAAAGATTTTATTTATTTATTTGACAGAGAGATCACAAGTAGGAAGAAAGGCAGGCAGAGAGAGAGGGGGAAATAGATTCCCTACTGTGCAGAGAGCTGATGCGGGGCTTGATCCCAGGACCCTGAGACCATGACCTCGAGCCAAAGGCAGACACTTAACAACTGAGCCACCTAGGCACCCCTTATGAGACTTTTAAACCACAGACTTGCACCACTAAGAATTTATTACTATCAGGTTGATCTATGCCCATGATTTACCTGACCTGGCAAAAAGAAATACAATAGTTGACTTATGGGACATTTTCTCATTTCAGTATACATGATTCTCACAAGCAAGACCTGCTGGAAAATGACTTGTCAGTCCAAAGATAGAAAAATGTCCTGAAAGAAACCAAGACAAGGTAGAAACAGAAAGGAAAATAAACAGCAGAGTTAGTGCCCCAGAACTAAGATGGCAGGGCTTTTCTAAAAAGTGAAATAAAGTTATAAATTTTGAATTCTTATATGCCAGTACACATTGTCTTCATTCCCTTTAACCTTCATATCATCACCAAGATAGGTGATTTTATCCTCATTTTATAAATGAAGAAATATAGGTGTGTAAGGTGTCAATGACTTGGCAAAAAATACAAGGCTAACTCGTGCAGCATGGGTTAGCCTTGTGTGCCAGACTCTGGGGGTGCTCCTAGATCAGCCTCTGTTAGAGATGCAGTCAGTTCTCGATGGGCACTCTGAGATCAAGAGTTAAATCCTCCTGACTTATTCTCAGAGCCTTGATTTTTTTCTTTTTTTCTCAGCTGGCCACCAGAATAGCCCCCAAGTAGCCTTTTCCCAGTGGAGGATTTAATGCTGAAGACAGTTTTATGAAGAGCCTCATGGGTAAAATCAGTGTAGAGGAGAGAAATGGATACATTTCTGAGGAGATTAAGGTAAATTTTATGTCAGATATTACTTTAAATGAAATTAAATGGTACATTTCAAAAAGGCAGAGAAACAACAAGAATGAAGTATGGGTTTATATAATAATGGGAACTCAATTATAGTTGCTGATTGTGAAAAAAATCAGCTTTAGATGGAGTTTTGAAAAGTGATGTCAAAGAAATTTCTCTTACCTCCTTCTCCTCCCTGGAAAAAAGAAGTAAAATGAAGTCTAAAATAAAAAGAAGAAGAAAGAACAAGATATAACAAAAATGATTTGAAAAAAGAACTTAATGAGGCTTCTGGAAATACACATGAGTCATAAGAATTTATTCTATAATTTATTATTCATATATTTATGTAGTGATAGAAAGATAATCAGATGAACACAGCTGAAAATAGAATTGATGAGCCAGAAATTAGGTGTGATAATATTACACGGAGTAATGAACAGAGAGGGAAAATGATGAAAAAAAAGAAATTGTTCATAGGTATGGAGAAAAAGAATGAAACGATCTCATATATTCTAATGGGAAATTTAGGAGAAGAGGATAAAGAAAAGAAGGCGAGAAACAATGCCCAGAAAAATAGTGGTAGAACAACTTATTTTTTATTATTCCTATGCAAAGAAAAATTAGAACATCGTAGCCTGTAAGATGGTATTTGCAACACATAAGCCAGCAAAGTCTGTTTCCAAAGTGCATACCCTACAAATCAATTACAAAGAAAGCTATGTTATTTCTAGTAGAAAAAAAGACAAGACATGTAGAAAAAATTATAGAGTAGGAAACACAAATGAACCAGAAATATGTGATAAAATGGATTCCTGGCTATTTTAAGAAGTCACTTTGCAATCTAAACTACTTAACTCTTTAACTCTTGACTTTCACTTCATTACCACATTAATTCATTGTTATTTTTTTAAATGTATACAACAAATTTACTTCAAATTGATAACACCAAGTGATGTAACAACATTTTAAAGGGTGTATAAAACCCATCCAACTCCAGCTTTCTCTTCCATTCATTTGCAGGAAGATTCAGTGGAACCTGTAATGTTCCGATACTTAAAAAATAATATAGTGAATAGTGCACAGTACAAGATTTGACAAAGTGGGCAGTAAGGGTAGTAAGTACACTTCTTTAAAAATTTTTATTTTATTTATTTATTTTTATTATGTTCGGTTAGCCACTGTATAGTACATCATTAATTTTTAATGTAGTGTCCAATGATTCATTAGTTACATATAACACTTTGTTTGCTTTATTCCTCTATACTTTTTTATATTCTTGAAACTAATCATAATAAATTAATGACATTTAAGATAGAAAAATATGGGGGAGGGATGGCTAGAAGAAGATAAATGTGCTATGGCAATTTTACCATTACCAAATTCTGATTACAGGGACTTTTAAGTTCAAATGCATTGAAAGGTAAAATTATAATTAGTATTCATATCTGTTTTTCACAACTCTTTAGCAGAGTCTGCTTATTGTAACAATTGTATTTGTAATGCAGCCCATGCCTTGACAGATACTAACAAAAGTAAATCAGCAAAATGATTCTCCCTCTTCTTCCACCCTCAGGCTCCGGGCAATTACAGAAACTATGAACATCTGCTTGGATTCTGATTGCCATGTTCACTGATTCAGTGCACCCAAATAAGCAACAATTAGTCTGTTCAGCATGTGTCAAAAGATCTGTCAAGTTAATTCAAATTAAGACAGGATAAATTGAATCCAGTTGGCATCATGCATATTTGTATGCAAAGTTTAAACAAGCATCAGCTGTGCTGTGTTATCATTTATTTACAAGCAAAACAAAAATATATTGTTACATAATTTCAGAAATAACTATCTCTCATCATATTTTACTACATCATCAACTTGATGTATTTTCTTGGGGTGAAAGAAAAATTTCTAATGGATTTGAGTGGACTCCTGCATTGCATTAGATCAAAATAGTATCTTTTTTCTTGGACTCATTTATCTTAGTTCCATTAATTAGTTCCTAGGTACACAACTGGGTTTCAAAACTTGAGATGTGTGAATTTCCATAAATGATACTCCCAAAGGTGAATGCTTTTTATATATAAACCTCACATTTATTCTTAAATCTTAAACATTCTATAGAATGTTAATGTCTTCAAGTTGTCAGGTGATAGTTTTCTATCTCATTTATTGCATAGCAGTCTGTAGTATTAAATATCCCTATACTTGAATGAAGAGAGAACCTGGACAATCAGAGAATTAACGACACTGAGGGAGCTGGAAGGCTCTTAGCAGAAGACAGAATGAGGGTGCTTCATTGGCTCAGTTGGTTAAGTGACTGTCTGGCTCAGGTCATGATTTTGGAGTCTAGGGATCAAGTCCCTCATTGGACTCCCTGCTGGGCAGGGAGACTGCTTCTCCCTCTGACTCTCTCCCTTCTCGTTCTCTCTCTCTCTCTCAAATAAATAAGTAAAATCTCAAAAAAAAAAAAAGACAGAATGATGGCAGTGGCATTAATTATCATCTATTCTGTTTTCCAACTGTCACAACTAGACAGTACTCCACTTTCCATCTCTGTTGCTGTTTGGATGGAGTCATGCAGGTCATCTAATGTGCTGTATGCTATTGATCTTCAAAGGAGGGGCTCCACAGTGCTGCTGTATCTCTAATACACTCAGATGAAACATAACTTTTGGGAAAAAATAGAAAATTGCTTTACCAAGCTCTTAAGTGTTTACTTTAAGTGAGTCATATTCTCCCACTTCTGACACTTTTTCTCCCACGTTTGATACTGAGAGAGGAAGAAGGAGGCTGTTAGAATTCATGGTTCTGATTGAAGTTGGAAATAGAAGAACTGAAAAAAAAAAAAAAAGACAGAAAGAACAGACTTTTAGGAACTATAATATGACATGGGATTTAGTAGAAGGGAAGTTCACAATGACAATTAGGCAAATAGTTATCAAAATGCCTGCAGTTCTGGCCATTGGTGAGTACTGGTCAGAATCTTAGAGCAGGACAGACTCTAAAAGGACTCCATTTCTACAAAATAGAAATAATTCAATTCTATTCAAGTTAAGGAGGTTGAGATATTCCTCCCTTTCCTTTCATTTAATATGAATATCAACTAAACATTATGTTGGTAAAAAGCATTTGTCTGTGGGTTAATATATAAATTTTAATATAAGTTCTGACTGTAAGAATTGGCCTTTCAGAAGAAAAAAAAAAAATAAGAAGGAATAAGCAACACATTTCCCAGATGGGTAAATTATGTTGACAGTGACTTCCCATCTCTATTATCATAGTTCTTTATGTTTTTGTTTCAACACTCCAATCTTCTGATTCTTTAAAGTATGTTGTTGTCAAAAATATTAACTATCTTGACCAAACTTTTGTCAGAAGCCATTGTGATAGCCCTACTTCCCTTCTTGACATCAAAATTGTAAGAATCGGTCCAGAGCTCAAGGTTAAAATCAAAGTTTTCTCTCACAGACAAGAGACTTCCTCTAAATTTAGACAACAACTGCTCTAAGAAACAACATGCTTTACAATTCTGTTTTTAATAAGCTATAACTATACATTTATGGTCTATAAATATATATTTTTACCTTGTCCACAAGTTTATCTTGAGAATGATCATCAGATAACTGAAATCAAGAAATCTTCTCTATGGGAGACATCTACCATCTGGCCTGAGAAATACCTTTTGCTCCACTCCTTGATAATTGCTCTTATATGTTCCATCAGGAACTCATTCCACGTGGCATTTGGGACACTGTTAGCTCAGGACTTTCTCCAACCATGTCCTAATCTTGCCAAGGGAACATGGTCCAAGGTACAACAATTCCGTTCTCCCAGAATGTTATTTATTTAAAGTCTTTTGTAAAAACAAATTTTGACTGATGAAAAAAAAGAATGAACAGATTTTTCTTCACCCAGATTTGCCAAGGGCATTACACTAGTTTTATCATTCATCTTCTGTCTCTCAGTAGACTTTGGCTTTTTTTTTTTTTCTGAAACACTTCAGAATAAATTGCAAACACTCCAGATGCTTCAGTGTGATTTTCTAAAAAAAAAAAAAGGGCATTGCCTTAGATAACCACAGAAATATTATAAAAATCAGGCAATTAACAATGATACTTTGCTATTATATAATCTCCAGCCTTATTAAAATGTCACCAATTATTCCAAGAGCACATTTTTTGTTGGGTCTCCTTCATCACCTCTAATCCAGAAAAATTCCTCTACATCTCTTAATGTTTTATAACCTTACACTTTGGAAGAATTCAGAGCAGCTATTTTATAGACTTTCACGCAATTTGGGTTTGTCTTTATAATTATGTTCAGTGCAGGAGTATTTGTTGAGAATGTCATAGAAATGGTGCAGTGTTCTTTCTGGTACCTCATGTCAGGAGGCCCACTGTGTTCATTCGTTACATCACTTATAATGTCACATGTGATTCTTTGCTAAATTGGTGTTGCTCTCTTTGCTCTCTTTCTCTAATATAAAATTACTGTATCAATAATTATCTTGTGGGAACATATTATGTAACTATGCAAATATTCCACTTCATCATACTTTTCCCCACTCATTTCAGCATCCATTGGTAATTCTTATCTGAACAAGTAATATTGCCTTAGTGGTTTCCAGTTATAACTATCTATTTCTATCATGCTTTCTATAAGAACATTCACTATCCTTCATTTATTTTTTATAATAATGTAAACTCATACATACTTATTTTAGTCTATGGATTATATCACTATAATTATTTTTGTTGCTCAGATTCTCCAGATTTAACCAATAAGATCCTCTTCAAGCTTTCAAGCTGACTTCTGTGTCCTTTTCCTCTTTGATGGGAAGGAATATAGTGTGTGTGTGTGTGTGTGTGTGTTTGTGTGTGATATAGATACATATATTTTCCCCATAATTTCATACTGTTACTTCTAATTCATGTTCAACTGGACAATATTTATTCTAACATTTTTTCCCTTCCATACTTGTAACTCTGTTTTCTAACATTGAGAATCCTGGCTATCATATCAACAAAGCCCTTGTTTATTTTTTAATCCTAGAACACATATAAAGTAGCTTCAGAATATTTAGCCCACGTCCAAAAAAGCTGCATATAATACAGGCTAATCCAGTTTACCCACATTTGGAAACTACATTCTTAAAAAAATGATTTTGAAAGATTGTGTAAAATTTACTCCCATTCATCCTCCTCAACAAGATCCTCTCACTTAAGAACTTTTTAAAAACTTGAGGCATAATTGGCATATAATACTTTATTATTAGTTTTTGGCATACAGCATAAAAGTTTGATATTTGTGAAATAACCACCACAAGTCTAGTGAATATCCATCAGCATATTTCATTACAGAATTGTTTTGAAAAGCGTTTCAATATGTTCTGCATCCCTACTTTGCTTTAACTTTTTGTTACATACTTTTGTGTCTTAGCTGTATAACAGCTCCTTGTTTTTCTACTTCTACAGAAATCTGTTTCATTTTTTGTTGGGTGGTAATCTCCACAGCAAACTCTTCTCATTCCTGTCCCCAGATACCAGCCAAGTAGTAGCTAAAGGTTTTACTCTTAATTTCTTACCTTGTAGATTGGCAGGGCCATTGCCTCTAGCTCTTGCTTTTTTCTATAGATCAAGAGATGAATTCTTTTTTAGGGAAAAAAAACCAATATAAACCAAGGTCATTTTTTAAATCTTTTGTGATTTTATTATACATATTTTTGGGGGGTTGGATTACTACTGTTTTAGGTGGCAAAACTGATTAACATATGATACATTAAAATTCCATTTTGATTTAATGAAGGTAATGAAATATTAGATTATATGAATATTAACGTGTAAACTCTTCATGATCTGCCTGATATGTTTTAATCATAGTTTTGAGAAGACAAATTTGATTCGAAACTACTTCTATACTGAACGTGTAATGCCTGTATTTTCTTTACTGACCATATCCTACAGGAAATAAATTAAACTAAATTAATATCTAGAGATAAAATAATGTTTTACAGACCTAAGTGCCATTTAGGTATATTGGATGCAGCCAGCCTTTAAAAATGTCATCTTCCTTGAAATGACAGTGATATGGTACCTTAAGCAAACACTAGGATGAACCAGTCGATTCTACCTACATTGGATTGCAGACAAATTATCTAAGCTTTCACTCATTTCAATTTGAAACATTAAGACAGTTTTTTTTTTTTTTTTTTTTTTTTTTTTTACTTTGCAGATTATAGAGACACTGCATATGCGGCAGATGATCTGTCTTCATTTAAAGCTGCACTCAAGTGCCTTTAGCACTTATTGGTGCTAACAAGAATGTGGGCTACCTCAATCCACTGTCAGAAGAAATCTAGGAGAGTTGTCACAGAAGCCAAAGAGAGAAAATACATAAACATAACAGAAATTATCATGGAAATGACTTGGATAAAATGTAATAGAAATGATGGATAAAATGTAATTGAAATGAGCTTTCAAGTCAAATACAAATGTACCATTGTCTTGTATGAATATACATGAACACACACATGAACATACAAACATATGTAATGTACATTTCGGCAAGCCAGCCACACAAGACTCATCATGGAAAGATCCACGGTTTTTAGGTTTTGCTATTTCCTTATCTGTAATGCTGGTTATTGACTAAGAGGTCTGAGTTATCAAACATCAGGAGAATCGAGAGTAATCTCAGCCTAAATAAACTGGGTTTATGTGAATGAGAATTTTCTACAGAATTTGATGTTTATGTTATATGACAGACTGGCTTTATTACAAGATCATTTTTAAAAACTGAGATAGGAAAATTTGGCAAACAATATTCTTGGTCATCTCAGAGCTCATTTTATCACCTTTGGTCTCAGTCATTTTCACTGGCCTTGACCTTCAATTTACAAGTCTATGAATTTATGTCTTTCTCTTCATCATAGAAGACAAAATTGACCCTGTCCTTTATCCTCTATAAGATAAATAATTACACTCTGGGAAATGAAGTTATTTTCACCTTATGGTTATGGTAATGATATTCCTGATTCTAGTAAATTGCAAAATCAGGAACAATATATGTGGGACAGGTAAGGGTGTGATGAACACTTCTATTGATAGTTGGAAAAAAATCAGCAGAAATATTTCAGATCAAGAAAAAGCATTATTTTCTCTCTACCTCTTGATCCCATAAACATATTTCATTTGTAAAACTGCTTTATTCACTTCTATCACCCATTCTTTCTACACAACCACAACTCCTGATAATTCATTTCTCAATTGGAGTTTGATTTGGGGAAAAGCAATTTATCAGCATTTTGTTTTTTCTCTTATTGTATATAAGCATTGAAAAATGAATAACTTATGACTTAGGAAGAGTACATTAACTGGAGACAATGAATGACGTGGTAAAAGTATTCCCCTACATCGCCCCCTCTTTTTTTTTTTTTTTTTTTTTTTTTCTGATGCCATAAGTGTCAAGCCAGTCCAGAAAATGTTTTATGCCTCAAAGTCTAAAGCAGCAAGTTCCTGAGTTGGAGTACTTTCCTGCCAGACTTTCATTGTTGGTGAGTATTTCCCAGTTGCTTCAGAAATGACTCCCTCTGAGGATATTGTTGAAATGTTGTGTGCACGGCTGCTTGTTGAAGCCAAGAAATGATGCAGAACTACTCACGTGAGCTCTTCTAATTGTTCTTGTACTAGCAACTGAGGAATTCTCACAGATGGGTTTATCATAACACTTTGTTAGCATTTTTGTATAACAACTGCCTTTTCATCTAAAGGAAACCCTGGAGGAAAATACAACATTCAGGAATAGGGTTTGAATATTAATTAATTGATGCTTCAAGGAAAAAAGTTTTCTTTCTTAATATGCTCATTGTACATAGCAAACTTTGTGAAATGTAAGTTTATTCAAGTTATGTACAGATGTCATACTTTCTAGATTTATAATAAATTATTTCATTTGTCTTTATTTCATTTTAGAATCTTTCACTTTGATATCTGCTATTCAAAGGATGATTAATTTAAGATTTTTTTTTGCACGCTTGCTGTTGTCATTAATATTTCTAATCAGTGTCATTGTGTGGACATTTATTAATTGCAGATATTTCAAGAAAGGGTTTACAGGCTCCTGTAGGGTAAATTATTAAATTAGAACAAGGTTATTGACTAGGACTTTGGTTTGCTGGTTTGGTTGGTTGGTTGGTTGGTTGTTGACTAGAAGTGTGGTGATTTTTTTAACAATGAATATTATGGTTTAATTAGTCATAGAAGCTAATGTTGAAATTCCTAAATTCTTAAAGCAATGGTGTTGAACATGGGACTGTTTTTATACTTTCTTTAACAACTTTGACACATTTATTGTTATGATTTTAAATCAAAAAGGAAATACAGAGATAATATTGATTTGATCGGGTACATATTTTCGGAAAGGAATATTTCAAAAGTCAAGTAGGTGTCCTTGAGTTATCTGCAGGTCCACTTTGGTGTGTTGCTTGTTGAATTCTGTTTTTAAAGCTAATTCTGTATTTGTGTGCGTGTGTATGTGTGTGTGTGTGAGAGAGAGAGAGAGAGAGACAGAGAGATAGAGATAGTAGCAAGAATAGCTTTAATTTAAGGTTGCATGAATCCTTTATTCTGTTTTTGTTTTTGTGAGGTCTACTAAAGTTATCTTTCTCCTATCATTCATATTGAGATATTAACAAACAAGCAATATTTTATTTCACATGAAAAATGAATACAATAATCCATCTGATATTTCCTCAATTCATTATTTTCTCTTAATGGAAAACATGATTAATTCATTAACATATTTTCAGATATCTTTATGGTTAACCTTATTAATTTAAAATTCTGCCAATTAACATTCATTCATATTAATGGTCTGCTTCTTACTTGTTTACTTTATGGGAGGCATTATTCTATTGTTTTTATTTGACAATACAACTATTTAATGAACAACTTTCAAAAGTGATACATTTTCTCTTTTCATCAGTCCCTATTTGTGATGTTTATCTCTCTCATATTCTAAGAATAAAGAAAGGTGTTTAAAGTAAAATAAGAAATAAATTATTCTGAAAAGGATCAGTGTTCTAGTTGTGTCCAACATCTTCAGTATTCCATATTCATCAATGTGGAAATGATTAGTAAACTTGGAAACAACTGTTCTTCTTCTGAACAGTTCTTCTGAAATTTAATACTTAAAGCAAACTATCTCTGATACAAAAAATAAAAAATTCAATGAACCAATACAAATGCAATGAACCAACAATTGCCAGCTATCATGTTACAGTGATTAGACTATTGCCAACTTTTAAAACATTTATAATCCAAATGCATTCATTCCAGCGCAACATGTTTCATTTAAGTAAACTTCTCTGATACACAGAATTAAAAGTATAAGTGACCCTTCACAGGTTGGATCTGCACAGTCCACTTACTCAAGGATTTCTTACAGTACAGTACTGTACATGCATTTTCTCTTCTTTATGATTTTCTTAAGAGCATTTTCTTTTCTCTCACATTAATATACAAACATAGTATACAACATGTATAATATGTAAAATATGTGTGAATAGACTTTTTGTATTAGTAAGGCTTTTGGTCAACAGGAGGCTATTAGTTAAATTTTGGGGGAGTTAAATTTTGGGAGAGTCAAAAGTTATCATAGATTTCTGAGTGTGCAGGGGGTCAGTGCCCCTAACACTAATGTTGTTCAAAGGTCAACCATGTTTCATAGAGTAATATTAGAGAGAACTCACAACTCTCTTCAGAGGCTGGCCAGAGAGGTGGATGAAATAGCAACCAGGGGGCACTGCAGCTTTATGAAATTACCTCAAAGAAGATGACAAGAAATTTGTTCTGAGATTTCTTAAGAATTTAAATATGGTTTTTAACTTTCTGTGAGATAATTTTCAGTGACCTTGAAAGAAAGTTTCTGTTTAGGAGTTTATGCTTAAAAATTAAGTCATACTTTTCTCAGTTGTCCCACATTAAAATATGACTTTCATTTTAAAGACTTAGATATATAAAAAAAGAAGATGATTTATTTTCTTTCTTATTATTAAATAACTGATTCTCAGGAACTTTGAGGGATTGGCAGATGGGGTTATAATTCTAATGTTCTCGGGGCACCTGGGTGGCTCAGTGGGTTAAAGCCTCTGCCTTTGGCTTGGGTCATGATCCCAGGGTCCTGCGATCGAGCCCCGCATCAGGCTCTCTGCTCAGCAGGGAGTCTGCTTCCTCCTCTCTCTCTGCCTGCCTCTCTACCTACTTGTGATCTCTGTCTGTCAAATAAATAAATAAAATCTTAAAAAAAAATAATTCTAATGTTCTCTTCCATTTAATTTGAAGACACACGTATTTCTATTACAAAAAATCTGAGACTTAAAGTTAAAATTTTTTTTGTGGAACAAACATTTGGTATTTTGGACACTTGATATTTCCAACCCTTAATTTAAAAGACATGATTATATTCAAAGTGATTCAAGAAAATTCGGTATATTTTACTTCATTAGTATATAGTAGAAGACATTGAATATAAAGTCAGTAATGCACATGGTCCTTTAAAATAGTTTCCTAGAATAAGTTTAAATCACAACTTGCAGGAAGTACTTTGGTCAATGTTATTTGTTAATTTTTTAAATTTTTTAAATTTTTAAATTTTTTTTATATTTAAAAAAATTTTTTAAAGATTTTATTTATTTGACAGACAGAGAGGCAGAGAGGCAGGCAGAGAGAGAGGAGGAAGCAGGCTCCGCTGAGCAGAGAGCCCGATGCAGGACTCAATCCCAAGACCCTGGGGTCATGACCTGAGCCGAAGACAGAGGCTTTAACCCACTGAGCCACCCAGGTGCCCCAATTTTTTTTTATTAATAATAAACTTCATTAAATTATGAAGTTGGTGTGTGTGTGTGTGTATAATAATAAACATATCAATTTAAAGTCTTGCATAAAGGAGAAGTACTCTGAGCCAACATGAGTTGCTATTGAGTTCTTTTAGTGATGAGAAATCAATCTGTAAATTTGTTGCATGGGCATAGAGATATGGACCTTCTGTAAATTCGTTGCATGGGCATAGAGATATGGACCTTCCTCTACCTTAGTAGGCAGACTGAGGTAATTGTTCACTATTACTTTTAGACTCTGAGCCATGCCTACAGACCACATATCAACGATTAGTCAAACTACCTTTTTCTCTCTCTCTTATCTCCTCTTCACTTTCCTAGAAACCTCCAAAGCAGTCTAAACAGGCATAGTACTCATCCTATCCCTCTTAGGCACTATTTACATATAAGACCTGAAAGTTGTCTGTATGTTACTACTATAATCTCATTCTTGTCATATTCTCTATTTCATCTTACTTCCGTTTTTTAAGAGATACAAGGGATTATATTAAAAGAGAGTATGTTATTATTGTTTCATCTTCCTACTGAAGTTTTGGAATTTATATTATATAGATAAGACCATCTATTTTCTCCCCTTCATCAATTTAAGATAACTAACATGCTCTTTAGTTAGAAAACATGGGCTCCATTTTCATATGTAAAATTTGGTATTATATATATTAACTAATTTTTATATTATATTATATTTCACATTTATTTATGTATATATTTAAAATATATTTTATATCTCTATCCTATCTATCTAACTATCTATCCATCTGACTTTATTGCTGCTAGCTTCTGTGTGCTTTCCTTCAGGACTTGCCCCTGTACATGTCTTCAGAGAAATATTCCTGTGCTACAGAGAGTGGAAAGTGCTACAGAGAGTTTGGGACTTTGTATCCTTCTGGATGGCCTTACATCAAATAATTGACTAGTGAGTGAATTTGAAAGTCCAACTAACTCTCTCGCTTTGGGCAGGCCAAACAGTGTGGTGTAATTTATGCTCCAGAATTCACCATGGGATCAGGTTGAAGCTGGGATTTTGCCTGAAAGCTTGCAGTTGTTTGCCTTTTGTTTCTTTTTTTCTTTTTTTTTTTTTCTTTGTTTTTTGCTTTCCCCACTTTTTTACCAATTTCTTTTGGAAGTATTGCTTTAATAAATCACTCATACATGTATCCTGTCTCAGGATTAACTTCTGGGGAATCTGACCGAAGGCAAGGATTTGCTATTCATATTTCTCTATAACTATTCCAAAATTTACCATGATACAGAAAAAAAAGTTTTTATATAGATAATCCCCTGATAATCCCTTCTGTGTGTGTGTGCATAAAAGATAGACTAGGAGGAAATATTGGTACTTATGTTTTGAGAAACATGGTAGACTGAAATAATTCAGAATGTTCTGCCCTAGTACGAACATACAGGATCAAATAGGACTAAAACCATTTAAATATATAGCTGTATATGAAAGAGCAAAGACTAAATTCCCATGTCAGAAATGTACACACCTTAAACCTAAGTGGCAGGCAGCAAATACTGAGTCCCTTTCATCAATTCCTATTTATTTCCTGGGAAAGCACACAACTCCAAAACTTCACCAGGACAGAAAACGAAGTCTGAATTTATACCACCCATCCAAGAATCAATCAGGAGTTTCTAACATGTAAAAAGACATAATAATACATGTACTTAGGAAACTAGAAATAACAAAAAAAAATGAATAATCTGATAAAGTCTATTGCTGCAGCTTGGGTTTCCTTAGGAAACCAACTCTGGGGCAGTGATTATCACATAGTTGGCTTATTAGGGAGGACTCCTGGAATTAGTTCTTGTAGAATGGAGGGCAAGAGAGTAGGATAAGGCAGAGGGAGAAGTTGAGCTGTGCAATGTTGAAGGAAGCTTCAGCCAATTCTATGGGGGCATTCTGAAGCTGGGATATCTTGTCAGAGTCTTCCTGACATGAATGAGCAAGTCTAGCATTTCAACTCTGTGATGATTAATCTTTTGGTGCAGGATGTTCCAGGGGGAAATACTTTGGTCCAGGTGGCTTTCTGAAGCCAGGACAATCCAGAGAGGAGTTTGACAGCTGAGAATAAGCTGCCAGCAACACTCCTAGGAGCTGGGAAAATGAACCATTCATTCCTAAATGGGGATCTGAACAGGGTGTCCTAGGTCAACACAGATTTCTATCAGAAACTCCAAGAAAGTTTTAAACTAAATAATGAAAATCTAGAAGTAGTTCTTTCAAAGTAAAAAATGAGTCAAGATTTGTGGATATAAGCACTTTTATTAGTATTACCCTGATGGCAGCAGTTAATAGAACAAGAAACGTGATTTATAAGAATTAGAAATAAAGAAGAAAAATTAACATTACTCCTAAGTGACAGGATCAATGACATATCTCCATTTTCTCATTATACACTTAATCTTTGACTCTCTCCGGTCTTCATCTTTTCTCAAACACAACACATCTCCTCCCTAGCTTCAGTTGTCTCAGGTCCGATAGATTTTTGTTGGACCTTGCATTACTAGACTTACCTGGCATATTTAACACCGCCGGCTACTACCTTCTGGAAAAGTTCTGCTCTCTTGCCTGAGGAGACTCAACTCTCCTTGTTTCCTCCTGCCCATGCTGAATTTTCTTTAGGGGTATCTCTTCACCTGCCAATCTCCATGATGCAATTCTTGGCCCACTGCTCTTTCAACTTTACAGCCCGCTTGGATAGCCACATTCTCATCTATATGCTAATGACTCTCAAGCTTCTGTGGCAGTCTTTGTCCTCAAGACTCTTTTGTCAAGGCTTTTAGACTTGTTTAATCAATTGCCTCCTCATCACCTTCAGTGTCCTACAGGCACCTCAAATTCAGAATGTATAAAACCAAACCCATTAGTTTTCTACCTCAAACCTGCTTTTTCTACATTGCAAATTAATTATTGGAGTCTGAATCTGGACCCAACCATGAAAGAAACTATCCACTTAACCACACATGTCCCAATGTATTAGTTTTCTTAATATTAGGAAATGAAATTTGCCCAAAGAGTTTAATTTGTATCCATTTAAAATCTAACTTTAATCTCACATGTAAGGATGTTAAATTAATAAATGACCTTCTTATTGTCTTACATATTCAAAAGAGATTACATGATTTGTATGGAAGGTTTTTCTAAAAATAAATTTTAATGATTGATTTTTCCCACTGAATTTTATATCAGATATAAATAAAAGTCTTATGTCTTTATTCATTTTCATGTGATGTAATAAAGATAGATTTACACTATTTAAACATTACATACAGTTGGAAAGTCTTTGAATCAAAGGTGACAAAAGTTATATTTCAAAGATCTTAAAAATCTCAACTGACTTTCTTATCCCCATAATTAACTACATCTTGAGTATATAATCAGAAAAACATGAATTAAGATCTACATCTAGCTAGTAATTCCATAAAACGCATGTATTTTTTCTAATAAATATCTCCTATATAAAGTATTACTGAGGGCAATTAGGGAAGTCTCCTGAATGGCAATCTCAGAACTGTACCAGAGACTTACAGTGTATTATATATGATGGCTTATATAAAATATAAGAGCAGTGGCTTATACATATAAGGTTGTATCCTCTTACCGAAGAGAAACCTGTGTATAGGCATTCTCGGCTGATAAGGCTACTCAAAGAAGTCATCAGATTTTAGGGCTTGGAACTCATCAGATTTACGCAAAATTAACTCCAAGATTGCTACAAGAACTTCGGGATTCCATTCTCTAGTTTGTGAAGGCCTATACAACACTCTCACCTGCATCTCTTTGTCCAGCACTTAGCAATGTGGAAATCATTAATTGCAAGAAAGCCTGGAAAATGTAACCCTTAGGTTGAGTGATTTGCTTCCCCAAATAGACGATTTTTTTCTGAGGCAAAAGAGAGAAAGGATGTTGAGTGGCAGCTAGTATTCTAATACTTGACTGAGCAATTACATTATTTATGTTTGTTTGAATTGAGCCATGCATTTCCATTTCCTCTCTAGCGAAGTGTTCAACATCACCTTTGGATTTTGTCAGACCATTAAATTTAACCACAAGTAGTATGTGGAGAAGGAGATAATCTAACGATCTTAAAAGGCCTCAAAATTTAATTTGTGCACTTTCCAGCCAGTAATTTACAGAAAAAGTAAAACCTAGCAATTTAGCTAGAAGTCATGTTGCTGAGAAAAAAATTCAAAAATATTAAAAGTAGTTTATTGCAAAAGTTGCAAAAACATTTCAAAGCTAAAGAAAAAATTTTCAATAATGCCAGATTATGAATGGCATATCAAACTATTTTCACATTGATAGAAATAAGAAATAAGAAATAATTTTCTTTTGTTTTATTTTTGTTTTTGTGTTATAAGTTTGAATCAAAATCAAATTTTCTGCATAATACACATGTTTAGTGAGCCTGCTACATTATATAGTGTTTATTTCTTGCTTAATACTTAGTAATGTTAACTATAAACTAGACAGTACAAAAATCAGTCACATAGAGCTTCAATGCCACAATGCTTATTTTATTTCTTGGTACATCTGAGTGGTGTGCTTTCTACTTTTTGCTACAAGCACTTCTTGACTCTGCTTCTAACTCCTTGCTTCTCTTTCTGCCTTTCTTTGGCCACTTTTTCATTTTCCAGACTAAGATTCTTCATTTGTTTCCTTGGTCTCTATTTATTTTTCAGAAAATCCACAGTTCTCCTAATGAAAATTTAACCAGAAATGATCTAGGAACAACCACAATTCCACACTCCTCTCCCTCAATCACATATTCTCTCTCTCATGTAAAGAACAAACAAGAGGAGCGCCTGGGTGGTTCAGTCGTTAAGTGCCTACCTTCAGCTCCGGTCTTGATTCCAGGGTTCTGGGATTGAGCCCCACATCAGGATCCCTGCTCAGGGAAGGGGCCTGCTTCTCCCTCTCCCACTACCCCTGCCATCTCTCTCTCTGTCAAATAAATAAATAAATCTTACAAGAAAAGAATAAACAAGAAATCATAGAGGGATACAAACCATGAGAGACTCTGGAACTCTGGGAAGCAAATTGAGAGGTACAGAACGAAGCGGGATGGAAGGGACGGGGTAACCGGGTGATGCGTTTTACGGAGGCCGTGTGTGGTGATGAGCACTGGATATTCTATGCAACTGATCAATCCTTGAATACTACCTCAAAAACATATGATGTACTATATGCTGGGTAACGAAACATAATAAAAAAAATAAAATAAAATAAAAAAATAGGTATAGGCTATTAAATAACGACTCACGTTCTACTCTCATCACTATTTATGAATCTGTCAGAAGTAGGAATATCTCTCAGTAAAACTTCTAAACCAATCTCCATCAAAAAGGTGGGAAAACCCAGGACAAATAACCCATACTGCTTATTTATTTATTGACAAATAAGTTAAATACATAGACAATATAAATTTCTCTATTCGGCAAACTAAGTATTATTCCATTTTTTTTTTCTATACTCACTAGACTCCTTTCATGACTATTTTTAATTAGATAAAATTGACTAAGTGACTAAAAACAAGAATTACTTTAAGTTGTTTTTCCTGCTACCAATCCATAAGTTAATGTTCTATAGATTTGCAATGATGGGAGAAATAATGACAAAATAGTTTTACAATTCTATTTACAAAATGATTTCGTGATTTTTGAGGACAGGTCTAGGAAAAGCTGATCTGCTCTATTAATGTCTGATATAGGGTTACTAATAAACTGAATTTAAAATTTATAAAAATGGTTAATAAATTTCAAGTACTGAAAGAACTTATAAGAAATCTCAAGTTTCAGTTTTATTTTATTTTATTTATTTGTTTGACAGAGATCACAAGTAGGTAGAGAGGCAGGCTCCCCGCTGAGCAGAGAGCCCAATGCAGTACTCAATCCCAGGACACTGGGATCATGACCTCAGCTGAAGGCCATCCAGGTGCCCTCAAGTTTCAGTTTTAAAGTTCAGAATGACCTTGTGAAATCATTAAACATAACTCCTTTGTATGTTGCAAGCTACATACATGCCATACAGATTGTAGAAACCTATACCCATAGTGAAACAATATAACCAAATACATATTTTTATATAGACGAAAAATGTATTTAAGTTTTATTCCTTTTTATCTGTCCCTAACTTGCTATGTGAACACAGTTTTAACACAGGCAAGTAAAAAGGAATTGAGACTATATGATTTCAGCTATAATTTCTAATTCTAAGAACCTATAATATTGATTTTTTCAGAGTATACTATGACCGATTTCTATGCTATCCAAACATGTAATACAGATTTAGGCCAGAATGTGGAATTTTATTGCAAACTCAGATGAGATTTTAATTGCAATCATCACTGATAAGGTAACAACAGTAACAACAAAACCAAACAAAAAAGCTATAACTTATTTGACACCTAATTTAAGTTGTGCTATGTAGGTGGCAAATGTTGATATCACACTGAAACTTTTCATCTTATGGAAATAGAAAATATTATTAGTTTTACTTTGATCATTGTCTAAACATAGTTTTAGTAAATACTTATTCATTAAATATGTTTCTACTTTGGGCCAGAGGGTCCCTCGGTACTCTAGATATATTAATTACTAAGTGCATGCGCGCGCACACACACACACATTATCACTGCCTTCAAGTAGATTACATTCTAATAGGAAAAAACAAACAAGAAGGAATTAAAAAAAAGTCAGTTAAATTGTGTTAACTACTAGGAAGTAGTAAGTGGAATTGGAAAAAGAACAAGTGGAGCAGGATGGGGGGAATCAAGATTTCCAGGGTAAGGGAAATTCGATGCGAGCTGGAAGTGATGGCATCTCACATAATTCGATAAGAAAAAAAACAATCAAAATTCAAAATTGTAAGACGATGTAATTTGAGGGCAATGGAATTTTTTTTTTTTTTGAGGGCAATGGAATTTAAAAGACTGCCTTCTATTTCCATATAACCGATTGACCTGTATCTTAGGAAATAATGGAAAATTAGATTTATTCAAACAGATATTTCATACTTGCTTTAAGGTACCATATTGTCCCAACATCTCTGAGTCAAATTCAAAGTTTTTCATGGGCATTGAAATCCTGTCTTTGCATGAACATTCTCTAAAAAATCTGCCTTAGTGAGTAAAATTGAGAGCCAAATCAACAATTTTCTCTTTCTTGATTACAACAAATTCTTTTTGATTTACAACCCCACTAAACACAGTTCATGTAACTGAATGGTTCCTGAAATATTAATCAATTTCCTGGTATTTAAGAGTAATTTAAAAATAGCATCTCAAAATATCTCATCTAGGCAATTTTTAGGTATCCTTAGAGAAAAGCAGCCTTGAAAAAAATACTCTTGGTATTTTAAATAATAAAAAAGTTATAATAATGAGGGAAAATGAAAGCTAAAAAACAAGTTTTGGTTAAGGTATCTGGAGACTTTTTGTTTGTTTGTTTTGTTTGTTTCAAATTTTTGTTTAAATTCCAGTTAACATATATTGTAATATTAGTTTCAGGAGTAGAATTTAACAATTTAGAAATTAGAAAATTTAGAATTTAGCAAGATGAATTGCTAACTTATTCCATACAATTAGTGAATTGCTAATTCACTTCCATACAATACCCTGTGCTCATCACAAGTGTTCTCCTTAATCCCCATCACCCATGTAGCCCACCCCCACGAACCTCCCCTCCAACAACACAGTTTGTTCTCTACAGTAAAGAGATTTTATTTGTTAAGATTCTGGGCTTTATTACAGCAGTTTTAGGCTTACAGCAAATTTTAGAGGAAGGCATAGCGATATTTCATTTATCCCTTGTCCTTACCTGTGCATAGCCTCCCCCGTTATCAATATTATTCACCATATATTTTTTTTTAACCAAGGATATACCTATATTGCTACATCATAGTCACCCAAAGTCCATAGTTTACCTTAGTATTCACTCTTAGTGCTGTACAGTCTATGAGTTTGGACAAAGTACAATGACATATATCCCTCATTGTAACGTCAATGTCAATTATCATAGATATATATCAATTATCATATATATACACACACACACACACACACACATATATATATAGTACCTATGACATGCCAGGTAATATATTAGGGACGATCTAGGGATGATCAGGGCAAAAGGAGAACCCCTCCATTCCCCAAGGCTGAATGGCTCTATCCAGTTAAGCCTCCTCTTGATTTTTAAACTTCTGGAATCTCATGAGTGTGAATTTCTTTAGCAGTAAACAACCTTCTTGGTTGCTCTTGAATAACACCTGACCCTAAGTACACACGGTGGATCTTGGGAACCAGGCAGACACCCTTCATATCCATTTGGAACACTCAGAGAGGGAGAACGACCTTCCGGCCAGCACCCTTGAATGATGGTCTGATGAGCCTATGAAGTCAGTGTCTGAGTCCAGAGAAGGCTGGAATTTGCTGCCAAATGGATCACAAGTTTTTAAAGCTCTTGCTTCTTGCTCTTTTTATTTAATTGACACCTAGCACCTACCCCTGCCTCCACTTGCTCCATGGAAACCAGGAGTGAAATGGTGTTCATCTATAACACTGAATTTTTTCTTCTTAAATCTGCCTTTTCCACTCTGGATGGGTGACTTATATGTCTTGCTACTCATCTCAAAAAAACAACAAATAATGCAATAAAAATTAAAAAGAGAAAATAGTACCATAGATGTGTGATTTCCCATAGACCACACAAGTATTTCTGATGAAAAAAAGTATTTTAATTGGAGAAGTTTTACCAAAAAAAAGTCTTTAGGTGAAGATTTCTCTTGAAAGAAAGTTTTAAAAATACCGGAATTAACAGTTCACCATCAAATAAATATATAATGAAATTGTGTGTCTATGAAGCAAAAAAAAAAAAAAAAAAAAAAACTTGCTTTATGAGTTCAGTAGAAGGTCTTTCCGAATCAATTTAAAATGTCCTGACATTTTTGAGAAACTGTACTAATGTAATTTATCCATTATCAAACTTAAATTCTCAAACAAGATGAATATATTTATTTATAGATATACAGGCATTGCCAAAACTATTGGTATGTTACAATTATGATGTTTGTTAAAACCCACAGAATAGAAATTTAAAAATCAATTTGGCAAGCAGAAAAATAAAATGTGATTCCCAGGCAAAGAACTTTATTGTTCGTATTGTCTGAAGTCCCTAAATATGAAAAAGTTTACTCTTATTTCTTTCTTTATAAGAATGTTCCTGATTTAAATTTGGCTTCCCTTTCAATAGTCCACCATGTTGTTGCTTCTGAAGATCATATGTTTGTTAATAATCATGACTTATTTATTATTTTTTTGCAATTCCTTGTTCTAGTACCATTTTCATTTTCTTTTAGACTGCCAAGTGGCAATGATAGTTATGAATATTTTGATGTTTCTTTATTGCTGTAATTGATAATACTCATATATTTACTTGTTTATTGTAGACACTGAATAGAAAAATAATCTGCAGATTATTTTCATTTTTGTCTACCACAAGACTCTGCTTATCTAGCTCAATTATTCCATATCTCATTGTTTGCTCAGTGATCATTGCTCATATCCCTGCTCAGTGCTTCACTGAATCTGACTTTTAAGCCTCTGAGAAGTCATTCAGCTCACGATTTCTCCCTTTTATTTTATATTATGTGGTCATATTTAACACTTTGTTGCTGGTTCTATAACTTCATAGATTTGAATTTTTCAAATGGAATAATTGAGGCATTCTGCTTGCTAATTAATTGAGTGGGTCCTACAGAACATTTGAAGTGTCCATAGCTTGAGGGTTCCTGGGTGGCTCATTCCATTAAGGATTTGCCTTCGGCTTAGGTCATGATCTCAGGTTTCTGGGATCGAGCCTTTTGTATGTTGGGGCTCCCTGTTCAGCAGAGAGTCTGCTTCTCCCTCTTCCTCTGCCCCCTCCCCCATTCATGTTCTCTCTCTCTCTCTCACTCTGCTCTCTCAAATAATAAAATCTTTTTAAAAATTTATAAATAATTAATTTTTAAATGTTAATAGTTTCAAGGATCCTGGTTTCCTATTATGAGGTATTATACTATTATATAACATATAAGAATGATGAAAATGTGCCCCATCACATGAAGAATTCCTAGAAAAGGAGCTCAATAGGAAAAAGAATGGTTGTTCTGCTTTTCTATATCCCCAGGAATTCATGGTCTTCTAAGCTCAGTCGGAGCTCCAGTTAATAAGCATGAGAAATAATGACATTTGCTGCCCCTTGGCATCATTGTCTGTTACAGGAATCAAACAAACAAACAAGCCCCCTGTGCCTTCCTTCACCTTTGCCAGCTGGCTCCTATCAGTTTGGTGCGTAAGAAATACCTCTTCAATTACAATATCAAAACCAAATATTTTTGCTTTTCCAGGTATATAAAGTCTATACTTTATCATCTTAATTGAGTTTTCAATTAAATTGTTTAAAAATTAAATATAAAATGCACTTGCCAATGACTTTCTCTATAACTACTCAGGTTGAAATTAGATGAAATGGTAATAAATATCTACGATAAATCATACTTCTAAAAAGTGTTGCAAATGTTATGGAATGCCTCGTTTCCTCTGAATGCCATTATTCAAATTGGAAGAAGTACTAATTTCCTTCCTATCTATACAAAAGGGTGAATTTTCCAAGTTGAAGGGAAAATTAAGCTATAATCTAATATTTTATTCTCCAGTTTCTTCTCTGGATTATCATCCCATTTATTTTATTTTATATTTTAGTTCATTTTATTTTATTCTTTTTCCCCATTTACTGTATTTTAGAGCCAAATGGGAATGACAATTCTTAGACTGGATGAAAGAGAAATAACCCCTTTTATTATCTTGTTTATGGCAATGCTAGAATAGGGCCCTACACTCACAGGCACTGAGTATAAACGCTTAGGACAATTATAATGAAAAATACTTTGGATGATTGTCATGATGACAGTAATAAAGAAAATAATAAAGATAAAATCTCTTTTATCCTTTTCTTTTTTGTGTCCTTTTCTTTTTGTCAGAAATAGCATCACTATTCAATGCGGGTTCCTTTTGAAAATATGATCTACCTTCTGCACAAAGCCCTTGACCTATCACTTATAAAGAAGCTTAAAAATATCATTTTGCAAGGTATGGAAAATCACTAGTTCGGACAAGAAAGATAATGTTTATTTCTTTATCTTCAGCTGGCTTTCCTACAGCAAAGAACTGATTAAAAATAATCCCAAAGTGTTAATTCACAAGATTTCACACATCAGACTATCTTAAATGCAAGTCGGATCTTGGCATTTACCTACGTCTGGGCTTCCTGATAATATTGGAAATTTTAAAAGGAGTTGGTTTTTTCCTAAAATAGCTTTATGCATCAATTTATGTCACTTCAATTTATGAGGTGACACGGGTTTTCCCCATTTGAACTGAATGCACAAAACTAAAATCATCTCCTCATATATGGGCATTAGTTAATTTGCTCAACACTCTGTCGAATGTCGTTATATCAGCTCGCCTGTGACTTCTGGAGGATGTTTATTTCCTGACGCCCCTCTTGTTCTCCAATTTGAACAGATTCCAGATCAGCTATAATGAAATCAGGCCTTTTTCTGTATCCATACTGGTCATTTTGGTCCCATTTTTCATTAGTGCTTTGAAAACTTAATTGCAGGACAAAATGCAGTTCTTTAATTCTCCTTACAAAGACAATGAGTTTTTCAAGGAGAGTCTATGATTATTTTAATTAAAAACCCTTTTCTTTGAAAGTTAAAACAACTTTAGCCTAACATCATCCTTTCTTCAAACGCATTAACTCATTAGACCAAAAATGCAATGGTAGCCCTGAGCTGTATTACAAATGACGTATTTAATGTGCCTTTAATCATTCACAATGGGTTCCCTGATTAACTATTATTGCTAAATACTTGGCATTGCATACATATATCATTAACAAGATTAAAAAAAAACAACTGAAGCTTCATTCTGTTTTATAGGTACATTGACTGTTGCCAAGCATTTCTGCCAATCAACCTTGACTTAAAGTTAGAACTTTTGTTAGTTTTCATGGCAAAATAAGGACATTCAAGTTTCAAGCTAATGAATTTCAAGGAGATTAAATTGAACTAACTGGGATGCCTGGCTGGCTCAGTAGGTGGAGCATGAGACTTTTGTTCTCACAGTTGTGTGTTTGAGCTCCATGTTGAGTGTAGAGAGTATTTAAAAATGAAATCTTTTAAAAAATTAATTAATTAATTAAAAAGTAGTTAATTAAAATAATTGTGATAGAAGTACACTGTATCCCCCCAAATTAATTATTTTAGTCTAGGTGAAGATATTTATTTTTTCTTAAATGTTCTGGATAATAATAGAATGTTCTGTCTTCTCTACTATGTGATATGGTTTTTTTTTAGCTTTGTGTTTGTCATTGTACCACCTGATAACATAAGCAAATGTGTTTAACTCTTGAGTCAAAAAAAAAAAAGTTTTTTTGAATAAAGTCAATTTAATTTTTCCCCTTGTCTCCTTTTTGGTTTATCCTGTCCATTCTTTTGGAGTTTTAGCATTATCCAAATAGGGAGTACTCAGAGCTCACCTCATGGTTCATTAGTCCATTATTTATTTATTCCACAAATTTTTTAGAACATTCAATTTGTTTTAGACATTAACATAGATGCTGAAAGTGCAGAAATTAAATGACATTGTTTCTGTTCCCTACAGCTCAAATATTGCACAAGTATACTTTAAGAGTCTTTGGTAAAAAAGAGGGAGAGGAATCATAAGACTCTTAAGCATGGGAAACAAACTTAGGGTTGCTGGAGGGGAAGGGGGTGGGGAGATGTGATAACTGGGTGATGGATATTAAAGAGGGCATGTGATGTAATGAACCCTGGGCATTACATAAGACTGATGAATCACTGAAAAACAAAAGGAAGAAGAAGAAAGAAAAAAATGAACATTGGCTTAATTTAAAAAAAGAGAGAGAATGGTAAACATTCATCAGTACCATCCATGCTGATTTTAAGGAAGTGTTTCTTAGGCTTTCAGTGGAGATCTGAGTTAAGGGGAAAAATCAATCCCTATCTGCTCCATATCACATTTCTCTATCTTACTACCAAGAACACTATGGAAATCTATGTAAATGTCTTTATGAAGCTATAATGTAACTTTCTGTTGCTTTACTTAACAATATGGGTGTGAGAATTTTTTTTTTTTTTAATTTAAAGAATGGGAGAAACTGCTGATTATTTTTCTTAGGTGTCTAGGTAAAATGTTACATTGTCAACCTTTTTGAATGTGCTAGATGGCTTTCAAATACCACAATTACTTTTCATGGCAATTGTTGGAATGTATCTCATGTCATGGAATACTTCCTTTGAGGCACACAATGTGCCAGTGTCAATAGGTGAGCTAAAAAATTAGTCATAAGCAGAGAACACCAACAGACAAAGGCAGCTGCTAAGATAATAAATCTTCTGGTGTAACAAACAACTGACAAATGTTGAGGACAAAAGCACTCAATGTTATGATATCTGGGTCTGTGGTATATCTTATTAACCAAATAAGAATTTTGTTTAGAGGAAAGTAATCTCTTCTTATGTATGAAGGGATTTGCACTGAGCAAGCATCTGCCTATTTTTCATAAAACATTTAATTAATTACCAATCCACAAAGTAGTTTCTATTGGATTACTTTTGCTGTGTAACACTCCACCCCCAAACTTAGTGGCTTAAAACCACCTTTCATTTACCTCAGGATTCTATGGGTCAGAAATTTGGGCTGGGATCAAATGGTGAATCTTTGCCTGACACACTCATGCTCTGTGGTGTGAGTAGACAGGTGGGCTGGCGCAGGTTGTTCTGGAATGTAGGGAGGGGGCTACACTGGAACATCTCATTTCTTTCTTCTGTGGTCTCTTATCTCAACAAGCTTGTGTGAACATTTTCACACGGTGTGCAGAGGGTTCTGAGAGATCTGAGGAAAGTAAAGCTCGACTCACAAATGTTTTTCAGACTTCTTTTCTTACTTAATAACATCTTAGTTAGTTTTCAAAGCAATTCACATGGCCAATGAAAGATTGTGGGAGACCACATAAAGTTACTCAGAGGATGTGGACACAAGAATTTTGGGGCCATTTTTGCATTTTACCTCTGTATTACATGAAGACTGCTTACTTTGGCAGTAAACTACAGTATTGAATTATCTGTAGCTTGCCAGATTTTTCTTAGGTCAGTCATTAATTAAAATCTGGATCTGATAGGTCTTGGCCCAAAGGACTATTCCTGCATGTGTCATCAATCAGCTGTGTTAAACTGGGCAAGTAAACTGCATGTTCAGTATGTTAGCTTCCAATCTATAAAATGAGGACACTAGATTTTATGGCCCCTATGAATCCTTAAAGTTATGATATTTTTTACTCCAGAAAATATTTCATAAGTATTTCCCATAAACAAATTTGTTTGTCTGCAAAAGGAGACACTAAAGTGATGCCTGTGTGGCTCAGCTGGCTAAGTGTGGGACCCTTGATTTTAGGTGCAGGTCCTGATCTCAGAGTCATGAAATGGAGCCCCACATAGAGCTCCACACTCAGCAGAGAGTCTGCTTGGGATATTCTCCCTGTGGGGTCCTCCCATCCCCCAACTTGTGTGTGTGCACCTGTTCAGGCATGTTCTTCATCTCTCTCTCTCTCAAATACATAAATCTTTAAAACAAACAAACAAAAAACCAAAGTGGGCCATTACAAAGAAACATAAAAACTTGATATTGATATGAAGAAATCTGCAATCGAATATTAATCCTAATACATATTAAGAAACTCTGTTATCTGTACATGGACACTCTCATTTAATATTCATGAAAATCCTGCCAAGTAATATTTATTTGCAGTTTTGACATAAGGAAAAAAACACACAAAAGAACAAATAATTTGCTTGAAGTCACATATCTACAAAGTGATCTTGGCTAGGATGTGGATCCACAGTTCTCAATCATTACATTATATTTTTTCTGAGCCCATTGAGTCCAGACACATGTTGGCCCAATATGTATCAAACATGTATAAAATATATCAAACATATGTAAAACACATAAAAAACAGGATAAATCCCAGTGCACAGAATGTAATGAGTTTTATGTGCAAACAGGGAAGGGTAAGTCAGGAAAGACTTGATACATAATTTTAGTTATAAGGTAAGAATGGAGAACCTGAAACTTAGGGACCTTGGGTTACTTGTCTAATAAGAGAATATGTTTGACTTCCACAAGAATTTTGTTTTAGGAAAAAGTGGTAGTTACATCTAAAGAGATAGCCTGAGTAAAAATTGTACCTGACTTTGAAAATTACCTTGCATAGTTTGAACTTATTTTTGTCCAAAAGGCAGATATACAGAATGTTTTTAAACAGGAAAAGTATATCATAACATGTGTTGGTTAGTTTGGCATGAGGACCTTTGAAGCCAGGAACTAGTTAGAAAGTTATTAAAATATTTTTGGAAAGTATTTCTCAAAGTGTGTTTCACAGAACACTGGTTCTTAGAGGTTCTAGAAGCTATTATTATTTACTTAAGTTGCTGTGTTGAAATAAGATTGGAAATTTTGTATCAAACAAGTCAACAAGGTTTCTTTATTGAAGACGTCTCTTCTCATGAGCATTTAGATCTTTACAATGGTGTAAAGCATGTGGCATTTTTTAAATGTTCATAAACATCACAGAAACATGTTTTTGTTTTTGTTTTTGCAGAGATTTTGGAGGGCCAGTGTTCTTAATGCTCTGAAAAATGCTGGTTTGATTATAGATGATGAAATAAGGAAAAAAAATAATTTGGGAATATTTCTTTTGGTAAAGAAAAGTGTGGTGGGATTATTGTCTGGTTTAGAGAAGACAGGATAAAGCAACATTAAAGTTAGACCCACAACTTTTAATTTAAATGACAAGGAAAAAATTAAAACACTTAAAAAGTGATGGTGTGTGACTGCTTAGATGGGGGAAGTAAAAATGGAGATGAATTCCATTTTACGTGAAGAATCTAGGTGGTCACTGGTATTTGATGAATGTCCTCCTCACTCTTTCCTCTGCTAATCAGCGAACTTTCTACTTCTGATGCTTCCTTCCATGGGAAGGACTCTTGATTTGGAGGAATAGTCTTGTCTTCTGGCTACTTCATTGTTCCATGAGAAGACTGGCTTATCTTATAGGCGAATTTCAAATTTTGGTTGGAGGAAAAGGGGATCTGCCTATTGAAAGCAAAAAACAAACAAACACAAAACAAAACAAAACAAAAAAAAAACCCAAAGAACTATGTCCCCATGGGGACAGCTCTGGTTTTGAGTGCTGCACTGTGAAGTGGTGCAGCAGTGTGCCAAATTACAAATACCACATACTATCAAAACTAAAGCATGTTATCCAATCTAGATTATATCCATGTAGTAACTGGTATTTTGATTTATCTAGTTATCTCTTTTATCTGTCTCTCAGTTGGTTCAGCATTTAGCAAAGGCATTTCCTCAGCTTCTCTGAAGCCCTCATGAGGGCCACACCACAGCACCACAGCTCCTCAGTTTCGTACCTCTCCATCCAAGAGAGTGATTTACCCTGAGATGTTAAAATCCAAATGGTAAGTTCATGTTAGAAACAACCTGATGCTCCAGTTGGGGTAAGTATGTCTCTCTGGTTGGAAGGCATATTCACTTGGTAGAAATACAGCCACTGTGGGCAGTTATAGTATAAAAATTATTGGTTAACTTAACATGAATACCTTTCAGGTTAGTTTATTGTGAGCTCAAGAAAAACTCCACAAAGTAGGGATGGGTAACCTAGTTAGAATAACCAGGCAAGACCAGCAACAGACTTGGGTTTGAGGGGAAAGTAAGTGCAGATTAGCATCAGTATACATAGAGGAATTTATTTTGCTTTTCCTAAGATGCCCTGGTATGTCCTGAAGGCCTGAGACAGGACAAGTGAGACAACATGAATTCATGTATATCTAGTGTATTTGCAATGGCGATGACTAAGTTGGTGGAGAACACAACTTTTCCAAAAGTTCCCTAAATCATTTCCTAAGATGGAACTAGCTAAATAAGCTTTGGATTTGCATCTAATTATTATTTGCATATAGCTTTTTGCATTAAAATTTCATAAGCAGCCTCCAAACTGATCTAACCAATAGTCGTATACGAGTATGTTCTCAGTTGGCTCACAGCTAGCTCTGCTCATCAGTCAAGCCAAACTGTGCCCCTGGCTCATCTCACTCTTGTGGTTGTAAAACGGTAAATCCTGAGCAGTCTTCATTATCCCATCTTCCCTTCCACAATATCTCCTGAGACCACTAATCTGATGCACTATATTTCTCATTTACCAAAATTAAAATATTTCCTTCTCTTGATACAACAAGGTTTCCCTTCTGATAGTTATTATTCAACCCTCCTGTAAAATTAGCATATCTTTTAGAATTTATTAATTCCCTTAAGGAAAATGCCCTCTCTGTATATATTTTTTAACGTTCCATTTCCATAAGTCAGTACTCATCATCAATATAACATATTATAATAGCAATGCTGAGGTGCAGTGATAGGACATGCTTTTGGACCTGATATCACATGGGCACTCAAGTGCATGGTCAATAAAGTAGGCTCACAACAGTACAGAGAAGGACTAGCCCAACCCTAATGTTAAACAATCACCTTGAAAAAGTAGGTATCCAGGGGCACCTGGATGGCTCAGTGGGTTAAGCCTCTGCCTTCGGCTCAGGTCATGATCTTGGGGGTGCTGGGATCGAGCCCTGCATCCAGCTCTCTGCTCAGGGGGGAGCCTGTTCCCCCCCCCTTTCTATTTGCCTGCCTCTCTGCCTACTTGTGATCTCTGTCTAATAAATAAATAAAATCTTAAAAAAAAAAAAAAGAAGAAAGAAAAAGTAGGTATCCAAGGCCCATTTAAATAAATTATTTTATCTTGGATTTGAAAACATGATGATAAAGATAATAATTGAAAAAAAATTCCATGGTATTCATGAATAATATCACTTTGATATGATCTATTTAATAAGGAGACCACAAGGGTCTTACCAAGCATATTTGTTTCATATTGAAACCTGAAAATATGATATGTATTGATTCTTCTTCCTGCCATTAACTATTTGAGAATCCCCTAGACTCTCAAGCCTGGAGTGATAAGGTGAAATAATAGTGTTAGAAAATTTGCATCATGATTCTAATTTTAAATCATGGAAGAAGAAAGAGTAAATATGAAATTTTACAAGCTGTCACATCCATTCTCCATCTTTATAAATGCCTTTCAGCCTGAAAAAAGCAAATATTATTTAGAAGGAAGAATTCTCTGCCTTATTGCTATGAGAATCAAAGGAGAAAATGATTGTATCTCTTATAGCTGAGAGTAAAATAGCTTTCTAAAAATTAACTAAATCAGTGTCTAGATATTTACTCCGAGTAATGTACAATGAGAATCACGACTTTAGAGCAAGGATTCAGGTCCGTTTATTTTTATCCTATGGAAAACATCCCAGGAATGAATATCAAGGGAGGAGAACTATAATAATTCAGGTACTTTTGGGATAAACCAATCAGAAATGTCCCCCAGACTGTGATCTGTTCACTTTTTTGGCCCTTTAAATATTGCTTAAAACTGTATTTGAAGTAACTTCATGCAATTTGTTGTGGTTCTAACCAACTCAGGCATTGACATATCTGACAATGATTCTTTTCCTTTTGTAAGGATTGCATTAATAGCAACAGACAAGTTGTCATAAAGGATTTTCTTGCTGTCCTTTGGTGCATCTAATGTAGGGACATATGCACTAATCAGTGTCATTGTTTGAACTCCCTCCAGTCTCAATTTTAATGTCTTAAGCCTGAGGCTGACCATATGGCTCAAAAATAAGTCTTTTCACCTTCTAAAAGGTCACAGTCTATCTTTAGTTACATTTTAAAAACTGCTTTAAGCTCACAATTTTAGTCCCTGGGTGACTTTCAGAAATGATAAATCTTTCCTGAGAATAAATGTGACTTGTTTACTGAAGAACGAAACAAAGCAAGCCAATGTATCCAAATACATTTTAATATGTTGGAAAAACATATCTTAAAAGTGAAGGAATCTTGAAATTTGTGGGTATAATTTTAATTATTTTCACATGTAATGAGGAAGAATCAAAATTATCTCTAACGCTAAGTAGGAATCTCAATGAGGACACAGTGGCATTTTCTTATCAGATAGTTCACCTTTATCATCAATAATCAATTAGGAAAAATGAAAGAAACCTATATATAGACATAGGTATTGATATATAGATCTTTCTTTTTAAAACCCAGTTTCTGGATTGGAGCTACACAACTGTACATTATATATTTTTCTTTTTCTAGATTTTTTTAATAATTTGATGATTATATTTATATTTCAATGTAAAATTCTTGGCATATTAGAAAACAGAATTTCCTTTTCTTGTATTCTGGGAACTATTTGTTAACCAAAGAAGCACTAAAACTAGTAAAAAAAAAAAAAAAAGATAAATGATTCTCAGTTGCAAGTTACATTTTCCTGTAAGAATTTAAGAAAACGAAATGAAATCTTTTTCCAAAACTCATTATGGTACACATCTAAAACACAAAGTCTAGATTAGTACTTCACTAAGTGCCCAACGTGCGTTCAGGACCTGAGGGCATTCAGGTTGTTGTTGCTTCAGACTCTCCCAAACCTTGAATCGCTTTGGTCGGAAGAAGGCAGCAATCAGAAGACAATGCTCTCTCAAATCTGTAGATTGTGAATTGACACAAAAATTTGACCCTGGATGCCTACAAATCTACAGCTTAACTCCTCCTGTCTTCTGCACCTCCTTTCTAGGTTCTCTGATTTACACTCATCTCTTCATGTCAGACCCTCACCCTGAGTCCCATCCAGCATAGTTCTGATCATTTGTTGTGTACTTGCCACACTCACTTCACTGAGAACCGATTCTCGGGTTTCTAAGTACAAGTTAAATTTAAGTTACCTCCCTGAATACTGACATTTCTCCTAGTCCCACTCACACTTGTTGGTTGTCTTACTTTTTCTATCAGTCCTTTGTCATACTCCTACTATGCATACTGGTCAAGTCTGCAAACAGACCAAACCCCAACACAAAGGTGACTTTAAGAATATATTTTATGAGTGTTTTCTTAATACCCTGAATACATGAATGTGTTTTTTAAGATAAATGTATTTTCACGGGTAGTTATAAGGATGTTCCTTCTCATGAGGTAAAAAATGAGATCAATGAACTGTCAATACCTGAAACTACTATCGCACTGTTTGTTAACTCTCTGGTATTTAAATACAAACTTGGAAAAAAAAAAAAAAAACCTGTCAATAACTTTCTGGTTTTTGTTTGCTTGTTTGTTTGTTTGTTTGTTTTTTAAAGTCACGTAGTCCACAATCTACATGCCCTTTCCAAAAAGTAAGCTGCTGGAGTGGGTGAAAAGAGTATGTTCTGTCGGTAAAACCTCTGCTGAAGGGTTTCTTGGTTAAAAACTCATCCTTGATTAATACCCAACATTTGTATCAACACAGAAGGAACTGGAGGGGATTATGTTCTCTGCTTACGTTAAGCAGAGGAAGACAATTATCATATGGTTTCACTTATTTGTGGAACAGAAGGAATAGCACAAAGAACATTAGGAGAAGGAAGGGGAAACTGAAGGGGTTAATCAGAGTGGGAGACGAGCCAAGAGAGACTATAGACTCCAGGAAACAATTTGAGGGTTTCAGAGGGTGGGGGTGATGGGGGAATGACTAAGACGGGTGGTGGGTCTAAGGAGGGTATGTGTTGCAATGAGCACTGGGTGTTAGATACAAATAATAAATCATGGAACACTACATCAAAAACTAATGATGTATTGTATGGTGACTAATAAAAAATACGAAACAACAACAACAACAACAAACCCTCATCCTTGGTTTTTGTTGTTGTTGTTTAAATAAAAAATTATCCATCAGCATTCTAAATGAGTTAATAGACATTGGTGACTGGATGCCCTCATTGAATTAATATCCTAAATTTACAGTCATTTATCTTCTCAGTCATCCAACACACACAGACACAGACACAGACACAGACACACACATACACACACACTCACACCACTACTATATTTATATAAATATAAATGTATGTATATATATATTTATATCTTATGATTACAACCATCAAAGTATAGTCTAGTCTTGGAAAACAACTACAATTTCGGATGTTGTTTAATAAATAAATACTTTCCTTAAAATGTATACTTACACAAAGTCATACAAAGTGTAAGACAGAAATTTGATGAATTACTACAAAATGAAAACATGTGTTTATTTGCATCCAGAGCAATAAACGGAGTATTAAAACTGCCCCAGAGGACTCCTCTATGGTTGCTCTTAAACTCTATTCTCCCTTTCCCCAAAGGTAATACCACCCTAACGTCCAATAAAACAAATTTACTTTGCCTTTTTTGAATGGTATATAAATGGAATCATATAGTATGTATTAGTTTGTGTCTGTCTTCTTTAGCTTAACATTACATTTGATTTACCCGCATACTTTCATGCAGGAGCTTTTGTACATTTTCACTGTGGAGTTTCTACTGTATAAACAAAACAGTTATCCATTTTAGTGTTCTTAAACTACTTCTTAAACTATTTGGTATTTTGGCAATTAATTAAAGCAGCTATGGAGAGTCTACACTTTTGTTTTGGTCCATATATGTTTACATTTCTGTTGAGTTTGTGCTTAGGAATAGAGTTACTAAGCCATAGGACTTGAATTTTTTTTCTCAAATTTACAAAATAATTGGCAAATGTTTATTGAAAGTTCCTGTACCAACCTCACACCACTAGTTGAGAGAGTTCCAACTGCACCATGTTTTCCTTGACTCTTGGAATTTTCATTCTGTTTAATTTCAGCGATTCTGAACAGAATGTAGATAGTAACATTTTTATTTTAATTTGCTTTGCCTGGCAACTAAAAAGAGTCTCTTCATATATATATTTTTTCTTTATATTTAGATATTCTCTTTTCCATAGAGTGTTTGTTAAAGTCTGTTGTCTCATGGATTGTCTATTCTTTCTTTGAGTTCACTTTATGCTCTGGATTTGAGCCCTAGGGAGGTGTATGTATGGCCAATATATCCTCTCTTGTATTTCATTCTCTTAATTTTGTCTGTTAATGGAGGGTTTATAGTTTTAATGTAATCTAATTTCATAGCTATTTATTTACTCTATTTTTTCCTTAGCATGAAGATAATTTTCCATATGATCTTTTGGAAGCTTTATTGTAATCATTCAAGTAGATGGATGGTGGATGTTAAGATGCATTTTCCCTAGTTAATTCAATTATTTTATTATCTTTAAAAAAGAATAGCCCTTCCACTTCCTTTGGAGCTGCATCTTAGTCATAAACCAAGTGTCCATCTATGTATGAGTCTCTTTCCAGACTCATCGGTCTATTCTATTTTCCACGGTTTTTTTTTTTTTTTGCAAAAATCATTCTGTATCAATTACTCTATTGTGATCATTTTGATATCTGTGAAATCAAGCAAGTCTTCCTAATTTGCCCTCCATCAGGATTATTCTGACTCTTAGCTTGTTATTTTTCCCTGAAAAAAGTTTAGAATCTTGAGTATGCTGGAATAAAGCTATTTATTCAATAAATATTTGTCAAGTTAAGGGAGAGATGATGTCTTTAAACTCTCAACCCTTTCAATTTATTAACATGGTACATACAACATTTAATATAGGTCTTCTTTGATTTTTGTAAATTTTATTCCTTTTATTGCACCTTTTAGTACACTCCCCTCCTTTTTTCTCTTCCTAACTTACTGTACTGGCTATAACAACCTAGACAATGATGAATAGGAGTGTGAAAGTACCCATTCTTGTCTTATTTCCTGATGACAAAGAAAAGCTTTTAACATTTCACCATTATAAAAATTCCTTTTCATTGTTCTTTTAAAAATATCCTTTATCAGGTTAAAAAGGCGCTTTCTTTCCTTGATCGCTGAGTTTTTATTACAACGATGACAGTGATAATAATAGTGATGATGATGATGATAATGACTTAAATTTTCTTAGCTGTTTTTATGAGAATCTCTAAAGAGCAGTTTTATTCTTTATTCATTTGTACACTTTTTTAGTTACATTTTTTTTCAAAACACTTGCACAACAGTAAATATTCTCTTACAATGTAATTTATAGTAACCCCCTTTTTTTTCCCTAGAACATAAATGTGGCATTTCCTGTTTAGTCAGCTCTTAGCTTTCTGAAGTGGAGACTCGATATGCTTATTAGCACACACACAAAAAAATACTCCCAACATCCAGTTCGATATAATTCTGTGCACCTTAATGTTTTCCTTAAATTTTTTCTTGATATAGGCATATTCAGTCAGATCATATATACTCTTAATTCTTTAGCTAAAGAATTAAGTTTCTATAGTGAAACTTCTCCTAATAATAATTATACTAACAGGCCCTTCAGTTGGGAATATTTAAATCTATTCCATCTCCTTACACTAGTTATTGCATTTTAAAATATTATTTTCAGCATGCTATGTGAAATTGGTATCTCATTTTAATTTTCATTGTACAATAGGCTTTTTAATTGGAAAAAGATAGATATATAACTATTATTTCCAGAACTATTAATATTAAAGTTTGGCTTATGAAAGAAATAAATCTGTAAAATAGGAAATAGAACAGCTTGTTACTTCAACATAGTGGGGGTGATGACCCCACTATTAAAAAAGTTCTTTTTTTTTATTATGTTCAGTTAGCCAATATATAGTACTAAGCATCAAATACTTTCAATCTGGTTCCAAATCAAAATTTTCTCATTTATCACAAATGATTATGCAACATGTGAGCTATATAAGCAAAAGTTCTTTTAAGTCATCCTTAATCAATCTGCAAATAGAATTACAATCTCGCAAAATTACATTTGATGCACAACATATGTCCACCTTTAAATCCAAAACATTTGCACTTATCTCTTACTTTTCAAAGAAAACCTTCAAAATTTTAAACATTTTACATAAAAGACCAATGAGGGATGTATTCTTCGCATTTCTACTACTAATACGTTGTTTGTATCATTCACAGTACTCATTCTTGTTCATGTACCATGAAATGCTTCAATTTAGTCCATTTTAGATAAGCATTTATTTCTCAATTCTCTGGTCACTTTTGCTTTTACTTCATAGATGATTTCGCAACAGGAATGTTGAATAAGTAAATCCCCCTGGTTTGAACTACAAACAATAGGGGCTGCCTGCATGGCTCAGAGGTTAAAGCCTCTGCCTTCAGCCAGGGTCCTGGGATGGAGCCCCACAAGGGGCTCTCTGCTCAGCAGGGAGCCTGCTTCCTCCTCTCTCTCTGCATCCCTCTCTGCCTACTTGTGATCTCTCTGTCCAATAAATAAATAAAGTCTTAAAAAAAAAGAATGACAAACAATATCCATGTATTATTTTAAATTCTTTGTTAATTCTCTAAGTGCAACTTTAATCCCCTCACCAAGAAAATGTAGAAAGATAATGTTAGTAATTTATAACTCCTTCTGATAAAGAATATTATATGAAATGTTAGGGGTGGTTCCCAGGTGCTAGTTTCACAGAGATTTATAATATGATGTTGTTTCCTTGTCTTTTATTGCAGGGAGTTAAATAGGAAAAGATTGATTTTGTTACTATTGCATTTAATCAAGATTTTTAGAAAGTAAAAGACAGCTGTCACTTGCTACATGAAATGCATAAAGAAAGAAACCTTTATTATTTTTAGACACTCAATTCAAAGAAGTTTTTCTTTCCTTCTGTGAGATGCAAGGCCTTGACTCTATGATCATATTTTTTTAATGGATGCACTTTCTAAAAACAAGCCAATAAAAGCTTTGGAAATAAAATACAAAGCTTTTCCTCACGTAGATAAAAATGACAGTCACTGTAGTGAATGGGCATTTAATAGTTATGATGATTATGACTATCTAGACAGAAATTTTCTCTAATCACATTTTTTGTTTTCTCCTGAGATCTGTCCCTCGGAATTGAATAACTTGTCTAGCAATCATTTAATGTATAATGCTTTGAGCTTCATAGGAATAAAGTACTGACTTGTGTCTAGGCATTCTTGGAGAATGTAACTCAACACAACGCTATGTAGAGCATTATTCATGGGCCATTGGCCACAGTCTAGTAAAACCCCCTATAATTCACAAACTATTGAGACAATTCTTTGGTTTCCTGAATGGATAACACATGGTTACTTCTAACTCCAGTTCCAGCCAAAATATTTTAAATTATTGCCAGAGGAGCCATTGGCAGTTTGATTTTTCTTAGCTTTTAGTTTGGGTTTATGACTGAAGATTTTAAAGGTAAACTTTTACTGAAGAGTAAATGTCCCAGAAATTAATTGGTACTATGCCAGTGTTTATTTTTAGTAACAGAATCTCCATATATTTAATGTGTTGGGTTTTTTAACTAAATCAGTATATATGTAACCTTTAGATATACTTTTTTTTTAAATTTTTTATTTTTTATAAACATATATTTTTATCCCCAGGGGTACAGGTCTGTGAATCACCAGGTTTACACACTTCACAGCACTCACCAAAGCATATACCCTCCCCAATGTCCATAATCCCACCCCCTTCTCCCAAACCCCCTCCCCCCAGCAACCCTCAGTTTGTTTTGTGAGATTAAGAGTCACTTATGGTTTGTCTCCCTCCCAATCCCATCTTGTTTCATTTATTCTTCTCCTACCCACTTAAGCCCACATGTTGCATCACCACTTCCTCATATCAGGGAGATATATATACACAATGGAATACTATGCAGCCTTCAAAAGAAATGAAATCTTGCCATTTGCGACAACATGGATGGAACTAGAGCGTATCATGCTTAGCGAAATAAGTCAAGCAGAGAAAGACAACTATCATAGATACACTTTTTAGAAGATTTATCTCTTTACTTAGGAGAGAGAGAGAGCGCACAGGGGAGAGAGGCAGAGGGAGAGAGAATCTCAAGCAGAGTCCCCATTGAGCATGAAGTTGGACTCTGGGTTCAATCTTACCATCCTGCAATCATGACCTGAGCTGAAATCAAGAGTTGGGTGCTCAACCGACTGTGCCAACAAGGCCCCAAATATAATTTTACTTAGTCTTGTTCATATGAGTTGTTTTCATTTATCCTTATAAATGTATTAGGCACATAAGTGAATGCATAAACAAATGTTCTTGTTTTTTTCTACTAATGGAATAGATTTGTCCCATTTTCGGTTTCCCTTGATGTTTAGATCATCCTATTACTGATCTCAAGAAGAGCCACTGATTCATTGCATCAATGTACTTCCACCAGCAAGTTATGAGAATTCCAGCTCCTCCTTATCATTGGTGGCACTTGCTGCAGTGTTTCTAATTTAACCCAGGTTGGTGAGTTTGTTTTGTCACTTTTGGGTTATAATTTGAATTTTGTAAATGATTAATGGTGTTGAGAAACATTCTGTATTCTTTTTGGCTTTAATTTGGATCCTCCACTGTCTATTTTTTAAATAGATTTATAAAAAATAAAAAATTAAAAAAAATAGATTTATAGGTTTATGCAATGCAAGTTTTTCTTTTTTTAAAACAAGATATGTGTAGTGAAAATATTTTTTCATAGTCAGTGACTTACATTTTCAGTCCCTTACTGGTGCCTTTTAACAAACAGATCTTTATAGTTTTTATACAGATTTATCACTGTATCTTTAATTGTTTGTGCTTATTGCTTCATGTTGAAGAAAAATCTGCACAGGGGCTCTTGGGTGGTACAGCTGGTGGAGTGGCTGACTCTTGGTTTCATCTCAGGTGGTGATCTAAGGGTCCTGAGAGGGGGGCCTTCCTTGAGCTCTGAGATCAGCATTGGAGTCTGCTTGGGTTTCTCTTTCTCTCCCTTTCCCTCTGCCCCTCCCCACTGCACTTTCTTTCTATCTCTAAAATAAATTTTTAAAATATGCATACATATGAAGCTATTTTCCTATAATTTTTATGGAAGCTGTATATTTTACTTTCACATTTAGGTCTATGAACTATCTGGATTTTTTTTTTTGGTATGGTGTGAAGTAATGATCAAAATGGATTTTTTTCTCATACCGATACACCCATGGATGCAACATGATTTGTTGAAAACAACACCATTTTCCAAGTTCATTGCACTTGCACCTATTTTATTGTCAGATGACCTTCGTGGGGGTGTTTTCTTGATTCTCAATTCTATGCAAGTAGTCTGTCTATCCTTGAATAAATGTCATACTGTTTAAATTGCTATAGCTTTATAATAATTATTAATATTTTCAAGTGCAAGTGCTTCTCTGTTGTTCTTCATTGTCTTTAGAATTTTCAAAGCTTCTTTAAATTTTCTATTTTCTTATAAATTCTAGAACTATCTTATTCCCAAAATCCCATTCCCACTTACAGGAAAACAAAAAGAGCAACTTTCTGGTATCATGATGATGATTTCATTGAATCTCAAGATCAATTTGAGAATTAGCCATTTAAGAATTCTAAATCACCCAAAACATCAGTTGGGTGTCTTTAATTATTTTCCCCAAATATCTTTTCTTATAAATACTCATAGGTATTTGTTTTTTTTTTTTTTTATTTTGCAAGTAATGTTTTTAAACCCTGTCTATTGAAATATAATTTATAGACAGAAAAATTCACCCTTTTTAGATATTCAATTTGATGAGTTTTTAAAAATGTATACAACTGTGTAATAACTAGTCCAGTTAAGATATAGAATATTTCCGAGGTGCCTGTGTGGGTCAGATGGTTAAGAGTCTGCCTTTGGCTCAGGTCATGATCTCAGGGTCCTGGGATCAGGGCCAGTGTTGGAGTCCAAGCTCAGTGGTAAGTCGGCATCTCCCTCTCCTTCTGCCTCTGCCTCTCCTACTTGTGCTCTCTTTCCCTCTCTCTCAAATACATAAATAAAACCTAAAAAAAAAAAAAAGATATAGGTTTCCTGGGAGGCTCAGTTGGTAAAGCAACTGTCTTCAGCTCAGGTCATGATCCTGGAGTCCCAGGACTGAGTTCCAAGCTAGGCTCCTGGCTCAGTGGGGAGCCTGCCTTTTACCCTACCCCCTCTCGTGCTGTCTCTCTCTCTTGCTCATTCTCTCTGATATCGAATATTTCCGTCAAATGAAAAAATTTCTTTGTATCACTCTGTGGGTAAATCTCATGCCTCATTCCTAGCCCACAATAACCACTCACTGACTTCTATTCTATAGTTTTGCCTTTTCCAGAATATCATGTAAGTAAACTCACACATCATGTAGTCTTCGCTGCCTGGCTTCTTCTAACTGAGCATGATGCCTATATCTGAATTTTTTTCCTCTGTAATGCTCAGTAGCATCCTATTGTATGAAAATACAACAAATTATATGTCCATTCATCCGTTAATGAACATTTGAGTTGTTTGCAGTTTTGAGCTCTTATGTATAAAGCTTCTGTAAACATTCATGTGGACATATGCTTTCTTTCCCTTGTACCATATGGTAAATGTATGTTTAACTTTATAAGGAACTGCCAAGAAGTTTTCTGAAGTTGCTATACCCTTTTGCATTCCCATCGGCATGTGAGTTGAGCTCTTCAGCTGATACGCTTCCTTGCCAGCATTTTGTCCTCTTCGGTTGCTCTTATTTTTAAAATTTTTAACCATGTTGTAAGTGAGGTACAACTGGTTGTGGTCTTAATTTACTTTTACCTAAAGGCTAGTGATGTTGAACACCTTTCTTGTGGTTATTTGCCATCTACCTCTCTCCTTTGATAAAGCTTCTGCACAAACCTACTGACCTCTCATTTCTTAGTGGGTTGTTTTTCATCTTATTCATAAGCTGCTAGCATTCTTTATATACTTTGGATACAAAGTCTCTACCAGATACATGTTTTACACCTGCAGGTTCCAGCTTGGTTAGTAGAGTGTAGGGTGGATTTTAGCTTCCATTTACTCCTTTAGCTAGATTTAACTGTGCAGCAAACATCCTGCAAACTGTATGCAGCAGTAAAAATATAAAATATTTTTACAAAATTAACTCTATAAGCTTATGATACTATTTATGTCTCTTTAATTTACTTCTCTGAAATGCAATCTGGGCATTTTGTTTGGTTGTGGTTTTAAATCTAACTGAAGAGATGGAGTTTATGAATGAGAGAATAGGATACAGTGATAGGAAAGTACACATGGTACCAGGAGAGAAGAAGGAAAGTTTATAGAGAATGTTAAGGTTTCCAAGGGATGGATAGTGGATTTAGGTCTGTTATAGCTACAATTGTAAGGGGTTACATCACTGGGATTGCCTCTGCTTTTATCATAAAAAAATGTATATTGTTATGTAAGTCTACTTTATACGAGACATATTAAGCATTTTGCTGATAATCACATGTTCAATTTAACAACTTTACTGATTTAAACAAAAAATATGATGTGTTCAATATGATATTGTGCCATTTTTACATAATAATAAACTCACTTCAAAATTCTAAGTCCTTTTAATTCGAATTATACAAATATATCCCATAAAATCATATGTCTCATATTCTCCTTCTTTTAAATTTTTGCTACTATGTAGCCCATCAGAAATTTTAAAATAAAACTTTAATACTCATTTCCTTTAAATTTATGACTAATCTATACAAGTTTTTAAAAAAAAATTTTGGCCACCTAAGATCCCAATGTCTTTATCCCCCCTGCAGGACTCATTAGCTATTTCAGAAAAATAAAATGTAGTAGAACAGCCTATTAGAAGTATTAAAATCGTGATTTATGAGTTATGAAATTTATATCAAGCTAATGACAAACTGTATTTTTATTTCTGTACATATTCACCTACTGTATGCTATGTTTAATAACAATACAAAAAGGAGCCTAGGGGGCTCAGTGGGTTGAGCCTCTGCCTTCAGCTCAGGTCATGATGTCAGGGTCTTGGGATCGAGTCCCGTATTGGGCTCTCTGCTCAGTGGAGAGCCTGCTTCCCCTTCTCTCTCTGCCTGCCTCTCTGCCTACTTGTGATTTCTCTCTCTCTGTGTCAAATAAATAAATAAAATCTTAAAAAAACTAACAATACAAAAGATAAAAGATAAAGTGTTTATTTAAATAAATAAAAGCAGGTACTCATACATATTCTTAATGATCTTTTAACCCTAACCATGTTATCCGCTGACCAGGGTTGAAATATATACTCAATTTCAACTAAATTTGAATTTCAGATAATTACATTAGAAAAAAGTATATAAGTGTGTCTTTGCAATGTTTGGAACATATAGGTAGTACAAACTCTACTCTAGGCTCAACTCAAGTTCAGGTATATTGGATCATACACTGTTCCTTAAGGATTACAGGTGTTACTGAATGCCTAGTTCAGCTGCCTGTTACTCAAAGAGCCAATACTCATAGATGAGTGTTGCTTGAAAAGGAATTTGAGATTTATTCAGGAGGTTGGCCATCTGGGGAGAAGACGGACTCTTGTTCAAAAGCCAACTCCAAGTTTTCTGCCTAGCCAAGAAAGCTCAAAAGGGAGTTGTTAATCAGAGAGGGGGCAGAATGGCTAATACCATTTCCTGATTCTAGGTGGATTTAGTGGTGTCTAGTCACAGTTTTCAGTGCTTGAGAGTTATGCACAAGATCTCAGTCCTGCTCTGTGACGTGTGAGGGCTTTCTATTCTCCTCCTAAAAAGAAATGTCAGATTTAAAAATACACAGGCAGGGTTAGTAAAGGAAGCATATGAACTTAAGAACACTTATTAAAGATCACCATGCTAGTTAGGAAGAGCAAGGCAGCCTCACAGGCACATTTACCTTAAAGCTTTGTCACTATTTCTTATACACTGACTGTTCTTTACCAGAATCCTCTTACTTTCTTTCAATCTCTGCTTCTTTACCTTCTCTGTGTGAGACCTATTCTGACCATGCTACTTACAATTGAATTCCTAACTTTACCCTGCTCTACTTTTTTGTTTTTCCATATTTCTTATCAAAAATCTTCTTATAATTATGTATTTTATTTCTTGTTTATTGCATATCTAGCCTTGCTGTAATGGGAGATCCATGGAGGTATGGATTTTTCCATTTTGTCCATGACTATATCCCAAGCATTTAGAACAGTGCTGACTGATGAGACACTAACAAACATTTCTTAAATAAATTAATGAGTGTGCAGTAATGATCCAAACACTTAGAGAAAAGGTTTGTTCATTTTGGTGGGAGATATGTGGATTTGCACAATGCATAGAAAAATTAATGTTACCAATATATTAAAGTAAGATCCAGAATATTTCCATGTTTATTTATTTGAATGCCATTCCACTATTTTTATTACTGAGCTTGGACCATAACTCAGCTTATTTTTTCCACAGCTGCATTTTTTAAATTAGTTTAAAAATATTCTCAGAATATTCTGAGAATATTTTTTAAGAAATATTATTTATCATTTTAGTGACAGTACACATATGAATAAAGTTTATAATGACCTGGGCATATTCTGTATAATATATGGTATTAATTGCCTATGAACTATTTTATATGTTGCTCTCTTAAACACCAATACCAGGCTACCTATTTAGCGATTTATCATATGCCACTTGGCTTCTATGCATCATCTCGCCTCCTGTTTATTGAATCTGTAAAGATTTTGAGGATCTTCACTACATTCCATAATGCCTTTCTCATATGAAAATATGTAATTATAAGTACCAGTGTTAGGAACATTTTTGCTGCTTCGGATAAGTATGGCATTGAAAGTCTTATGACAATGTTGAATCATATGGGTAAACACATTTTTCTTTGCACTGGATGCTAAAAGCTCAGAGACAAATTTAAGTCATGATGTGGACATTGGACTAATATAGTAACCTCTCTGATCCCAGCATCATAATTCTTTTTTAGTATTCTTATCTTTTCTTGATTTTTTGTTTATTCTTAAGATCCTGTAGATGTAAATGCATGTTTTAAGTGACATTCAGTGTTTTAAGAGACAAAAGAAGCACATGGCTAAACAGTGAAATAAATGAAGGGTATCATTTCATCTAGCATTTTCCCCAGTAGCTACCTTCACACCTGACTGTATACAAGATGCTGTCTCTGGCAGACCCATTCATCCCTGCTTATTCCCCAGTGTTCCCCAACAGCTTCACTCAGGGACAATATGCAATACCATGGGGTATAGCAATTATCATAAATCAGTCTACATAATTCTAAAAATGGTTAGAAAATTTGAAAATCCCAAAGTGTGGAGACCAATTTATACAATTTCAAACCTCTTACTGGTTATGTAGCTGGGATTTTAATGCAGTGGTTGAGTTAAAACTACATTCTGTAATCCTAGTGCCTTTAAAGGCATGACTCTTAAATGATTTCATTTCCCACCCTGTCTTCTTTTATCCTCTTTTATGGATGATATTTATTCAAGAAATAGCTATTTAGTGACTATTAAAACTCTCTATCATTTTAAGCCATCTAGACACGAATTGGTCAAATCTTTAGTTCTCCAATTTTGTCTTCACTTCTGTTTGACATTTTCCTTACAGATAATAATGTCTTATTTTTTTATTCACTCTCCTTTTGCTGATGAGAACTGGTGAAATTAAACATCTGAAAGTCAGTAATGCTGAGGATTTTATAAACCCACAAGATACATTTTATTTTCAATTTTTGTAACTATGACAGATTTTCACCCTGAGATTTAGATTGTATGACTCAAATTAAAAAAAAAAAAAAGCTTTCCATTTTTAATAAAAAAAGTGTGACCCCAAACCATAAATTGTACTTATGGGGCTTAATTTACAAGGCCATCAACATTTTTCCTTTACTTTTAGAAAGCATATTCAGTGAAGAAATTAAACACTATAGCTAACCATGTAATTATGAAGGGTTTATGTTCATTAAACTCTGGAAAAGAAGAAGTACATGATAAATATTTTTAAAATCTAAACTTTTAAAAATGCCAAACCACAGGTTAAGTTGTTAATTAATTTTCTACTCAACCCATTACAAAATAATAACCATAATCTTTTATTCTGAGCATCTCCACTCACTTTTCTCTCACCACATACCACATCAAAAATCTAATTACTTGTTGGGTATCGGAAACCACTAGCTTGTTTAGAGAAAATGTTTAGATATAGATTACTTTACTCCATGGCCAGGAGTCTCCTTACACTATATAATTGACAAGCATTTCTGGCAAAATATCAAAATTTGTGCCTTGAGGTTGATTTGATCTAGCAATTTAGGACACACCTGTGCTTTAAACCCAGTGTTACATTATTTCTCCATGTCTGGCTTTATTGTTTTACATTTCTCTTCATCTATCAACCCAAATAAGAAAGCCTTAATGAAACTCTTAGCCAATTCACTTTTTCCTCCTCAGTGCTCTAATAATGCGGAGGATGTACTTCTATTTAAGCACTCATGACACTGTATTTGTATTAAATTTTTCATTAATATGTTTACTGAAAACTAATGGGATAGAGAGTATTTCTGTAAACTGGCTAAGTAACAGCAAATAAGAAAGGCCCATATTACTGAGATAACCCCAGTGACTTTGAATTCTTTATTTTTATTTATATCATCAAATACTAAGTCTATTATGGACAGGTATCATGTCTTACTATTCATTTTTCTTCTTGTAGTATTAGCAAGTTGGTAGAGATATACAGAATAAAAGACATTCAGTTAATAAAGATATATAGGACTGGTTGGGAAAATGAAGTAAAGAAGCTAGCTGAAATCATTTTAAAGAAATTAATGTTACTGCAGACAGCTCTCTAATTGAGAGTACTTGAACAACCAAATACATATTTTTGGAAGGGAAGAAAAGCCTAGTATTTAGTCTATCACTAGGCATCTGTGATACTGCACAAATTAGCACAGGGTGTTCACAGTTATTATATAAGAAAAAAAACCTAAATTTTAGTTCTTAAGTATGAACTATCTTAACTCTCACATTTTAAAAAAATTGACTTTTCTGTAAGGCTTGATGTGAGATGGATGTTTGTCACTCTTACTTCTACTGTCACTGAATAGGACTGTGCAACCCACAAGAGCGTCAGTCTTCCAGATTAACTGGAAACAGAATCACACAGAGTTGGCTAAAATAGTCAAGACAAGATCTCCATTTATGGGAGAAGAGGGTTGAGTACCATCCCAGAACAGAATTCTGGTTGTTTGTACTTTTTTATTTGGAGGGAAGTTACTTAGGATCTGATTTTTTTTTTTCCCTCCAAACCAATTCAGAAAATAAATGCAGTAAAATATATATTACATTATGTTTTGACTCTGGGAGCAATTCTTTAGCTTTAAATTTGCCAGTTATTTTCAGTGTCTTTTGTCCAAAGAACCCGGAACTGATGGAGTACAACAGTAGGGAAAGTAGGAGATCAGACTTTTTTACAGATTACCTGAGGGAGGGAAAGACTCTATAGCAAATGATTAAAAAAAAAAAAACATTTCAAGCCGAAGTGGGCACAGATGTGAGAACAAGACAAGAGGCCCCTAGAATAAATATTTAAATCAGAATTCTGCTGTGCACATTTTATAGTTATTTATTTGTATGAAGTGTATAAAGTTGAACTGAAAGGGCTTCTATATCTATAAATCCTCCTCCTATTGTGCTGATTCAGTACTTTCCAGTAATCACTCAACTCTCTTCATAGAAATCTTGAGACATCCCCAGAGGTATTGGTGGAGATCAATGTCTAGATTGGCTTGGTGCTACTTAAGTATCTCGGTCAATGTTCTTGTTTGTAAGGTGTCAATAAATGTCTATATTCTGACAGACATTTGCATAGTGTCTGGATAAGTTACAGTATATGCTCTGAAAAAAACCCATGTGCAAGAAAGGTCAAATTGAGGAATTCTGTTAGATTTAATGGGTGATTTCGTAATTTACCAAGAAAAGAGCATTTTGATGGGACAAGACAGATCACTGAATAAACAGAGGGAAAATGGGTATCAAGGCTGCACTGCAAACTTGTGTAACATTGTAACCTTCAATCCCATAAGAAAACTATGCCTTGTCTTGCTTATTTCATTGTTCTCTACTATTATGTTTATCAACCCCAGAAAGTGTCTTTTCATGGATTTTTTTTAGTGTATTTTAATAAAATTGCTTAAGTTGACTGCAGCTAACCAATGAGGATGAAAGGATATGGTCATATGGTCACAACGCCTGTGCACGAACAGAAATCCAACACAATTTTATTTTGCCTTGTAAATGTAATTAAAGATACAGGTGAAAGGCATATGGTAAAGCAATTGATAAAACTGCATGTATTTGTCTCGTGCAGTTCTTGCCAGAGACTCTGTGTGTGTGTGTGTGTGTGTGTGTGTGTGTGTGTGTGTGTCTATATATATAATGTACTACGTACAACTTTAAATTTCAAGTTTACAAGCTGTGGTTTGAGGCTAAATGTCAATCTCTACTTTTAATCAAGCCTAACATATTGTGTCAGAGTAGTTTGAAGAAACAAAGAGGTTAAATATAGCTATGTGAAATTGAGAGTGTGACAAAACTAAGAATATTGTATAGATCATTCACTTTTTGATAGCAGTTTGTATAGATTCCATCTAGTGCATTGTTTTAGAAGTGTTTGTGTTTTAAACCTAAGCATATCAAGCAAAGTACATTTATTTATGTTTTGAGATTTAAGTAGAGATGAAAGAAAACTGTCCTCTTTATGAGCATTTCATCTCTGAGGGAGAGTTCTTTTCATTCATTTATCCAGATTAAATAAATAAAAGTAATAATTTGTTTCATTTAGAAATTACTTATCACAAGGAAAAATTAGAAAATTAGAAAAAATCTGTCAAATCTAATTTTTCTCCCATAGGCAAAATAAGAAAAGTTATAATCTTATTGTTATGAATATTAAGTAAGGTATCTGAGGCTTATAACATATGTGATCAATAGATGAGCTGTTGTCCAGTTAATTCATAAGCTAGAAAAGAAACATTATTTTATCATGCTAAATATAGAGCTCAGAAACATATCTAAACTAATTGAATTGGACTATTTTGACAAACTTTCTCTGAGTATTCGTAATATTTCAGCCATTAATCATGATACAACAAACATCAAAACTTTAAAGATAATTCTAATTTATAAATAAAGTGAACTCTATGATATGTGGTATTTAGGAGACAAATCATAAGAGACTCTTAATTTCACAAAACAAACAGGGTTGTTGGTGGGGTGCGGGGAGGGGGTGGTTGGGTTATGGACACTGGGGAGGATATGGGTTATCGTGAGTGCTGTGAAATGTGTAAGCCTGACGATTCACAGACCTGTATTCCTGGTGCAAATAAAAATTATATGTTAATAAAAATAATTAATAGGAAGAAAGGGGCAAGATGACAGAGAAGTAGGAGACCCTGTTTCAACTGGTCACCTAAAGTGAGCTAATTATCTACCAGAACACTCTGAACACCTGTGAAACCAGCCTGAGATGTAGGATTATACACTTCTGGATCTCTACAAGAGCAGAAGACAACAGTGGAGAGGTAAAGCGTTCTGGGAATGACTGGACTGATATCAGAGGATAAACAGAAGGGGGAGGGAGCCACCAGAAGCAAACCATCAGAAAGTAATACCCCAATATGAAAATGCCCTGTGCTTGGGGACCAGCATTAACTTGGAGTCTAGTTAAAAAGCTCTCAAAAAAAGTAAAATATCTTAAAGGGCAACTGGAGGAATCAGGCAGTCACAGGCACAGGCCTAAGCTCACGGACCCAGGTCAGCCACCTCTGGTGACCACCCGTGCCAGAGAGTGTGTTGCCAGGGCCTCCAGTTCCTGGTCCTGGAGCCCCCTGGTTTCCATGGCTTGCATCACTGCTCAGGCTGGGGCACACTCCCATCCTTGCATGAGGATCTGGTGAGTGTTCTCTAGAACCACAGCCTTTTGCACTTTGAGCTCACTGCGTGACCAGGGTCTGAACCACACTCCCCACCCACACCTGAGAATGCTCTAGGTGGGCGCTAGCCAGTGGTCTCTAGGACTAGCAGAGAGTCTGGAGACCTTCAGCCTGGACTTGAAGGAACTACCCCAGATGCAGTCTCAGCAAAGGCAGCCACCAGAAGGGGACTCCCTGGACCAATGTCACTGGCAATTTTAGTAGCAGGGGGGTGCAGAGACAAGTAGGCATCTCAGACCCCTGAGACGGTTCCTGTGGTAGGTTGCATGGTTCAGGGGAATTTGGGGAGGGAGAGTCTGTGTGTTCTGGACCACCCAGAAGGGAGCAGACTGAAGCTTCTCTCTGAGATGGGGGATTGGGTGCAGTTTGCTCTCCAATAAACCTCCAACAAGCCACAAAAAAGCTGCCAAACAACAAAAACCTCCAAAGAACAAAAGCCTGAAAAACCGGTTGCCACAGAGCTCAGCCCCTTGATAGGGAGCAGGAGAACACAACCCAAGCAAGAATGACTGAAAAACTTCTCCCCCAGAAAGCCAGCCAAAAGAATGAAAAGGCAACCACCATAGGGTCCCCATAAAACTGTAAAACCCCAATATCAGGGAAAAACAATATATTAAACTCCCAGTATTGCCCTAAAACCTGGATATTTCATAGATACTACTTTTGTTTTTAATTCATTCTCACTACTCTTGTTCTGTTTAACTTATTTAACCTACTTACCATTACAACTAGAGGTTTAACACAACATATTCCATAATAACCTCTTAACTTGAACTTTTTTCATACAAATACCTGCGTTTTTCTTTTTCTTTTCTATTTTTTTAAATATACATATAGGTAGAAGTTTCAAGGTATTCTTCTTTCCTTAATCAATACTACCACTATATATAAACCAGTTTTAATCTCTGGAAAGTTGAGTCCTTTAATAAAGATATCAAGATACACCTAGGAAGAATCAAAATAACCTTCTTTGCCCACATCAAGGATTTATAACCACCTTCCCATCTTTTTCTTATGTCAGTGTTTCTATGTATTTGTTTTTTTCTGGTAGTATATAAATCTCATTCCTGGGGTTCATTTTGGCTGGGTTCTTCTTCTTTTTTCTTGTGATTTACTTTTGTTGGTCTTTTTGTTTGTCCATTTTTGTTTGTATACATTATAAATCTTACCTTTGGGGCCCATTCTGGCTGGGTCTTTCTCTCTCTCCCTCTCTTTTTCTCTTTTTCTCTCTTTTTTTTTCCTTTTTTCTTTCTTTTTTAATGGTGACTTCCAATTGATCAGAAGTGTTCCAGGGTGCACCTTGCCTGGATCCTGGTTGATATATTCAGCGACACATCCCCTCAACCACCTCTAACCAAAATGACTAGGAGGAGGAACACCCAACAGAGGAAAAATTCAGACTGTGACCTTTCCATTAGAGCTACTGGATATGGATATAAATAGTATGTCAGAAAGGGAATTCAGGATAACAATTATCCAGGCAATGGCTAGGTTGGAGAACATTAGTGACAACATGGAATTGATTAAGGCAGAGTGAAAGCCACCTGGGAAGAAGTTAAAAATTCTCTCAATGAGATCCAATCTAATCTAAATACTCTAACAGCTAGGGTAACTGAGGCAGAAAACAGAATTAGTGATCTAGAGGACAAAATGATAGAGAAAAAGGATCAGGAGGAGGCCTGGAGCAAACAGCTTAGAAGCCATGAAAACAGAATTAGGGAAATACATATTACAATGAAACATTCCAATGTCAGAATTATTGGAATCACTGAGAGGGGAGAGAAAGAAAGAAGACTAGAAGATATAGTTGAACCAATTCTTGATGAATATTTTCCCAGTCTGGGGAGTGGAATCAGCGTTCGAGTCCTAGAAGCAGAACGATCACCCCCCAAGATCAATGAATCTAGAAAGACCTTGAGACAATTGATTGTGAGACTGATGAATCATAATCTTAGACAAGAGCTCCTGAGGGCAAATAGTGGGAAGAGATTCCTTATGTACAGAGGAAGGTCCATCAGAATAATGTCAGACCTGTCCACCGAAACCTGGCAAACCGGAAAGGGCTGGCAAGACATATTTAGGGCACTAAATGAGAAGAACATGCAGCAAAGAATACTTTATCCAGCAAGGCTGGCATTCAAAATGGATGGAGAGATAAAGAGCTTCCAAGACTGGCAGGTTTAGAAGAGTATGTGACCTCCAAACCAGCATGACAAGAAATATTAAGGGGGGGTTCTATAAAAAAAGAAAGAACCCAAGAGAACAGAAATTTACAGAGACAATCTATAGAAACAAGGATTTCACAGGCAATATGATGTCAATAAAAACATATCTTTCAATAATTACTCTCAACGTTAATGGCCTAAACACTCCCATAAAATGCCACAGGGTTGCAGATTGGATAAAATTACAGGATCTTTTCATATACTGTCTACAAGAGACCTATTTGGAACCTAAAGATATATCCACACTGAAAGTGAAGGGATGGAGAAACATCTTTTATGCCAATGGACCTCAAAAGAAACCTGGGGTAATGATTCTCATATCAGATAAATTAGATTTTAAACTAAAGACTGTAGTCAGAGATACAGAAGGACACTACATCTTTCTTAACGGGCCTATCCACCAAGAAGATCTAACAACTGTAAATATTTTATGCCCCCAATACAGGAGCGGCCAACTACATAAGACAACTGTTAATCAAGATAAAGTAATATTGATATGATTATATATACATTAATTATAGGGGATCTTAACACACCACTCTCAGTAACACAGATAATCTGAGCAGTAAATCAACAAATAAACAAGAGCATTGACTGACACATTGGACCAGATGGACCTCATAGATATATATATAGAACATTCCACCCTAAAATAACAGAATGCTCATTCTTCTTGAGTGCACATGGAACTTTCTCTAGAATAGACCACATATTAGTTCACAAATTAGGGCTTGACTGATACCAGAAGACTGAGATTACTCCCTGCATATTCTCAGACCACAATGCTTTGAAATTGGAACTCAACCACAAGAAAAAATCTGGAAGGAATTCAAGCACTTGGAAGCTAAAGACCACACTGCTCAAGAATGTTTGGATTAATCAGGAAATCAAAGAAGAACTTAAATAAGTCATGGAAACCAATAAGAATGAAGACACTTTGACCCAAAACCTATGGGATACTGAAAAGGCGATTTTAAGGGGGCCTAAGGATGACATAGCCATCCAAGTCCCCCTCAAAAACAAACAACAACAACAAAAAAAAAAACCCTGAAAAATCCCCAATACACCATCTCTCTTTACACCTTAAAGAACTGGAGCAACAACAACAAATTTAGCCAACCCCACACACAAGGAGGGAAATAATCAAGATTAGAGCAGAGATTAATGAGATAGAAACTAGGGATACAGTAGAAAACATCAACTAAACTAGAAGCTGGTTTTTTTGAAAGAATCAATAAGATTGATAAACCATGGACCAAACTAATCCAAAAGAAAAGAGAGAGGACCCAAATTGATAAAAATTAATAAAATTATGAATGAAAAGGGAGAGATCATGACTAACACCAAGGAAATAAAAACAACCATCAGAAATTATTATCAACAGTTGTATGCCAATAAGTCAAGCAAGCTAGATAAAATGGATAAATTCCTGGAAACCTATAAACTTCCAAAATTGAATCATGAAGAAATTGACAGCCTGAATAGGCCAATATCTAATAATGAGATTGAAGCAGTGATCAATAACCTCCCAAAAAACAAGAGCCCAGAACTTGACAGATTCTCTGGAGAATTCTACCAAACATTCAAAGAAATAATACCTATTCTCCTGAAGCTGTCTCAAAAAATAGAAACAGAAAGAAAACTTCTAGACTCTTTTTATGAAGCCAGCATTACCCTGACCCCCAAACCAGGCAAAGACCTCACCAATAAGAATAATTTCAGACCAATATCCCTCATGAATATGGATGCCAAAATTCTCAACAAGATCCTACCTAATAGGATCCAACAGTACATTAAAAAGATGATCTACCACGACCAGGTGGGATTTTTCTGTGGGATGTAAAAGTGGTTCAACATCTGCAAATCAATCACTGTGATAGAACCACTCAACAAGAGAAGAAAGAAGATCCATATGGTCCTCTCAATTGATTCAGAAAAAGCATTTGACAAGATACAGCATCTGTTCCTGAGTAAAACGATTCAAAGTATAGGGATAGAGGGAACATTCCTCAACTTCATAAAATCTATCTATGAAAATTCCAGAGAAAATATCATTCTCAATGGGGAAAAGCTGACAGCCTTCCCTTCGAGATCAGGAACATGACAAGGATGTCCACTCTCGCCACTGTTATTCATCATAGTACTAGAAACCCTAGCAACAGCAATCAGACAACAAAAAGAAATAAAAGGTATTCAAATTGGCAAAGAAAAAGTCAAACTCTCTTTCAATGCAGGTGACAAGATACTTTATATGGAAAACCCAAAAGACTCCACCCCCAAACTATTAGAACTTATACAGCAATTCAGTAATGTGGCAGGATACAAACTCAATCTACAGAAATAAGTTTCTTTCTTATACACTAACAATGAAAAAATAGAAAGGGAAATTAAAGAATTGATTCCATTTACTATAGCACAAAAACCCATAAGTTACCTGGGAATAAACCTAACCAAAGAGGTAAAGGATCTGTACTCAAGGAACTCCAGAACACTCATGAAAGAAATTGAAGAAGACACAAAAGGATTATTAGAGCATTCCATACTCATGGATTGGAAAAATAAACATTGTTAAAATGTCTATACTGCCCAGAGCAGTCTATACTTTGAATGCCATCCTAATCAAAATTCCACCAGCATTTTTCAAAGAGCTGGAACAAACAGTCCTAAAATCTGTATGGAGCCAGGAGAGACCCCTCATTGCTAAGGAAATGGTGAAAAAGGAAAACAAGACTGGGGGCATCATGTTGCCAGATTTCAAGCTTTACTACAAAGCTGTGATCACCAAGACAACATGGTACTGGCAAAAAACAGACACACACACGCCTGGGTGGCTCAGTGGGTTAAGCCGCTGCCTTCGGCTCAGGTCATGATCTCAGGGTCCTGGGATCAAGTCCCGCATCGGGCTCTCTGCTCAGCAGGGAGCCTGCTTCCTTCTCTCGCTCTCTGCCTGCCTCTCAGTGTACTTGTAATTTCTCTCTGTCAAATAAATAAATAAAATCTTTAAAAAAAAAAAAAAAAAAACAGACACACAGACAAGTGGAACAGAGTAGAGAGCCCAGATATGGACCCTCAACTCTATGGTCAAATGATCTTCGACAAAGCAGGAAAAAGTATACAGTGGAAAACAGACAGTCTGTTCAATAAATGGTGCTGGGAAAATTGGACGGCTATATGTAAAAGAATGAAACTCGACCATTCTCTTACATAATACACAAAGATAAACTTGAAATGGATTTCAAGTGAGCAGAAATCCATCAGAATCCTAGAGGAGAACGTAGGCAGTAACCTCTTCAGTATCAGCCACAGCAACTTCTTTCAATACATGTCTCCAAAGGTAAGGGAAACAAAAGCAAAAATGAACTTTTGGGACTTCATCAAGATCAGAAGTTTCTGCACAGCAAAGGAAACAGTCAACAAAACAAAGAGGCAACCCACGAAATGGCAGAAGATATTCACAAATGACACTACAGAAAAAAGGGTTGATATCCAAGATCTGTAAAGAACTCTTCAAACTCAACACACACAAAACACATAATCACGTCAAAAAATGGGCAGAAGACATAAACAGACGCTTCTCCAAAGAAGACATACAAATGGCTAACAGACACATGAAAAAATGTTCAACATCATTAGCCATCAGGGAGATTCAAATCAAAGCCACATTGAGATACCAACTTATACCAGTTAGAATGGCCAAAATTAACAATACAGTAAACAACAAGTGTTGGAGAGGATGTGGAGAAAGGGGAACCCTCTTATACTGTTGGTGCAATGCAAGTTGGTACAGGAACTTTGGAAAACAATGTGGAGATTCCTTAAGAAATTAAAAATAGAGCTACCCTATGACCCTGCAATTGCTCTACTGGGTATTTACCCCAAAGATACAGATGTAGTGAAAAGAAGGGCCATCTGTACCCCAATGTTCATAGCAGCAATGGCCACATTTGCCAAACTGTAAAAAGAAACAAGATGGCTTTCAGTGGACGAATGGATAAAGAAGATATGGTCCATATATCAATGGACTACTACGTCTTCATCAGAAAGGATGAATACCCAACTTTTATATCAACATGGATGGGACTGGAAGAGATTATGCTGAGTGAAATGAGTCAAGCAGAGAGAGTCACTTATCACATGGTTTCACTTAGTTGTGGAGCATAAAGAATAACACAGAAGACATTGGGAGATGGAGAGGAGAAGTGAGCTGGGGGAAATCAGATGGGAAAACAAACCATGAGAGACTGTGGACTCTGAGAAACAAATTGAGGGTTTGGAGGGGAGGGGTGGGGGTGAGGTGACCCTGGTGGTGGGTATTATGGAGGGCATGTATTCCATGGAGCACTGGGTGTGGTGCATAAACAATGAATTTTGGAACCCTGAAAATAAAACAAAATTTGAATAAAAAACTAATACTGTAAAACTTTTAGAAGAAAACACAGCAGTAAATCTTTGTGACCTTTGGTTTGATAATAATTTCTTACGTAGGAAAAAAAAAATCACAAAATCTGGGGCCCCTGGGTGCCTTAGTTGGTAAAGTGTCTGCCTTTAGCTCAGGCCATGATCCCTGGGTCCTGGGATGCAACACTGAGTTGGGTTCCTAACTAAGCAGGGAGTCTGCCTCTCTCTCTGTCTCTGCCCCTCCACCTTGCTAGTGTGTGCATGTGCATGTGTGTTCTTTCTCTCTCAAAATGGATGAATAAACTCTTTAAAAAATTTTAAAAACCACAAAATCTAAAACTTTTGGCTTCAAAAGACACCATCAAGAAAGTAAGAAGACAACCAGCAGAAAGGAAGGAAATATTTGCAAATTATTTCCTGATAAGGGACTTTCATTTGGAATGTGTGAAGAACTCATACACTCAACAACAAAAGACAACCCAATTAAACAATGGGAAAAGAAAATAAATAGACATTTTTCCAAAGAAAAAAGTACAAATGGTTAATAAGCACATGACAAGAGTTGGTTAACATCAGATCATATCAATAGGGAGGGATCACTTCACACCCATGAAGATGGTTATGATGAAGAAGATAACAAGGGTTGGTGGGAACTTGGAGAATCTGTAATCCTCATTCATTACTGGTGGAAATGTAAGATGGTGAGACCACTCTGGAAAAGTCTGGCAGTTTCTCTAAAAGTTAAGCACACAGTTACTACCTGATCCAGCAATTCCACTCCTAGGAATACACACAAAATGAAAAAGAGGTCCACACTAAAAATTTACACATAAATGTTTACAGCACCACCATTCATCAGAGCCAAAAAATAGAAACAACCCATGTGGCATGGTCCTACTACGGAATATTACTTAGTTATAAAAAAGAATGAAGAATGGACACATTCTACAACATGGATGAACACACTGTGCAAAGTTAAAGAAGCCAGGCACTAGAAGACCACACATTGTAGGATTCCATTTATGTGAAACATCCAGAACAGGCAAATCCCAAGGAAGATTAAGTAGACTAGTCATTGCTGGGGACATGGGGAGGGGGGGATGGTGTGAGAGTGGGAAGGAAGGAATGTGACTGGTAATGGGTATGAGGTTTATTTCTGGAATTAGACAGTTGTGGTAATTGCACAACTCTGATCTGTAGGAGTGCTTGGGTGATTCGGTCCTTATGTGTCTGCCTTGGCTCAGGTTATGATCCCAGGGTCCTGGGATTGAGTCCCACATTGGGCTCTCTGCTTGGCAGAAAGCCTGTTTCTCCCTCTCCCACTTCCCCCACTTGTGTTCCCTCTCTCGCTGTCTGTCAAATAAATAAATAAAATATTTTTAAAATAATTTAAAAAGTAAAAGTAAAATAAAAATAATTAATTAAAAAAACTCTTCAAAGGTTTATAAAAATACCAAAAGTTGGCAGTCACTTGGAAACAATTTATTAACTAGATTAATCCGTTAAGAAAATGTACTGAATATACTCAAGTTTAAAATGAAAGGGAGACACAGGTACGAAGCCTTGACAAATCACCAGTCCTTGGTAAAACTCCCAATACTGAAGAGAAATTTAAAAACAAATGCCCTTCCAATTCCAGTTTTCTGCCGGTAAATAGGTCTCAGCTGATCCTCAGATGATAAGGCTAACAATGACATCACTGTAACTGGCGGGGGAGGGGGTGTTGAAATAGCCCTGTAATTACAAAGGCATGGGAAGTAATCCCTTAACAGTACCAAAAATATGTATTCTTACAATAAAATAAGCACTGATTTGAAAAAAAAAAATTCTTACTATTTTGCAATTACATCTCACCAATAGGTGTCCCTATTGGTGAGTTTAGTACAAATTCAAATTACTTGCTATTTAATCATACAAAATAATATTAAGAAATGGTATCAAGAAGCCAGGCATGGAAGAAATAGATAATTTTTCAAGAAATAAAATAATATAAATAAAATAAAAATCATTGCAGAGTATATCTTTTTAACTAGGAATCATTAGGTAATCACAAATAAAGAAGTATAAGCATGAATATTATGGTTGTTGTGGTACAATATACCCACAGAGTGCTTAATGGAATTTAATTTTACCCTTAATATCAGTGAAATAAGGAAAAAATGGCTTTCTTATCATCTGTAATCATCGTCTTCTGGAATAAACATACCATGGAGTGAAATGCAGGGTTCATACTCCTGCATTTAAAATGATCAATCAATATTTAGAATGATCAATTAGTAATGTACATGCACACGTGCACACGTAGGTCGTGTGTTTGTGTTTGTGTGCGTGTGTGTAAGAGAGAGAGAGATTGACTGCATTATTTCTCAGAATCTTCCTTAACTACTAATTGTCTTTAAGAATAATTGACTTTTTTTTTTCTTTTGAAAGTCTCATCAAAAACCACAAATCATTTTTAAAGGAAGCCATCTTGCCCAGCTTCCCTTGAGTGTGATTTCTGGCCTTTAGGCCAGCCACATCTGCCTATCTCTATCCAGCACCAGCCATCCCCTTCAAGAAAGGCAGAAACATCAAAGAGCCCAAATGCCCCAAGATAAGCAGAAGAAAGGTGATTATTAAATCTCTGAATAGCACTAACTCACTTCCCTAACAAAACTCCACTATTAGCTTCCGTAGAGTCTTACTTAACTTGAAAATTATACCTACTTGAGGAAGAAAAAAGAATGATTGCTCAGTTTACTAGAGTCGTCTTCTTTTTACCTAAGAATACTTTATAATATTTTTTCTTGAATGTGAAAGGAAAACTATCTAGAATAAAAGCAAACGGAAACAACTCCAATATTCTGCTTAGTCTTCTTGTTCAGATAGTAGAAAACCTGTTGCATGAGGCTGGAAAATGATGGTTGGCTAACTTGGAAGGCTGCAGTATATTTTTATTAATTTATGTTTATAATTAACTATTCCCCACCAACTGGAAGTTATTATATAATTATACTTTTATCAAATTATGTTCTAATTTTTTGCTTTTATTGAGACTGTGCTTCCCAACATACATTTTTCTTTCAGGTATTCAACTGTTGTTACATTCCAGAAGTCTGAAAGAAATTCCTGACCATTTTATGGTTCTGTATAATACACAGAATTTACCCTTAAATGGTTGGTGATGTGCATGTAACATAATAAAATTTTAAACTGATCTGGATTGTTTGATGCATGTGAAAATCACTATGTAATGATGAAAATGTTTATCAATTAGACAAAGGACTTCATTATCACTCAGTGCTATTCTTCATGATACCAAATGGGAAACGTTGGGCTAACTGCCATCTCTTGATAACTGCTGTCCTCTGAATCAATTTCCCACTCCTTCCTTTCTGTCTTGGTTTCTTCCTTCAGAGGTAAGTGGTTAACAGCTTGACTCTGGAGTCTTATTAACTTGGCTTTAAAGTCAAGCATTGCCACTTTCCAGTTATGCACTCTTTAATTTTTTAACTTCCCTAAGCTTCATTTTTCTCTGCTAAGTAAAATAAGAAGAATGGCAACCTTTTCGTTGCTATGAAGGTTAAATAAGGCATTTGAGGCATGTAGCATAGCATGTGGCTTCTAATATGTGGTCAAAAAATGAGCAATTATTAAATTAATCAAGGAGTGTTACATTCCCTTCCCAATTATTTCTTCACTCTGATACTTTGTCTCTCAGTCTCTCTGTATTAAAACCAAATTAGTTCAGGCTCTTACTAGCTCTCTTATATTATTCTAGTAATCTCATAACTAGTCTCCTTTTCCTTCTCTTTAAACCTTCCAAAGCATCATTCCTAAGCAAATATCTGATTTTATAACCTTTTAATTTTGTATGACTCTATACCTTCTACTACCATCTTCTTCACCGACCATCAAAATATTTACATATATTTATTTATAAACCATATACATGACCTACTATGTTGTAGGAATTACAAAATATAAACAAAAACATGAAATAAGGTGAGATAAATATAATCAGAAAGCAATATTTATTTACAGACATTCCAGTGAATTATCTTGCATAATCTCATAAGGAGGTGCATTCAAACTTCGAGCTTCCTGCTAGTGATTCAAAGCTTCTTAGCAAGCATTTATAAGTTTTTATCATATTTTCTTTGTCTTTCACCACCTTTCCCTTAAATGTTATGCTCAAGCAATATAGACAAACATCAATTGTCTGCCTGCACAAACCCTGCTGTTTTTAGTCTGGGTGACTTTCCTCTTTACTTTTTTTTTTTTTTTAGATTTTATTTATTTATTTGACAGACAGAGATCACAAGTAGGCAGAGAGGCAGGCAGAGAAAGAGGAGAGAAGCAGGCTCCCTGCTGAGCAGAGAGCCGGATGCAGGACTCGATCCCAGTACCCTGGGATTATGACCTGAGCTGAAGGCAGAGGCTTTAACCCACTGAGCCACCCAGGTGTCCCCTGGGTGACTTTCCTATTCACACTCCTGGAATACTCTCCAGACTATGAGGAAGATCTATACTCACCTTTCATTAATTTTCTCCTACTTTTTTCTGATGCAGATGTTACTGTTCTTTTTTCAATATTCCTTTTAATACCATGCATAGTCCTCGGTTATAATTTTTCCATATTATTTTTAATTATCTGGTTACTTTTATTAAGCTTTTAGATTGGATTTCTTACAGCAAAGAACTGTTATTTTTCTTTGTATTACCTGATAACAACAATTCCATAAATATTCATGGAATTAAATTATTCAACATATATGTGTTGAACTAAGTGAACCAGTTTGTGAGATTTCTTGGACTTCTTTGCATGTTTTATAATAGACTGTGTGTTCAACTCCTATTCATTTTTTAATACTCAGAGCAAGTATTTCCTCTGTGAAATACTTGGGTTTTTTTGTTTGTTTGTTTGTTTTGTTTTCTTTTTTCTTTTTAATTTTTTATTTTTTATAAACATATATTTTTATCCCTTGGGGTACAGGTATGTGAATCACCAGGTTTACACACTTCACAGCACTCACCATAGCACATACCCTCCCCAATGTCCATAATCCCACCCCCCCTTCCCCCAACCCCTTCCATGCAGCAACCCTCAGTTTGTTTGTTTTCAGGGCAGAGTTGATTTTCTTTTCTTGGAATTATTCCTTTACCTGGTACTTACATATACTAGAGCTTATCTCCCAGATTGAAATTTTTGCCAAGAAAACTTGATTTTATACAGGTCAAGAATAATGTGTCTATTTCTAGCTTGTTACAATATTATTTCTTGACTGAGTCAATAAACAAATAACCAAAGGAATGAATGAGAAAGTCATCAAATGATGACTGAGTAATTCAAGATTCACTGTTTTAAGTGGTCTCCTTTTTCTACTATAAATCTTAAGAGTGTTTGAAATGTTTTACAGTGTTTAATTAGAAAAAGAAAATATTTTATTTTTTCATCTGGAGTCAGTAAATTCTTTAAATCATGGAATTGTAATATTTGTACCTACCAAGCTCTCAACATTTATTTTAATGACATATGAATAGAACTTAGAATTATATATTTAAGTTAAAAAATTGGGCTAAAATAAAAAAATAAAATCATGGTTTTTTTTTTCCCAAGTGTCCCCATATTTGCTTCAAATTAAATCATCATAATAAATATTGTCATCCTGATTATTATTCCTGATATAAATTATCATTCACTTAATCTAAATATGTTTGTTGTGAATACATTAGGCTTATTGCTCTTAACAGTTTAAAGGCATATGCAAAGATGAAATTAATTTATAACTAAATCAGAGATATATTACAACATAATACTTTTTACTCTTTTTTTTTCCTTTGAGTAGCTATAAAAATGGCCACTGTGGCTAAATGCCATGTTTCTTAACACGCTATTGGCCATGTCTCATATAATATTATTGTTCCTGGTGGGCCCTTTAAACTTAATTAAAACGTGCAGTTTTGCTACAACTTAGAAAATAAATCTGACATGCTATAATTCAAATGTAAGTGCCCTCCTGGTGCCTATCAATAATTGGTGAAGCAGAGAGAAAGGTTTTTTTTTTTTCCTCCCAACTGTGCCTTATGAAGGGCTGTTATGTGGTAAAATCCCATGTATTACTAAATCAGCCTCTTGTGATTTTATCCGTACTGTAAAGATTCTTATAACTGATACTCTAATAACAGAACATAAGCCAATATATCAGGTTACTATCTTAAGATACATCAAGTTTAAATCCATTTTATGAATAGCATATAATTAACCATGTAACTAATTAATTAATTATTCATTGAGTGGTTTTACAGTAGCATGAGTCAGTTAATAGGTGGACAACTTTAGACAAATTATTTAACTTCTTAGTGTCTCCCTTTGCTCATCTGTAAAAGACGATACTAGCAAAATCTGGTCTCATAGATTGTTGCAAGAAATAAATGAAAAGGACATATTTCTTTTTTTTTTTTTTTTTTTTTTTTTTTTTTTTTTTTTATAAAGATTTTATTTATTTATTTGACAGAGAGAGATCACAAGTAGGCAGAGAGGCAGGCAGAGAGAGAGAGAGAGAGGAGGAAGCAGGCTCCCTGCGGAGCAGAGAGCCCGATGCGGGACTCGATCCCAGGACCCTGAGATCATGACCTGAGCCGAAGGCAGCGGCTTAACCCACTGAGCCACCCAGGCGCCCAAAAAGGACATATTTCTTATTTGCTGCATTTTGGCCACACTGCAATTCACCATGCTTGTTTTGCATTAAGTAAGTATGAGTAGGAGGACACATAATTTGGGGTTGCTTATCTCAGATAAAGTTTTAATCGTGTTTGCCCACTAATGAACAGTCACAGAACTTGAATCCCAGGCTTGATTAATAGCTTTTGAAGACTGCAATTAACACAGACAAAATTCTGATGGATGGGCCTACATTTATTTTTTTCTGGATTTATTTCTTATTAGATGCTTGAGGGTGCTGGCCTCCTGGGCTTTGTTATCCAGAGTGATAGGGTGGTATGTGAGATTTGAACAGAGGCCTGCTTTCTTAGGGAGGAAGATCAGAGAGACTGAAGAGGGAAGGCATCATGTTTCGGCTTTCAGTTTCTGTAGCAGGAAGGAGTAGACATTGAAACAGAAGGTAGGAAGACAAACGGGAAGAAACAACTGAATATTGGAGCAGAAAGTTTAATTTGCCATGAATTGCCATCAAACTTGGTGAATAACATGCACATTTTTCTTGAAAACCAGTAAAGAACAACAAAACAAAACACTGGATTTAGAGATGTGGATCATGAATATGACCAGGGTTATGGTAATCTGATTACCACACAAAATATAATCACATGCCTGATGTCAGAGGTGGAGGCGTACAGCCCCATTTCATCTCCTAATAGGGAACAATCTTCTCTTCAAAGGAATGCTGGAGCCAAAGTAATCAGGAAGGATGTCTGGCAGGCCAAACAACAGATGCCACTCCATGATTTATCTTCCTGCTACTAAAGCTATACTATGCATATATTAGCGCCGTTCACTTTGTCTATTATCGGTGAGGCCAATGCTATGATCTGAATGTTGGTGTATTCCCAAATATCATATGTTGCAGTCCGAACCCTTCAAGGTGATGGTATCGCTAGAGGGTGGGGTCTTTGGGAGGTGTTTAATCATGAAACCCTCATTAGAAGATAGTGTCTTATAAAAGAAGCTCTAAGGAGATGTCTGGTGCCATCCATCATGTCATGATACAAGAACTCTGCTACCCAGAAAAGCACACTCACCTGACATGCTTACTCTGATTCAGCGTCCATACTGTGAGAAATAAATTTCTTTTTTGAAAGCCATTCAGCTGTGGTATTTTGGAATAGCAGCCGAAGAGATGGACAAATTTAATATAATACTGATGAAATCTGCCATATAAGCCTTTAGGATGACATGGAAGTTCCAGTAGTCACTTTTCTAGATAGATTTGTCTTCCAATACATTTCTAAGCATCACTCTGTATGTTCTATCAATGTTTTACCTTCACACCCTAATCTGTTTCTACTACCATAAAACAAATATTTATTAATATTTTGAATTTATTGCTACTATTATCACAATTACAAATTCTAATGCAATTGAATTTTTAAATTACCCAACTTATTTTAAATATCATCATTTAGGGGTGCCTGGGTGGTTCCATGGGTTTGTCCTCTGCCTTTGGCTCGGGTCATGATCTCAGGGTCCTGGGACCAAGCCCCGCATCTTGCTCTCTGCTCAGCGGGAAGCCTGTTTCCCCCTCTATCTCTGCCTGCTGCTCTGACCTCTTTCACTGTGTCAAATAAATAAACGAAACCTTTAAAAAAATTTTAAAATATCATCATTTATTTGGTAACTATATAAACAGATTTCTTTTTTCACAAGTAAGAGAAATTTTATTTGTTCTTCAATCCTAAAAACCTGGCTTAGTGCCTGTCATAGAAGAATTATTCAATAAACATTGGTTGAATGAATGAACAAGCCAATTTTAAGCAATTATACAGATATTTTTTTTTATTTCCACAGGATCAATTTTAGTTCAGGTATTTCCTATATAGTTTAGTTTCATATTTTATATATATTTTGGTTCTATATATATATTTCATATATATCTTAGTTTCATATGCATTTCATATGTATTTTTAGTTTCATAAATTTTGATATATATATATATGGCTTCATATATATTTTGTTTCATACATATTTCATATATATTTTGACAATGGAAATTGCCTCATTCTGCCATCTTGCTGAGTGTAACCTACTTCCAGTTTTTACTGAAGTATTGTTTCTTATAGAAATTCTGATAAGACATCCACTAGAATATCACATTTATGCCAGAAATGTAACTTCAGTTTAGTCTTCCTAAACCATATCCCTTCCTCCCCCTTTTTATTTCAGCTATCTCTTCAAGCATCTAGCATCTATCCAAGCATCTAGTATTTGGCTATCTCTCAAGCATCTGGACTCATGTGTTGAATAAAATCCATGTTCTATCTGCTCCAATCTTGTCAAAAGTACACTTTATACTGACCAGCTTTCTTTGGAACATGACATAGTTTAAAAAATTATTTTCCAAATTAATAATTTCATTAAAAATGTTTAATTTTGCCATTTAGAAAGCTCTTGCTAGTATAAGGGTTGATGAACAACTGCTAGCCCTGTAAAAATATGTGGTTTATATTAAAATGGAAATTTGCCTATGTACACATCATAATATTACTCACTCTGTGTCATAATTATAAGCTTTGCTCAAAGGAACATTTATTTTCATCTCCAGATCTTCCTTTTCTATGGAGGGAACTCAATTAACATAATATTTTAGTCTCTCTCTTCCCTTTCTCTCTCTCTGCCCTAAGTTGAGTGACTTATCCAGTTGGTGAATCTCAAGAGAATAGGGGAAGAATGCCTCTGTTCCCTCATCTTTTTGCTTGGGAGCAAATGGCTTCATTTATTTCAGAGAAGTGTAAATTGCAGAGAAATGAGCCTAAGCATGTGTGTCTAATTTCCCTCATGTCACTGCTGGCTCCTAACCTTGTATGTGAGGACAAGATTTCAATAAATCCAACATACTACAGAGTTTGGAGGCAAAGAAGCTGAAAATCTATTTGTAAATCATTTTGGATTGGTGGGACAGAAGTTAAACTTCAGAGCCAGCCATATTAGATGAACCTTAATAAATACACTGGGCTTAAAGCTGAAATCTCAGAATGATTATGAAGTCACCTGAAACGTGGTGACTATACTGTAGGAAAAAGAGCTGTGCAAATCTGAAATTGGCCAGTCCTAACATAGCCTAAAACCAAGCCTCCTCAGGAAAAGGTGATCTGTCCACATATTCCACCAGGTGCCAGCATTACCACGAAAGCTTTCAGAAGGAATGTATCATTCAGCATCTGCCTTCATTGACCCACCGTCTCTGAAACCGAACAAAATTTACAAGGGAGGCTGAAAAATGTGAATATATGACCCAAAAAAGAGAAATAATTGAAACTTGAAGTAAGAGAAAAAAGCAGAACGATTTTAAGTAGTGAGACAGTACAATCAGTGCTTCTGGTGATTGTAAATGTCAAGAAAGGGGTTGACTCGGAAGCTAGATTGCAAATTTGGGAGAAAAGAGGAAGAGGAGATTGGGTTAGAAGGGGAATAAAACAATTTCAGTCACACAACGTGTGAGATATTTGTGAGGCATCACAGTAAATACATTTCAGAAGTGACAGGAGGGGATGCGTCCTTGAAGTTCGGTTCAGAGATACAGGTTAGGGTGGGATATATAATTTTGAAATCACTGACATAAAATACTAGTGAAAATTATACAAGTGGACAAGGCTGCCAAGACACAAATTATTGAGGTTGGTGAGGGGGCCTTAGGGAGGAGCCTTGGAACACTGGCAAAGGCAAGAGAAAGAAGAACCAGAAAAGGGAACACAGGACATAGTGGCTGAGGGTTACATGGGAGAGAGTGAAGCCATCACAGAATCTACAGGTTTGCACAAACACTCGGGCTTCATCAGATATACGCAACTCTATTCCAGATCAATGATTATATTATCCAATGGTAACTCATAATCCTAGATATATTCATTCACATCTCCGTGGTTTCATTTCTGAATTCATTCAGAATTTAGAAAGGATGTATTATTTTTTAAAAATTGGCCTTTCCGAAGCTTGGCTAAGAATACTTTTAATTATCCTAAATAATGCTTGGAAAAAATTTTTCAATAACCCAAAGACCTTCCCACCTAGCATGTGAAGTCTGTTATTTGAAAACAGACTCATAGGATGAGCGACCTACAGGAATAATTTCCTTAAAGTGTGATTTTTTTTTTTCTTGTCACATAATTTTAAAATTCATTTACCATATACTAGGGAGTGTTGCAGGTATGTTGGGGACATTTTGTGTATGTAAGTTATCTAAGAGGAAGAATTTAAATGTGTCTATGTTTTGTATCTACCACAGTCAACTACTAAGCAACTCATTTGGATTTAAGAGCACAAACTCCTAAAGTGAGTTTATATCACGTGGTGACCTTCATACTCTATTTGTTTCCATTTTGGCAAATGCTTCATGGAAGAGTTTTTGTGAATTATTTTCCTCTCAAAATCAAGCTATAGTAGTAACAACATTAGACTTATAGTCAAGAAGCCTGAAATCAAATTTGCACTGTGTTATTCTGACACTATCTCTATTATTGTAAGCAGGCCATTTTCAGTAGTGAGCTGTCTAGTATATGAGTGACCTATATATTTCATATACCATGCCTGTGGGGAAATGAGTATACATGTTTCAAGAACTTCAGTGATGCAAGCATGTTAGATTGTTGAAAGATGTGCTATATTGTTTAAATATGCATAGAGAGGAACACCTTCAAAAGCTATGTAATATAATGGGGAAGAAAGCACATATATTTAGTTGGTTGATAGTTTTAGGCAGTTCAAATGGAGAATTGTGTCCATTATTCATATAATTAATGCAAAATATAGACTTGCCACAATTCTAGTGAAGTCTTTAATTCTAATTCTGCATATTGTATCATACTCTCTAAAGATAAATATATTTTGATATTTTGTTGTTAATGACTTTGCCTGTTAATAAGTACATACAAAGGTACATATTGTTCACATCTTTAAATAATTTGTTTTACAAGAGTAGCCTGTTTATGAAGATTCTGGGTATACCAGAGATCTAAGAGCATCTTGGCCATAAAATAGAACATGTGGTATGACTGTCACTTTTACCTTGGTGTGTTATAATTATGAGAAATATCTGCTGCTAATTTGTCAGTTCTCAAGTATAGGTTTTGCACACTATACTTGTAGTTGACATACCAAACAATAAATCTCAAGTAACTCTTATATAAGCAAATTGTCTTTGTTGAACAAGAATAGACTTTGCTATTTCTCTCTGACTTTTCTAAGCATACCAGGTATCCTGATGAAATATAAGGCACTAGAAACAATTTCTTGGGGTATTCAAATCATGGAAAGAGGCAAAGTATATGGAAATTAATCTGAATTATTAAAGGTACAGTAATAGGTTTTGTATTTTTCCAAGTTTACTTCTGCTTTTAGTCACAGTGACAGACTTTTTGTTATCACCCTAAACATCAATAATCATTATTTGTTTAAAACCTTAAGAATTGAACTCAGATATCTACTTTTCTAAAAGTGAGGACTTATGTCAGTTTCAACATATTTTTAAATGTTCTTTGTATTCACTTAGCTCTATGCTGTGAAAATCACGTTTTGTTAGTATAACAATTTTTACACAATAAGATGGCACATAACCCAGAATAAAAATTGCCTTAACAAGAACTAGAAAACTTTACATGAAATATATCAGCACTTACCCTTGGGAAGGCAAATGGAAATTTGAGAGGAGTTTTTCACTTTACAGTTGATAGCCCTTGAATCTGGTTTCAGCAAATCAAGTTTAGTATTATAAGGTATTGTATTAATTCTAATCCACAGTGGCAAAACATCAGAGTTAATGATATAGAAATGTAGCAAAACAAATTTTTATAAACTATAGTATTTTTTGTCATGAAGATACATGAAGGATGCAAAAAATATCAAACAGAAAATATCTAATGATATTCACAAATACCTAGGAAATTCATTCAACCTAAGAAGTATACTTGTTAATTCAGGTCTTGGAAACAGATATCAAAAAACCGAAACCAATACTCTTGATATATGTTGTCAAAAGGTGTGCATTGGGCATGGAACACTTTCCAGAGTGTAGGATAAAAGCTTAACGATCAGACTAGAGAAAAATGGCTCACTGACAGCTGGGAAATCATTCATCTTGACAGTTTTTCATAGATAAAAGAGATAAAAAAACTCTTAGTGAATCTTGTTGGGTAGACAGTTCAATATCTATCAATCTATAAAAAAGAGTTACAGAAGGAAACACTATAATAAAAGTAAATCAATCAATCAATCAATCAATCAATCAATTGCAGAGGAGGAAACATTTTCCAGTTCATACTTATAAGGCCTGTATTATCTTAATACCAATATATGATACAGTAATAGTAAGAGAAAATTGCAGACCAATAGTCCTCATGAACATAAAACAGAGCACTTTAATGAAATATCAGCAGGTTAATTATAGACATGCGTTAAAAAAACCACTACCTCATAACCAAGTAAAATGTATCTGAGTTATCTGAAGTTGGTTCAATGTTCAAAAGCCAATTAAAGTAACCCACCGTATTTAAAGACTGAAAAGGAAAAAAAATAAAAAGACTGAAAAGGAAATCCATATAATTATCAGAATAGAGAAAAAAAATCAACAAAAATCCATTCCAGATCAAAATTTTCACTAAACTAGAAATAAATGAAAACTTCTTCAAACTGATAAAGTGAATATTGGAAATTAGGATGTAATATTATTCTTCATGGTAAAATGCAAGACTTTCCTCCTAAAATCAGAAACATTCCAAGGATGAACATGTCACTACTTCTTTTCAACTTTCACTAGAAATGTAATATGACAAAGAGAAAATACAGCAGATGGCACAGAGAATGAAAAGGAGGAAGATGCATAATTCTATAGAAAAACAAAAAGAACTAATCAGAGAAGCTGCTAAAATGAATATATAAGTTGAGCTAGGTTGCAGAGTGAAGGGTCATATTTAAAATTAAATGTATTATTATATACTAGCAATAGACAACTAGAAATTTAAATGAAAATAGAATATCATTTCCAATGTACCAAAGACATTTTATCACAAAGGCAAATCTAACAAAGCATGTGCAAGATTTGTGTGCTTCAAATTATGACATCAATGAGAGAAATTAAAGACATCCTAAGTAAATGGAGAGATATAGTGTGGCCAAAAAGATTGGAAAACAGTATTGTTAGGATATCAAATCTCTTCAAATTGATCCATGCATATAATTAACAGTAAAAATTTCAGCAAACTTTTTTGTAGATTCAAACTGGTTCCAAAATTTATAAGAAGCAAAGGATCTAGAATAGTCAGAACAATTTTGGAAAAGAGGAGCACATTTAGAGAACTCACACTCCCTGATTTCAAGACTTATTATACAGTTAAATTAATCTCATGTGGCACTGGTATAAAAATTAACACAGAGATCAATGGAACTGAAATGGAGAGTTGAGAAGTAGAATCATCTGCTGTATGCACTGTGGTGCAATCCACGAAATGGCACATCCATACAATGAAATTCTCTTCAGCAACATAAAGAGTATATGCTGTTTCCATTTATATATGGTCAATTGATACCCAACTAAGTTGTGAAGGTAGTTCTACAGTAAAAGGATAGTCTTTTTAACAAATGGTGCTGAAAAATTGGATGTTTTTATGCAAACAGTGAAATACACTGTAACTCATACCTTGTTTCGTATGCAAACATGCAAACCGTTACCCGAAAGCTCTCTTAAATGTAAAAATCTACAACTACAAAATTTCTCTGAAAACAGGAGGAAATCTGTGTGACACTGGGTTAGAGAAACATTCTTAAGACAGGACAAAAAAGCACATATCAGAAAAGGAAAAAAAGTGATCACTTGGATTTCATCATAATAAAAAAGTCTGCTCTTCAAAATATCTCTAAAGAAAATTAACAGATAAGCCACAGACTGGAGCAAAAAGTATTTACACAACATAGATTTGAGAAGGTTCTTGCAGGCAGATTATATAAAAAAAACCCCTGGAACTCCATAATAAGAAGACAATCAATAAAAAAAGTAGAAAAATATTTGCACAGACACTTCATCAAAAAACGATATAAAAGGCAAAAAGACATCTTTAAAAATGTTTAGTATCACTAGCCATTAAGATAATGCAAATTAAAACCATAATGGGATATAATCACAGACCTCTAGGATGGCTTGAATTAAAACAGTAACAAGCAAAAACAGGCGGCTGGAACTGCTGCTGTTGGTCAGAATGTAGAAAGGGTATAGCTATTTAGGAAAACAGTTTTGCAGTTTCTTATAAAATTAAATGTTCACTTGTACACTTGAAAATTAACTAAACTACCCTACTCCAGATATTTGCTTAAGTGAAATGGTAACATACAACCACACCAATACTTGTTCATGCATATTTATAGAAGTTCTGTTCATAATGTTGGAACAATATTGGAAACAAACTAGATGTCTGTCAAACTGTAAGCAGATAAATAAATGGTGGTGTATCCATATGGTGGAAAACTATTCATCAATGAAAAATACTGATCCATGCAACAATATAAGTGAACATCAGCAGCATTGTGCTATGTGGTTGAAGAAAAGAGTAGATACTGCTTATTTCCATTTGGATCCGATTCTGGAAAAGACAATACTACTGTAAGAACAAAGCTCTGATCAGTGGATGACAAGAACCAGTAGTAGGGAAGGGTTTCACTACAAGTAGCAGGAAGACCATTGTGGAGGTGATGGAGCTGTTTTTTTCTTCATTGTATCCTGGAGTCCTAATCACATCCATTTGTCAAGACTCATTGAGTTGTATATCTCAATTTACATCTAAATGTGGTGTATGTTAACTCATGTAAATTATTCCTTAACCACCTGTGACTTAGGAAGAAGAAATTATTTGTCTTAAATGTTAAAAAATTTTTTTAAAAAATGAACAATTCTGAATATTGATTGGGAAAATCCTGTAAGGTATGGTATAATTATTTTTACTATGCTCGTCCATTGATAACATAATCTGTTACAGAGTTCTAGTTCTAGTTATATGTTCTAGTTCTAGTTCTAGGTCATTTCCTTTCCATTTATATGCTGCTTAAGTATTTACTTATGTCTTCTGGGAACTCATAGTCCTCTAGGATGGTGTTTGTAATGCAGAGGGGAAGGGAGGGTAGGTGGTGAACTGTAGGCTATACTGCAGTTGGGTCTTCCACATCGAATTTAGGAGCTTGCACGTTGAGGGAAACTTCCTTCTTGGATGCTGCTTTTTCCTAAGAACTATGATGCGTGTTTATAATCACCAAGTACGGAGGCTGTGGATGGAGAGCTAGGGGAGGGATCTGTTGTCACATCTGTTTATTATTTGACCCCTGTTCCAGCTGATTATTAGTGCCTCCTGCTGCTGGTGCTGAGCAGTGATGCTTCCACCCCTCCCCGCCCCCTTTTAGTGTTTACTGGCAGGGCAACGATCCACTGATGGTAAGGCAGGAAAGAAATATGAAAGTGAATTAAAAAATTATCTTCCAAATTATACCAGTCTCCCTGTGGCATCTGCCAGATTTTATTGTGGAAGGTAACTAGCAGACATAGTATTTCACTGCTCTTAACAAGAAAAGAAAATATATAAACACTCCAATTGAAAACACACAGTGGAAATTGGGTTAAACCCTGATTGTAGAAAAGTTAGCTCTCACTATAACAAAATAGTTGAAGCATTGCATATTGATGTGACAAGGTAGATATTCTCCAATAAATTCATTTACCCCTCTTAAATCTTTAAGGTTCCTTATATTCCTTTCTGTCACATCAGAATATTTCAGAAGCATTTAATGGAAGTGAACAAATTTGAAGCAAGAAGAATCAAACTATATTGCAAAGATACTATTAATAGAATTTTGTGACCGATTTGATATATACGCAGAGAAGATCAGAATTCAAGAAACAAGTCTGAGCATTTGTATTCTAAGGTCTAGAGTCTTCTTATATAAGATAGTTATTAATTAATTAATTTAAAAAGCTACTAACACCAACTTAATTTCCTCTAAACTGAGTCTCTTAGCCAAGCAAATTTTGTCATTCTGGACTACTGTCTGGTATTAAAATACACTTTTGTACTAATACAACCGCACCTTTTTTACAGAATATAAAACACCACTCTCAATAGTTTAACAAATTCCAACTAATTTTTTTTTCTGTTTAAGGCTTTCATATATTAGAATAAGATTTGCTAAAATATCTTAACCTTTCCTCTCTAAGTGTATTTAAATAAGCTCATGCCAACTTTCCTATAAAAGTAAAAATCTTCTCTGTCTCAATCCTGTAACACTGAAATCATACCCTAAATAACCTCAATTTTCTTTCTTCTTATTATTAATAAATGAATTCAGCATGTTGAAATACAATCTTCATTTACCAATTAAATGTTTTGAGATTTAATTTTTCAAGACTCAAGAGCATTGTTTGGAAACTGGCTTCTTTACACTTTAATCATGAATATTGTTCCTTTTTTTTTCAATCTGCAATATAGGAAGTTTCTTCATATACCTATGATTGGAATCACATAACCTTTTATTTTTAGGACAAAAGGTAAGATCACATATGTCCTATAGATTCTAGACCATGATTAAATTAGTTCTGCCAGCTTAAATTATCCTGCAGATTAAAATGTGACTTTTAGAATGTGAAAATTAGGCAATGAGGAAATAGTAGTTAGAATTTTTAAGTCTCTAAAATATTAATGATTTTTAATTTTTTCAAGTTCCAACAAATTACCTGCTAACAAAGATGATGCTCTCTAATGTCATGCCTCGTGGTTAAAAACTTCATTGTCAACGGTACTATAAAAAAGTGATGAGAAGAACTGTAAAATAAGTTCAACTAAAGATAATTCTAATAAAATAAATACAACAGAAAACAGTAACTACGTATTCATGGTTACTGGGATAGAGATAGGGAATTAATTTCATGTTATATTTTTGTGTTTTCCAAGGACAAGCCTCTGTTTGGGCTGGCAGGGTGCAAGAGATTTAGATCAGAGGAAACTAACCTCCTCTAGTACCAGAAAATTCCAAGGTTGAGATTCTAAGTTTGTCTTCCTGACCAGCCCTTAGCTCATCCACCCCAGGGCTACAGAAGAATCCCTTAGATCCAACACATTGAACCACTCTTAGAAGACTAAATTGGAGCCAACAAATTAAAATTCTGAAATGATTCTTATATTTTCTTTAACAAAAAATAAACTACTCTTATTTTAGGCTATTGTTTTAGAAATTATGTTTGAATTTTTATATAATATTTTAACTCTTAGTATTTCTTACACATAGTATAGTTAATAAAATTTCAAGCTAAAAATTTAAATGCAATATGTAATTCATGTTTTCTAAAATTTATAATAATTCATGTAATATATGAATTAGAGGAAGGCAGTTACATGTTTTCTAATAATTAAAAAAAATTGATAGTATGCAAGCAATTTGCCAAACTACACATAGATTATTAAAATCTTTCTAGATCTTACAGGCTAGTCTGAAGTTTAGAATGATATTGAGTTACACATGTATACATGTATATATAATAAATATATATATGTGTGTATATATATATATATAATATACATGTAAAATACAATTATTTAATCTTCAAAAATTCCTATTTTGTTGATGAGGCCATTTGATCCCTACAAATGTTGAATAATTTACTTCTATTTCATGATTAGTTAGTGAAAGAATAAGAGTTTAAAATCAGCTCAGTCTAATTCTAAAACACTTCCTGTTAAATATTTTTAATATTGCATTCCTTTGCTTCCTAGATAATTTATACAAATGTGAGCTTAGATTTAAGATCTGGCATTGATTTTAATTCAGTAAGTACTAAAAGACAAGAATAGAGAAATCTTAGTCAAAGAGATCAAGTTTATAACAAGCTGGTAGTGGAGCCAAAACACAACAGACTCAAACTCCATCTTTTCCACTCAATCTTCTTACTTCGTTTACCTCAACTATGTAATGTAGATAATACCAGTATTTTCCTCATGCTAATGCTAAAACCTATGAGACAACACGTGTTTATGTGTATGTATGTGTGTGTGTATACAAATGTGTACTTACACACATCTATATGAGTATGTGTACACTACATATACACATGTGCATGTGTGTATACGTGTAACTGTGCTGGAAACATAACCAATATTAAATAAAGGTTAATGTTGTGTTTGTAATTTTATGAGGGTCTGATTTACACATTGACTTTCTATTAAACAGCTTTGATTCACAAGTATCCCCCAAAGTCTTATTTTTTATGTTAATGTTTTGTTAGTGAAGTATTGTTTGCAATGTGTATAATAAGCCAGAGATGCGAGGCAAATGACATCTTTTGATTAGTAAACCAAGGGACACTTAGCAGCATCCACAACAGAATGAGAGCCATCCAAAGGAAAATAGAAGCATTTCTGAGCCCCTGTCCCAGGCAAACCAGGAAAGTTGGACACTCTAGCAGTGATAACTAAAAATCAATGCAGAAGATACAAACTGTTGATCAAATATAAACACTGAAAAACACTTTCTCCCAATATATAGATTACTTACTCATTTTTATGGGTGTCTTTGAAGATAGTAAGTTTTTAATAATTGATAATCATTCATCATTTTTTTAAAAGTTATGTTTAGTGTTGGTCTCAGAAATCTTTGCTAAACCAATATGACAACAATTTAACATTTTTTTTTTTTTTTTAGGTGACATATAGCTTGAGCTTTTCGTTTAAGTCTATCATCCCTTTCAAAATGACTTTTGTGCATGGGGTAAGGTAAGCTTTGAGGTTAATTTTTCTCTTATAGATATCAAGTTTTCCAGTCATTGAAGGTAACTACTATCATTTCAAATTTAAATTCTTATGCATTGTCTAACACACATCATTTTTTTGACTGTTCAGTTTATTCCGTTGGTTTGTACATTGGTTTATATGTCTCCTTATCCATACAGTGGATATACACTGTATGGATTATAATAACTCCAAATTAAGTCTTGAAATAACACTAAAAATTATTTTGGCTGGTCTGTATCTCTTGCATTTCTGAACGATTTTAAAATCAACTTATTAATTTCTGTCAAAAAAAAAAAAAGCCCATGGGGGTTTCAATGAACGAGTGTTGAATGTCTAAATCAAGTTAGAGAAATAATAATAATAATAACATATTATTTATTATTATTAAATAATAATAGTAATAACAGAAATAATAATCCCTGTGTGAGTAGTGCCTCAATTGTTAACTTTCCAATTTCTGGGGATTTTTCCAAATACCTTATTGTTATTGATTTAAAATTAAATTCCATTTCGGTAAGAAATATATACAATATATGATGCCAATCCTTTTAAATTCATGGAGACTTGTTTTATGGCCCACCTTCATAAATGTTCCATGTTCACTTGAAAAGAATGTATATTGTGTCATTGTTGGGTGCAGTGTTATATATATGTCAATTAGGTTAACTTGGTTGAGTGTGATGTTCCATTCTTCTCTATCTGTATTGATTTTCTTTCTACCTGTGCTTTCAGTTTCTGAGAGAAAAAATGTTAAAATCTCAAGATGTAATTTTGAATTGTTCATTTATCTCTTTATACCTATCATTTTTTGTTTTATAGTCTACTCTGATATTAATATAGCCACCTTTCTTATCATTTGTATTTACATAATACAATTTTCTCTTTTTACTTTTAACTTATCTGTCCCTTTTTATTTAAAGATCAGATATTACAGGCAGCATTGGTTTGTGTCTTATTCTTTTATCCATTCTGACAATCTCTGCCTTTTAATTGGAGTAACCATGCATATGTAATGTCATTATTAGTATATTTGAGTTTACAACTATAAAGATGTGACATATAATAATCACTACAGATTTTTCTTTTGGCAGATGCCAATCCTTAGTTCTAGATTATCCCCATATTTAAATGATTCCCATTTCTTCATGGTACCACAATCTGTCCAATACTAGAATTATTCATATATATTTGCCAGGAAGCATCCCCAACTTCCAACTATTCACAGTGTTTTCTAACCTCTTCCTCACTATTTGCCTGGGGAATTTCTACCTAATTTGCAAGATTCAGCTCATAGGGAAATTTCCTACAAGAAGCCTATCTTGATCTGTCAGGTCTGACTTCTATTTTACCATGTTTCTATTTGTGTGCTATATTTTCATTTCCTTCACTAGCACTTATCACATTTTTATTTTTTAATTCACTATTGTCTGTTCAGGCATCTGTAACAGAGTACCACAGACTGGGTGACTAAAGGACAGCAATTTTTTTTCTCATGTTTTGGAGATTAGAAGTTCAAGGTCAAGGTGCCAGCGGGGTTAGTTTCTGGTGAGACATTTCTTTCTAGCTTGCAGGGAGATGCCTTATGGCTGTGTCCTCATCTGGCCTTTCTTCTGTGCACATGAACTCCTGGTGTCTCTTTTTTTATAAGGCCATCAGTGCTACTGGAATGGTGTCCCACTCTTATGACGTTCTTTAACCTGAAAGGCTTTATTGTTAAATATAGATACAGTGAGGGTTTGGGCTTCAGTGTATGAATTTGGGGAAGACATAATTCAGCTTGTAGAATTCTTACCCTGCTCCCCTTGCCAATTCATGTTCTTCTTGTGTGCAAAATACAAACTCCTCATCCCAACAGCCTCAAAATTCTTAACCTTTTCCAGCATCAACTCCAAATCCAAAGTCTCATCCAAATATCATCGAAGTTAGGTATGGGTGAGACTCGAAGTATGATTCATCTTGAGGCAAAATTCCTCTCCAGCTGTAATGGATGGAAGGAAGGAAAAGGTGAAAGGTTCCAAGCAAACTCCAAACCTAGCAGGACAAATTCCATTAGAGCTTATGGCTTGAAAATAATCCTCATTGGTTAGATGTTCTGCCTTCCAAATCCACATGGTAATGGCTCTGCCCTCCTTGACCATGGTGCAGCCTTGTCCTGAATTTCTCAGTGGAGGAGCCATGTCCTATTGAAAATGAAGAGGAGGCCCCACTTCCTGAAAGCAAGAGGGGCCCAGCTTTGTCCCAAGGAGGTCAGGGAGGCAATGGCAGCCTTGTTTGCATAGCTATGGGGATCATTCTTCTTTTTTCTTGAAGGTTAACACTTATTTGCTCTCAACAGCTCTATTGTCCTATCCAGCAAATTCCCCAAACTCCAAAAGCTTTCTGTTGTAGTCTGTCTTTTTCTCCTTTAATCCAAACTGACTGTGGTATAACCCCATCTCTAATTCTGATCACGTAGAGTGTGGCTGGCAATTGATTCATTGGGCAGCAAAGGAGACAAAGGAGTCAGATTAGTACTACTCCACTATAGCCACTGGAAATTCTCCTGAATAATCAATGGCTATAATTAAACAGTATTGGAACATTTGGCAAAGAGAGTCTACAACAGTATCTAAGGCAGGGATAACAGTATGGAACTCAGATGGCAACTGTGAAAACATTAAAAGCAGAGTCTCAGTAGTTAGAAAGTAAGGCTCAGAGAACATCAGGCAGAAGAAGGGATTGGTGATATTCTTGGGACACCTCCATAATTAATGTTGCTGGGGTGTTGGGCCAGAGGGTACAGGATATTTTTCTTTTGTTCCTGTAGGTTCATTCTTCACCCTTCCCCAATGTACTCTTGATCCCAATAGCCTTATATGTACGGACACTGTTAGAAGAATCTATTGCCCACTGCTTGTTGGTTAAATCCTTAAAATGGGACACCCAGAAGAAAATATCAGGGCAAGAGGAGAGGAAGTTTGAATTATTTATTTTTCTGAATCCTTCCTTCTGGTGTCTCCTTGGATGACTGCATCATTCATCCCAAGGGCATCTTTCCCTTTAGGATTCCCTTTCCACTTGAGTTCCTTTATTCTAGGTTTTGGTGACCTTGGCCCTCCATTGCCACTTCTGGCCCGAGGATAACTATGGCCAATTTTCTCCTTACTAGATTGAACTTATTGTACTATCTTTCTTGGCTTTACTATATATAACCCATACAGAAATAATACTTCTGTTAAATATTCCTCAAATCACCCATTTTGTGTATATTAATAATTTTCTGCTTCAACCCTGATGAATACAGAAGGGGGCAACAGTGATGTTATTGTACTGGAATACCAACCCATCGCCTTTCACGGCAGGTCAAGTCAAGCTCACTGGGAAATAGAACAGCTGAGTTCCCAAGGGGGATCTTGGACTCAAGGGGGACAAATAAAACAGTCCAAATGAGAAGGATTGGGTAAATGTGATTCTCAGGAGACCTGAATTCCCCATGGCATGCATGATAGAGGTTTCTGATCCTAGATTTGCGGACTTAATCAATGATATTTTTACTTAAAATTCTGGGGTGCCTGGCTGGTTCAGTAGGTTAAGCAGCTGTCAATGGCTCAGTTCTTGATTCCAGGGTCCTGGGGTCGAGTCCCACATCAGGGGTCCCTGCTTCACAGGGATTCTGCTTCTCCCTCAGCTTGCTGCTCTCCCTGCTTGTGCACTCTCTGTCTCTGTCTCTCTCTCAAATAAATAAATAAAAACTTAAAATAAAATACTTTGACAGCTGCAACAGTATATCATGTTATGTCATCTCATTTAGAACAAGACTGGAGATTAGAAGAACTGAAATGAAGAACTTAACCTCGTTCAAAGTAATGATTGTGGTTTATTAAGTCACATCTGTTTTCTTTTGTACCTTTACATTAATTATATTTTTAAATTTCAGTGAAAGACAATGGTAACTTCAGAAATAACAGAGCCCTGGCATTTTCCTTGTTCTTAATGGTAACTTCTATTTCTCTTCCAGCAGGCAAAATTATGCTCCCCTCTTGGTACTTTTTTACTTGATTTCATAAACTCACAAAATAGAGATTTTGTAACAAATTTCTTTCAAAGAGAAGGCATATGTGTCCCTTTATCATATATGTCTCTAAAGAATGTATGGAGTGTATTGCTCCAGGTCTATTTTTATCTCCTAACTGATCAGGTTTCTAAAAAGCAATGCAAACTAGGAACTCTGTATCCGTGGTGAGCTTATCAAATATTATCTATTTGTTTACTTATTCATTTATTATTTACTGTTTCTTACTCATATCTTTTACCATTAAATAAGAGCTACTCTTAATTGTTTCTTTCCCAACAAACAGTTTGAAATGGCTTTTTCCAAATTTTGTATTGTAGGACATGTTCACACATTTCAAAACTGACTCTATTCTCACTGCATAAGGAAATACAAGGAAACTGCAAACACTGGAAACATAACATTATGAACGACAAATTGGTTGATAAGTTTTAAAACATACTGAATTATTACAACAAATAGATGAAATGAAAGGCATCTTACAACAACACTTATGGTTATCTGCGGCCATCTGAGAAGGATCTATTATCTATTCAAAATGATAGATGAGAAAAATGCTATGGAGATGCAGTGATCAGCAGCTATCAAGATGCTGTAGTTTGAAGGGTGCTGAGACTGACAAACTGAAGTGAATATTCTTCATAGAAATTGATATTCCCACTATTAGTTTTTGTTTTTTTTTTTTGCACTCAACATATTACTTATACAGGACACCAATATATGTAAACTGGGACAATTAATGTAATTGCCCATTAGCACTATTAAACTAGAAACTGGAGTTGAGAGTTGTGGTTGATAATCACTAAAACAACAATAACGGCAAGACCAGGCAAGAAAGAAGAAAAGTAAACTTAAAGGGGTTATCCAAGGAAATACAGGCAAATATTGCCAAATTCAATATTATTTAATGCTGGTTTTGATAGTGCTGAGAAATTCAAGTCCCATACCATTCATTTCCAATCAAAGGCCATGCTAAGTAGGAAGAGTGCAATACCATATAATTACATTCATTTGATCATTTCAACCATATTACTTTTAAAATTGTATTATTACCCACACCTCTTTGCCTTTGCTTTCTTGTGTTGATCCCCATAGTAATACAGGAAAAAAAAAAAAAAGTCTATGGAATACTGTCTCCAGAATTTTAAAATGCAGTATGATAAAAATCCCTTAATTTATAGAAAACTTACTGATTTATTTTTGCAGAAGTTTTTAGATGATGTTACAATACGTGAGGTTCTTAAAATAATGACTGACTTAGCAAGGTATATATTTCAATGTTTTTTCACTTAGCTACCACAAGTCATATGTCATCATTCAATTAAAGGCTGAAATTAAGTGTTACAGGAAAAATATAGTTGAGATCCTTGAAAAGCAATTCACTCTCATCATTTGAGAAACTTTCAGTAAGATCTTAACCTGTAAGCATCGAACTGTTGTTCATTTTGTTGCTCTTAAATGTTATCAAAGACTCACAGACTTAAGGCCAAGGTTAGCCATTCAGTTCAGAGGGCACATTTTCGTTTAGTTTTTTAGCCAATGCGCTTTTCATTTTCTCATGAAGAATGCTAAATGTGTGGGAAGAAATGGGTAGAAATAGCATCAGTCAATTATTTTAACTGAGAAAGATTAGAATTGAAAGTCATATCTTTTATTCAAGTTCCCCCAAGAAATGTCCTATTGAAAACAAACTAATGTTTGAAAGCTAATGCTAATGTTGCTGCTGCTGCTGCTGATAGTGAACATTTAAAAATACTTAATGTGCCAACAAATTTGCACATATTACTTCATTTAATTCTCATAACAACCCCCTGAGGCATGATGTGGAAGTTAATTAGATTACCTGGGAGGCAGTACTCAAATTCAGGCTGCTTTACTTCAGAGACCACTGGTTGTCTTTGTTATTTTTTGTTTATTTTTTTGTTTTGTTTTGTTTTTTAGTTCCAAGTTTTTATTTAAATTTTCGTTGGTTAACATATAGTGTAATTTTGGTTTTAGGAGTAGAATTTAGTGATTCATCACTTATTTATAACACCAGGCTCATCACAAGTGCCCTCCTTAAGACCCCTCACCCATTGAGACTATTGTTTTAATATTTTTTTCACTTTATTTCTTTTCAGTGTTTCAGCATTCATCGTTTATGCACTACATCCAGTGCTCCACGCAATACATGCCCTCCATAATACCTACCACCAGGCTCACCCATTGTTTTAGTCACTAGGCTGTATTTCAGATAATGATGTTCTTGGCCGTTTCCTTAAAGAGGAAATCTTGCATCATATTTCTGAAGTAACTGACTTTTCTTCATGTAACTGTCCTTCTGGTTTTCTGTTTTTATTTTCTTTAGTCTTTAGCCTAGTAGCTAATACAACTGTATGTCTCAGAGTTTCATTTAGTATCCATTTTATGTGCTCAGAATTCTGACTCCTAGACATTCTTGTCTCTTACAGCTGCAAATCTTTCACTGCAACCTTGCATTCTCCACTCTAAACACCTTTTCAGTGGAAAATTTAGCTCACTGAACTCATCTGAAGGAGATCCTTCTCCAACCAAGTTGTAAATGTCCTTGTGCCAACGAGCAAGCTGTGTGTCAACAGTCCCCAGAGTATGGTAGTTTCTAATATTTCCATGCCAAAAGCTTCAAAAATAGATTTTATTTCTACTTTTCTCCTCACCATGCAAGATTATGGTATGCATTTATATCTACATAAATAGAAAGACTGATAAATTCATATATGTACATACACACACATTTCTCAAAAATGCATACTTTTCAAGAGACAGTGTTTGAAATGTGACCATCATATAGTGCAAAAGCAATAAACATTGTTTTTAGTGAGTGATATTTGTCATTCTAAGACTAATTATGGATTTTTTAATGATGATCAAAAATATGATAAATGAATTTCCAGAATCCTTTCAAGAAATGTGCAAAGAAAACACAAAGCCTTAGGATCATATACTGTTAAAACACAGTAGGCAACCTGCTTATTCATTGTAAAACAAACTCTTAATAAATTCTACTTCTCTTCTATATAACTTTTTATATACCTTATTTCTATCCTGATTGTTGAAGTAACAACACCCTTGTGAAAAAGAATGATAATATATATTTTTTATTATTAATATTGATTATATTTTTATGGATATTCTTGTTTAATGAACAATAATTATTCCAATGAGATTAAGATTCCAAAGGAGAGATCAAATCTGGATGAATTATTCAAAGTTTCATAAAGTGGTAGTAATCTAAGAAGTAGCTCCAGTCTACTGGTTACTTATTGTTAACACTTTCCTAAATTCACCTGTGTAAAATGATTTATGATAATTTTTTGGCCATTTTACATTGTTAGTTTGTAGTTTTGTCACCCATGCAATGTGTGATACTGGAAAAGTCTCTTAATATTTTATTCTTAGGCAGCTTCAAATATAAATAATTATTAATTGTAGTTCTTTCAATTGCAAGAAAAAAAACACACTTGCTTTATTAGTGTTCATAGACTTTAAGTATTGCCATAAATTTTTCAGTGCTGTGTACTACAACATTTTTGTGTTCCATCATTAAAGACTTAACTTCTCAAAAAGTTGTCCCTGCCCCTCTTAAGATAGAGATCCCTAACCCTAGATCAATCAGTTATGCTCACTTGGACAGAAAATTTGCACAGCTTGACCTCGGGGAAAATCTTATGAGCAGAAATCCATTCCAGTCTGTATGTATGGCAGATGAAGTGATATTTAAGGTAATTTTCAACTCTGATAAAATATTCTATTCACCAAAATAGGTTAAAGGATAAAAAGACTGTTATATAATTTCTGTAACTTGATAGGTCATGTGCTACCATTAATGTCTTGCCCTCTTACTTTAACTTCAGCTCTAGATTCTTTCCAGTTTAAGTCAATTACAGTGGAATAACCCGTGAGACCTAAAATTCATCTGAATTTGTTATACATCCAACATTTCAAATCAGGCTATTATCTCTATTTCCAAAATGTTTTCCCAACGTACTCCTGCCTCTTAACTCTTACCTTTTCTCTTGGTCTAACACTTATTTTGTTGTCATATGATTACTTAACCATTCATTTCAGTAAGGCATACCCAAACCTATTAAATAGACACCTACTCTTTTTATATAAAATAAAGAAAAATTGTTTCTACTTCTACTCATCGTTTCACTTCTGCAACTATCTAATCCCTTCTCCTCTAGGACATTGCTATTTCATCTGTCCTTTTTAATTTACATTCTCATTCTCTTCACGAACTCTAACTTCTTTCATACATCTAGCCATGCATTTTTTAACTCTGGGGATACACATAAAGAGTTTCCCCTTCTGACAGTACTCATTTTCTTGCAGGAAAATACAATTATACAATGTTCAAGTTTTTAACCTAACACAAATAAATAAAAGCCTTATCTTCACTGCCAACTTCTCAAAAACATGGATGATTATCTTTATTTCATACTGCAGAAAGCACTTTTTAAAATTTTCCAGTGTTTTCAAAATTTTTATGCATAAGTCAAATGGTGAAATGTGATTCTAATACTAGGTTTAAAATATTTCTTATTTTTCGAGATCCGCTCCATGAATCCTTTCCTTAAGTCTGGTAATTGATTGGGATTTTTCTTCTTTTAGTTCTTTAAAAGTTGAAAGTTTCTGGGGCACCTGGGTGGCTCGGTGGGTTAAGCCTCTGCCTTTAGCTCAGGTCATGATCTCAGAGTCCTGGGATGGAGCCCCACATCAGGCTCTCTGCTCGGCAGGGAGACTGCTTCTCCCTCTCTCTCTCTGCCTGCCTTTCTGCCTACTTGTGATCTCTGTCTGTCAAATAAATAAATAAAATCTTTAAAAAAAAGTTGAGAGTTTCTAGTTTGAAGTGCTTTTATGGTATATATATTTTTGGACCCCCAAATTTAGGTAAGACATCATAATATGATTTTATAGCTATGACTGAATGCTATCATTCAAATCATACTTTTAATATAAGAGGTTTCAAACAAATGAAACAATGATTAACAGTTTAAAAATTATCCTTTTTTTCTGTGGTTTAGCTCTCTTAAATATTTATATTTTATATAAAATTTACAAATATATATTTTTCTAAATATAAATGTGTGTTTAGAATAAACAACATCCAAGTTGCTGACACCACTATTCTGCTATTTCCTTATTTCTGATACTTACAGTGGCTTCTAAATTTTCTTCAGTGTCCAGGTTATCTCACATTACTACACTAGATATATTTTGCCTCACTAGATTTTTTTCCTATAATACCATTTAAAAAAAAATACCATTTTTCAACCTATTACTTCCCCCGTAGTAAACGGTTTCTCACTGCATAAGTTAAGGTTAAATTTCTCCAGGGTTGCATTCAAAACTCTTCCCATTTACATTCACCTCAGTTCAGTTCATCACTCTAAGTATGTTTCCCACTCTTCTCTCAATGAAGAATTTCTAACACAAAATAATGGTTTTTGCATATAATATCATTTTTATGTCATTCTTATAACTACTTCAGTGATGCTGTGGTCCTCAAATGAATCTGTTTTTCCCAACTCATTCTTTGCACATCTATATTTATATAATTTCATTTTCTTTTCACAGACACATGCTTTGTGTCACATACTGGATTTACTATATTTCCAATATTCATAAATTAATAAAATTACTTCTTCAAAGATCCCATAGTCTTACTAGGGAAGTCATAAACAAATAATTGCCATGTAAACAAATAATTGCAATGCAATTGATAGTTCGAATGCAAAGGGTAGTGAAAACTCAAAGAAAAAAGTTTAAATCTCCATCAGAATGTGGAAAAGTCAGAGAAATTTTTTGAAACTGAAGACTCTTGACACTGTCCTAAGGCATCCTAATGTAATAGTTCTAGGATAGGCACATAAAATTATTATAAGACACCTCAAGAAAGATTCCTGTTTTCTAAAGTTCATCCTGTAATGGGAATCGTATGAAGAGTCTATGTAGATAAGACTTGTTTTAGCAATATGTAATGACACTTTTGCAAGGAGTAAGACGATAAAGTATTCCTGAAGGATGAATTTTATTTTAAAAAGGACTAAAAAAATAGTGTTCTTTGTGCCAGGGTGTTAGTTATTCAGAGAAATTTTTAAAGTTCTCAAAGTCTAAAGAGTGTGCTTGAAATTTTTGCTTCTCACTTTAATATGCTAGATTTAGAATGTCACTCTGTATCTTACAGAGGATCATAGCACTACATTTTAGGATGGCTTCCAAGCAGGGATAAAACTTAATGACTAACTGGCAAAACTCCAATAGATTTTAGATAAAAATCTCTAATTAAATCTCTCTAGTATAAACGTAATTTATTGCAGATTTTCCTAAAATTCCCTATAGATTTTTACTGTCCTTGGAAATACTTTCTGAATTGAGAATTGATTCAGTAATTTTCAAGTCAGGTAATAACAATGTATCCATTGCTATAAATAATCAAGGCTTTCTATGTTTTATCAATTTATTGAAATTACATTTTTAATTGATGATTTATCTATTTGTTTCACTCTTTCTCCCTAACACATGTTATTTATATGTGGCAAAAGGGTATCTGGAAATATTTTGGAGAAATAACCATGATGGTACATTCATAGAAATCATTTAACTCTACTTTTTGCACTACTATCTCTACAATAGCAATCAAATGGCTAGCATTCTGTAATGAAGAAAGACGAGCAAGAATATTATTTTCAATTTCTCCATTTTTGTCAAAAACATATAATACCATTATTTCTCTATTTAAGGAGATAGTTAAGTAATTTTGTGATAAGAATAATAACCTGGTTGTATGGATGGGGATAACTGGTATCATGTTTCAAAATATTTAAAATCTTTTACAAATATCTTACTGTAATTGTGCATCCATCTTGGCAAAATATTTTCTTTTTGTAAGATCCACTTTTTAAATTAATGATACATACATGGTTTGGGAAAATTGGACAGCCACATGCAGAAGAATGAAACTAAACCACCTTCTTACACCATACACAAAAATAGACTCAAATTGGATGAAAGACCTAAATTCAAGACAGGAATCCATCAAAATCCTAGAGGAGAACACAGACAGCAATCTCTTTGACCTTGGCCACATCAGCTTTCTACCAGACATGTCTCCAAAGACGGGGAAACAAGGGCAAAAATGAACTATTGGGACTTCATCAAGATAAAAAGCTTTTGCACAGCAAAGGAAACAGTGGACAAAACCAAAAGGCAACTGACCGAATGGGAGAAGATGTTTACAAATGTCTTATCAGATAAAGGGCTAGTATCCAAAATCCATAGAACTTATCAAACTCAACACCCAAAGAACAAATAATCCAATAAATAAGTGGACAGAAGACATATGAACAGACATTCTTCCAAAGAAAACATACAAATGGCTAACACACACATGAAAAAATGCTCCACATCACTTGGCATCAGGGAAATACAAATCAAAACCACAATGAGATACCACCTCACACTGGTCAGATTGGCTAAAATTAAGTCAGGAAACAACAGAGGAAAGGGGCCCCCTCTTATACTGTTGGTGGAAATGCAAGCTGGTGCAGCCACTCTGGAAAACAGTACGGAGGTTCCTCAAAAAGTTGAAAATAGAGCTAACCTGTGACCCAGCAATTGTATTACTAGGTATCACCCCAAAGATACAAATGTAGTGATCCAAAGGGGCTCCTGCACCCTTATGTCTATAACAGCAAAGTCCACAATAGCCAAACTATGGGAAAAGCCCAGAAGTCCATCAACAGAGGAATGGATAAAGAGGATGTGAGATACACACACACACACACACACACACACAATGGAATATTATTCAGCAATCAAGAAATGAAATCTTGTCATTTGCAAGATATGGATGGAACTAAAGGGTATTACGGTAAGCAAAGTAAGTCATTTGGAGAAAGGCAATTATCTTATGATTCTACCCATATGTGGAATTTAAGGAACAAAACAGATGAAAATAGGGGAAGAAAAGGAAAAATGAAATGAGACAAAAATCGAGAGGGAGACAAACCATAAAAGACTCTTAGCCACAGGAAACAAACTGAGGGTTGCAGGAGGGGAGAAGGATGGGGGGATGGGGTAACTGGGTGATGGAAATTAGGGAGGGCATATGATATAATGAGCACTGGTTGTTATAGAAGACTGATGAATCACTGAACTCTACCTCTGAAACTAGTAATACACTATGAGTTAATTAATTGCATTTAATTTTTAAAAAAGTAATAGAAAAAAGATACATACATGGAGTTCCAGGGTCACAAACTCAGATAAATAGGATCAGTGACAGGTGAAAAAGTTCAGTTCATGGCTCATCTACTAAAAGGAAATGTGGTATCACCTGGCCTTGCTTGTATGTAGCTACAGCAATGGGGTCATCTCAATGAGAAGGTCTGTTAGAAAGTAAGGTTCCTCTTCCCTACATATGCAGAAGGACCATTACCTATGTACTGCTTAGAAATAAAGACAGCATCTAAATTAATGCATCCATGGGGTCATTCATTCTTAAATTTTAGAGTTGCCTTTTTCAAAGCTGTTCATTGATGTGCCCTCTCAGAGAGGAAAATATGCCTTCTACATGTCTCAGGTCTCTGGCTGGGCAGAAAAATTAAACTGTCATAAGAAAGATTAACAGAAGAAAAGCATATAAATATTATTTAATAGTTTTACATGCACATAGAAGTCTTCAAAAGGAAAATGAAAATCTGAAGAAGCTGATAGGTCCCAAAGCTAATATACTGTTTTCAACAAAATGGTAAGTTATGGGGGTGTGACAGGACAAGGAGGCTGGGACTAGGGGCAGTAAATTGGGGACCAGTAACTAGGAAATACATGGGTGAAACTAACAGAAGACAAGGGTTATTTTAGTAATTTTGTTTACAGAATATAGTTGTTTACAGTTGGTTAGTAGTATGGATCCATTTTGATGTCAACATCCAATCTCTGGTGATAAGAATGTTCCACCTCTTCCTGCTAAAGAGAAGCACCTTTCTCATGAGAGATTTTATGACATGCTTTTAAGGAGAAAGGCAGACTCAGAAAGCACCTTCCTGCATGTGCTATTTTTTTTTTAAAGTAAAATAAGTTTTATTTTCAGACATTATGAAATACAAAGTAAATAATTTGGGAAATTATTTTTATAATAATTGTATATATCTAAAGTTTCTTTAAATTATAAAATTATTTGATTCTCTGATTCTATCTTTTTTTTCTGTTTAATTAATTAATTTATTTTTTAATGATTTTTTATTTTTTATAAACATATATTTTTATCCCCAGGGGTACAGGTCTGTGAATCACCAGGTTTACACACTTCACAGCACTCACCAAAGCACATACCCTCCCCAATGTCCATAATCCCACCCCCTTCTCCCAAACCCCCTCCCCCCAGCAACCCTCAGTTTGTTTTGTGAGATTAAGAGTCACTTATGGTTTGTCTCCCTCCCAATCCCATCTTGTTTCATTGATTCTTCTCGTACCCACTTAAGCCCCCATGTTGCATCACCACTTCCTCATATCAGGGAGATCCTATGGAAAGAACCTAGATGTCCATCAACAGATGAATGGATCAAGAAGATGTGGTATATATACACAATGGAATACTATGCAGCCATCAAAAGAAATCTTGCCCTTTGCGACAACATGGATGGAACTAGAGCGTATCATGCTTAGCGAAATAAGTCAAGCGGAGAAAGACAACTATCATATGATCTCCCTGCATGTGCTATTTTTAAAGTGCCATCAGTCAAGAATAGCCAATATGCCAAAGCAGTATATTTTGCACTTGATCTTAGCCAAAAGGCCAAGAATCGATCAAAGCAGTATATTTTGGAGTAGCTTGTTCTGCACCCCTTCTCACCCCCTAGGTACATCGAATTTGCTTACTTATTACATTGTTTATTCTATTTTTTTTCATATCCTCTCTTCACTATGGAAATAAAATCAAGTTATATACATAATCATAATCTACCTCTCTTTCATTTTTTTTAATTTTATTGTCTCTGTGATATATATTCCTAAATAAATATCACCTTCTCATTTTTTCCTCATATACACAAATGTAGTATAAAATCTTTCTTCCATAAAATGTAGAAATATTTTCATGTTCAGTGTTTCAAATACTTGGAGACTTACTAAAGTTTGATATTTTAGAAGATAGGTATTATAACTGTTCTTACTCCTAATTACCTAGAGATACATTTTGAGAGATAATCAGGATAGAATGTAAATCTTTGTCTGGCTTGATAGGAAGATTGAACTTCGCTTATAAATACTGGAAATCATTGAATAGTTTTAATGGAAAAAGCAGAATATGACACAATCAGATTAATAATTATCCAATTTGACCAGATATCTATGACCTAATTTGGATAAAAACAAACACTGATTTAGAGAGGACATGAGTGGAAAGAAGAAAAAAAAAAATGGATTCTAGCTCTTATCATTTGAGGCAATTCAATTACTTAAACTGTTTATTCTCATAACTGTAAACCCAAATTTTAAAAAAAGCAAAAGCATTTATTTATTAACAAAATGTAATTAGCCATTGTACATTTAACTGACAATTTTACAAAGTAGGTTTGTATGGTGCTCCTAGAGTTGTGTGGCTATTTCATGGTGTTGTATTTATAGATCCATGCATTTGCGTAGTTCATTACTATTGTAATTATAACTCACTTTTTAAAGAACCTGGACATGGTTTTAATTTCTTTTTTTTTTTCAGGTTTGAATGGTATAGATAAAAATTTAATCACTTTGTATCAGCTAACCTCAAACTTATTTTTTCTTTTCAATAATAATAATTTCTCCTTGGCCAAGGTTGTGCTCCTCACCATTCTCTTAGACTAGAATGAGTTTCCATCATTAACATTATTTAGTCATTCCTACCTAATAGGGCACACACAGGCTTTCCCTAGCAATTCTCAATGCTTTTCCAAGTGGACAAGAGGCAGCTAGCTCTCTATCAATTATTTTTCTGCTCCTTCCATGGAGCAGAATTATGGCTTGACCATAGCTTCCCAGGCTGTAAGTACATTTCCTATCCTCCTTTGTTTCTAGGTAGAGCCAGTGGTATATGGGCAGAAGTTATGATTATCACTTCCAAGCTTAATAAACCTTCAGATCTGTCATTCACTCACTTCATCTTTCCCATCTGTTGGCTAGATATTGATCCCAAGGGTGAGCTTAGAAACCACAGATTGAATATGGCAGAGTCTCCATTAGTCTGAGTCATGAATGGCTGCACAGACCAGAGCTCCCCATTATTCCTGTTGACTTTACCTGGATGGGAAATAAATTTCCATTTTCTTTAACTATGGAGAGTTCACTGTTGATTGGTTACAGCAGCTATGAGGTGTTACCTTAAATTAAGTAATACAACAGAGAATTCTGAACCACAAGCTTTAGGTAACTTATGTCCTTTGGTGGACTCTCCTGTAAAAATATCTTCAGAGCCAGCCATTGATAAAACTCCAGTCTAACTTTGTTTGCAAATCAGGTTTCTTTAGCACCACTGGCTCCTTCAAAGGAATATGGAAAGAAAAGGAAAGTAGCAATGTTGGAAGCACACTATGCAGTTAGTTCTTAAAAGGTCACCTCACTTATTTCTCATAGAAATTCTGAACTATTCCTATGTGAATAAAATCAAATAAGCCATTTTAAAGTTAAAAAAAAAACCCTCAAGATCAGAGAGATTAAGTGACTTGCTGAAGGTCACAGAGCTATTGTTGGAATTGGAGTTTATACCTAGAATTATATAACCCATGCATGTTCTTTAAACGACATCACACTGTTTGCCAACAGATACGGCTCTGAAGATTTCTCTCTGAAAAACTCTACTACTTCTTAAAGAGACAAATAAAACTAATTTTAAAAATTCATTCCTCAACAAATATAAGCTCCAAGCAAATATTTCAATATAGAAATAATGACTATTCAGGGGGACTCTAACCCGCAACAACCACCATATAAAACAGTGTCATTTATTTGAAAGATATATGTTTCTTTCTTTTTTATCGAAAGATGAAAGATGTGTGTTTCAGTAAGGTGCAGCCATGCCTGCAATTTTGTTATTATGTATATTCATTGGCTACAACTTTCAAAGGATTAGGAAAGAGCAATCCCATTTGTAATACTATCCACGCACATATCAATAAAAAGACTCCCTGAAGGTAATATAAAAGCCAGTGAAGATTGAAAAACCCTCTCAGAAATACAGATAGAGTCATATGGGGTCACCTGCATTGTCAGAGAGAATATAAATTTATTTGAATGCACTGAATCTGAGAACACTTATAAAATAAATGGTGGGAATATAAATTCAGCACCAAATAGCTGTTGTACTGATGAGATAGATAATTTAGACTTGCTTTCTGTTGTAAACCTTTTGTGGTCTTATATTAGATGAGGATAAGAAAAGCAAGCTTACTGGGTATTGGGGATAGTTAATGAAGCACATTTTCCTTCACAAGAAAAGTAGACGCAGACCCTAAAAAAATCATGTATCTGCAACTCAACGATTCAACAACCATACTTGGTGCAAGAGAAGAAAAGGATGAAGAGGATAAGGGAAAAAACTAACTAAGGCATATAATTTTTAAAATAAGTCTAAGATAGCTGCCCTCCTCCCCTCCAAAGTCACACCATTTTATCATCAAATCTCTTGTAGTTTACCAGTAGTAAACAGAATTCCTTAAGTTTATCTTCCATAAGATCACTTACAGTTTTATTTCCGGTTTCCAAATCTACAGAGAAGTATATTAGAGAACAGGATGAAGCTGCAATGACGTTCGTGAGACATGACAGCATGACAGCAAAGGTAAAAAAGAGAAAACAAAACAAAACAAAACAAACAAACTATGAAAACAACACTTGGCATGCCCCAAATTGGAGATTTGGGGCACCAATAAAGAAAGGCATAAGCAGATTTTATAGCCTGAGAGCATCATTATATCATGAAATACATTGTTTCCATGCATGCAACTTAGCCTTCAAGGAAAGTTAAAAATGTTTCAGTGTTTTTTTGAAGGAGATACAATTAATATACTTGAAAAGATCTATGTCCCTTCATTGATTCAAGCAACATATATTTAGCATTTACAGACAGTGTAATGTTGGAACTCTAATATCAAAAAGAAAGAGAGAGATAAACCAAGAAACTTAACTACAGAGAACAAACTGATGGTTCCCAGAGGGGAGCTGGGCAGGGGACATGGGCAAAATAGGTGATGGGGATTAAGGAAGGCACTGGAATCATGAGCACTGGGAGCTGTACGGATGTGTTGAATCACTATATTGTACACCTGAAACTAATATTGCATGTATGGTAACTAACTGGAATTTGAATAAAAAATTTGACAAACCATAAGTGACTCTTAATCTCACTAAATAAACTGAGGGTTGCTGGGGGGAGGGGGTTTGGGAGAAGGGGGTGGGATTATGGACATTGGGGAGGGTATGTGCTTTGGTGAGTGCTGTGAAGTGTGTAAACCTGGTGATTCACAGACCTGTACCCCTGGGGATAAAAATATATGTTTATTAAAAAAAAAATTTTAAACACAAGACATATAGATCCTGATCTCTAATGGATAATGATCTAATGGATAATGAGAGTCAGAAAATTATAATCCTGTTTTATAAATACTGCTATCATGATACACATAATACAGAGCAGGGAAATTAGTATCTCAGGACCCCTTCAGCCAAATGAGAAAAAGACCTTTCTTCTTCCTCAAACATAATGGAACGTTATGGAGCATAGCTTGGTGAGTGGATTACAGGGCGAATTTCAATCTTTCTTTACTGGGTTCCCTTGTGTGGGAATGACCTGCCCTAACATATGTGATTACATGGTACTGGGCTTGATGAGAGCATTTAATTCAGTCTGGAAGTTGTAGATGAGAGCTTGACAATTGATAACATCTGAGGGAAAGAAGAATAAAAAATGAGAATTATTTTAATACAGGGAATGAAGCATTATGATCAAAGTATATACAGGGGGTATATACATCAGAAAACATCTTTCCCATATTGGGGAAACTTCACCTTGAGATATCTGTGATGAGGAATAAAATACATTCTAAATAGAAAAGACATTTCTCTTTAGTGTCTTGTACTTTAAAGAGTAATATGATCATTTTTTAAAATATTACAGCTTCCCATTAGCATCGTAGTCCTTATAAATATTATAATTATTACTTACTTTGCCAAAATACACCAGAATCTATGCCAAAGACTGGATATAATCAATCAATACAATATTTAACTTTGAATGTAACTGGAAAGGGAAATAAGGAAATCTAGTTTTATATTTTGGTGGTTTGACTTATCAGTGAGACCCAAAAGAAGAAAGACTGATTCTGCCTGGCTATCTGCTTCAATGCCTGTTTTTATTTTAAAATATGTAAGAAACTCTTGCAAAAGCAAAAATTGTCCTGGGTAAAGTTAAACAAACAAGGAAGATTTTAGTCAAGGTTATTGCAATAGAGAAGAGAGACCAGAATACATTCTAAATTCAACCCCATTGAAATTAAAGGTGTGATGGTTTTTAAGTGCTAGGGTGACCTAGTGAAAAAGTACTGGGATACAGTGTTGGGGGGGGGTGATAAATGGCATGTGTGGGCCATATTTGAATTTGTGTATGTTTTTCTCTGTGGTTAAACAGTCTTTTCTGCTTGATGTGATAGAACGAACAGGGTGTGGAGGAATGGAATGAGTGGACAGTGTGATAGGACAGTTGAACAGAAAATCGGCATACAGGATTCAGCATTTGGTTAACTTCCTGATACTTGCTCAAAATCATGAGTGAGTCAAAGTTCAGGGGCCTGGGGAAAAAAGATACCTGATTAAAGTTTGGTCATTCACATTTAGAGGATGTTTTATTCATTTGGGTTGGTGGGGACAAGCAAATGTCTAGACTTGTCATAGATAAATCACAAGTCATCTGTGAATCTTAGCTAAATCAAGTAGGGAAGGGTGGTGCTTTGTAATATACCTTTTCCTAGAACACAAAATTGTGGCAGGATTTTTCAACCATCAATATTTCCCAGGAACATAGAATCAGAAAAATTTCACCATTCTCATACCAGGCATAAGGATATTACTTTATCATTTGATATTTGAATCCATAGATTTGAATTATAAATAAAAGTAATTGAACCAAAATGAATTAATCTCATTTCCATACCTTTTAAAAGCAGTAAAGTGTCAGGATATAAAATCAATGCACAGAAATCAGTTGCATTTCTC
>NC_081570.1:87724919-87726926 GCF_022355385.1 Mustela nigripes | reverse complement strand
TGGATGAAGGACCTCAATGTGCAAAAGGAATCCATCAAAATCCTTGAGGAGAACACAGGCAGCAACCTTTTCGACCTCTGCCGCAGCAACATCTTCCTAGGAACAACGCAAAAGGCAAGGGAAGCAAGGGAAAAAATGAACTATTGGGATTTCATCAAGATTAAAAGCAAATAAACCAAACAATGTAATTCTTATTCTGGGATTACAACTTCAGAGAAGTTGGAGAAATTCAAGTTAAGCCTCCTTCAGTGACCAGGTCCTGTATAGTGCACTTAAAAATGTCTGAGCCCTCATTGTAGCTTGGAATATTTGGAGGTAGAAAGCTTCACCGAGAGCCCGAGATCCAAACTTAATTTTCAAATTTTCCTCTACCGAAGCGACAGTTACTGGGGGCCAAGGGGGCCAACAAAGTGAATCATGATGCTAGTGAAGCCATTAAGAGCATCTCCAATAATACTTATATAAAATGTTTAAATTTTGATACAACATTCTTTCTGTTCATGACCCTTACCACATCTAGCACTCTACAGAATTCTCCTCTTTCTCTTAGCCCAGGGTAAATGGTCTTTATTAAAAATCATAGGACCGAGGAAATTCTAGCTCACTACTTACATAAGGACTGTTTATAACGTGTATTGGTGTTCTTAAATATATTTAATTGTTGGAAATTTATATCTCTTTTTTATATATTTGTATAATACTTTGTCTATTAGACTAGAAATTCCTTGAATATAAGACTTAACTTCTGAAATCTTTTTCAAAGACCAATATAGTGATTTGTAAATGATAAACTAAGATGTCTAGTTTTTACATGTTTCATAAACTTGCCTCATTAATAATATATCCTTAGATATTTTCTGATATTTGATCAGTTAGTATATTCCTTACAAATAGGTTATTAGAAAGCATCAGACACTGAAGTTTATTTAATTCTAGTCACTTATTTTATTGGGGAGGAAAGAGAGATATATGGAAAGATTATGTTTTTTGCCTTAGTAACTAGTTGGGTGGCATGTAATAATCAATTTTGATGGCTACTTAATTTAAGTAATAATACATTTCTTCATGTATTATGACCACCCCCGATCCTTGAATGATTAGAAGTACTAAGTACTTCTTAGTACTTCTGACCTAGATGATTTCTAAGGGCTTTGACACTTCTCGCATGATTTAAGTACCATTTTGTTCTGTGTACGAACTCATGCAAATGAGAAGATGAGATAACTATTTAAGTAACTCAAATTGTAATTGTTCAGATAACTCAGTTTGAAGTGTCAAAGTATCTGGAAAAATTGCATCAATTCCTTAATTTATAATTAAATCTACCTTTGATTAAGCATTGTTGAATAATAAATGCTTTTACCCAGACCAAAAGGCTTTACAATTACAAGACATGAATGATTGTTGGCAAGATTAAGTCCTTCAAGCCATAGATAACCCCCTGCAATCTCGGTCACAGGAGATGCCAGACAAATGCTTCTGCATTAGTAGGAGTCAGAAATAATTTGAGGACTCATGCAAGCAAAGAAAGGCTTATTTCCTTCCAGAAGAATGCAGAGACATAATTAGATATGCGTATGTAGCATTTAACCCTTAAGTGGGCTTTCTAGCTAGTTATTTAAAATTATTGAACTGCTATCTCATCATGGACTAAAAATAAATACAGGTGTATACAGTTCATACATTAAAGAAATCGTTCTTTGGAATAGGCAGTTAGGAAGCTATTATAGAAATGCAAAATTCATGGACATGACTATGGCACAAAATTAAATGATAACTTGCAAGATTTAACATTATGTTGCCTCTATCCAGAGGCCTTCCTTGCTTATCATCATGAAATCATTTGAGAAACAAAATAAAACAAGCAAACAGCAAAATAGATCTGGTTATCTATTATCTATTGATGACAAAATGGGATAATATGAAATGATGATTTTTTAAGTGTTAGATTGTGTGTGTGGGTAAATCTCATATATATATATATATATATATATATATATATATATA
>NC_081570.1:87569120-87724819 GCF_022355385.1 Mustela nigripes | reverse complement strand
TATATATATATATATATATATATATATACACACACACACACACACATATGTATATGGGTAAATCATACTCACACACACAAGACAATATTTTGCACACATTTTGCAGTATTCTTTATTAATTCCAATTAGGATTAAGTTAATAAGCATTGAATTGACCTGGATAAAACACTTAAATTCTCTGAGGATTAGTTCCATTTCCTATAAAAGTTATGCTAGATTAAAGAAGACTAATTTAGAATGCAGGGGGAAAAAATCTACTTTCTTTTGGTGCTTTAATAATGGATTTCCTTGTGATCTTCATTCTTGAAGAAAAACATTCTAATAAGGCTTCAGTACAGGGTTAAAAGAAGATTGTTTTTAATTTCACCCTTTAATTTCATCTGTCTGTGAAATATAAAGTTGAAAATGTTCAGTCTTTGTCTTCAAAGAGCTTACAATTGAATGTTAGAATCAACAATGTGAATAATTATATTACTGGATAAAATGAAATTACGTAAGAAATACAGGCATATGGAATCATAAAAGAAAAACTGAATTAACTCCACTAGAGAACATGAAATAATTACTAGCAAAGGTGGTAAGAATCTCGCTACTAAAATATATTTACAATATATAGTAGAGTGAAAAGGCTAGTTAGGGAATGGCATGGACACAGGACACAAAATTTGTAAAGAATTACTGTATGTCTGAGTACTTTAAAACAACAGACATGTTAGACTCCAAAGCAAAATGCTCAGTATGGCTATCTCTGCATGATGTGGGGGGGAAAAAAAATTCTGACCCTCATTAAAATGATAAAGAAGCCTTTTTTCAAGACTGTTTTAATGGGCAGAAGTGTCAAGAGTATTGGGTTTGGAGAGAGATCAAGCTTGACTCTACATACAAAGAAAACAGAGGGATTTATCACCAGGGAGCAGGTAGGGGGAGATCAGCTGGCAGAAAGTTACTAAGAGGAGACATCAGGGGAGGAGGAATTCTTGCTAAAACTGACCTAATAGGATTCTCATTGAAGGCAGGCCAGGATGACCAGATTTAACAGGAAGGAAGATTTTCTCCACACTGATTTAGAGGATTTTTGATAAAATTGGGCTCTCAAAGAACATGGAAACCCAGGTCAAGGCTTAGTCAAGAAAAGGGTCAGAGGAGTCTGACTAAAGTCTGGTCAAAGAGAGTCTTCGTCACTGTCAAGTGCTGGGGTGACAGGAAGGGTTGAGTACAAAGGAGCAGGAGGAACTGTTTGGGAGTGATAGAAATGTTCTGAATCTGGATTGTGAGAGTGCTTACACAATTTCATGTATTTGTTAATATTTGTAGAACTGCACGTTAAAATAGGTATATTGTCATGTAATTTATATACCTCAATAAAAAATATAAAACCAAAAAATCAAATGTATAAAATGTAAGATAAATAAATGCATGCCCCCAAAGTATCATACACACATACTACTGAGGATGGCTTTGCTGCCAAGCAGGAGGATGACCTATTTATAATTCCAGATAGCAGAAATGTATAGGAAAGGCTAAAAGGAAAACAAAGGGAAGTTGTGACTCAATTTTAAAAATGCTGATAATTGAAGTATCACTACCGAGTATAACTGGTGGTTCAATGTACTGTATCACAATTATTGTAGGAGGAGATTTGAACATACAATTGGTAATTGTACTGGATAACCCAAGTCTCTTCTACATCCAAGTTCCTATAATTCTATGATTTAAAAATCTTTCTATCAAAGTAAAGAAAAGGGTAAGTGCTGCTGGTTTGTCAAGCCCTCTCCATTAGGAATCAGAAAGGCAGCCATAGAACATAAACAGAGAACATAGGATAAAAATAAGCTTTGAGCATTCCAAATGCTTTGAGGATTTCCAGTTCTATTCATTGGAAAACGCTATGTAAACTTGGAGGTAAAAAAGGGAAAGCATGAGTTGTGGCTCTTAATGTCCTACCTCCTAGGAGGGTGCAAAACCCACTTTTGTATTCAGAGGAGGATGCAAGAGTAACACCTCCTTTTACCCTAGATATTTTTGGCTCTTGTTTGTCTTCTGTTTTGTATTTTACTGTTTTCTTTTTATGTTATCATGGACAAAGAAGCTAGGTATACATGGTAATTACATCATTCAAATGATTACAGTAACCAAGATAGATGTGACATTTTTATGCTCAATGACTTAACCCATTATCTGAGTAATAAATATTCATAAATGAATGTGGTTATAAATTATGAATTTGAAATATTTACCAGTTGACTGCAAACAAAATAATTCAGCAGACCATTATCAGAAGCTTTACTCTCATGATTCCTAAACACAAAGATGAATTATTGCTTATTATCTAATCTTTGATATTTTTTGTATATTACCAACACTCTTTAATGCAAACAGGGATTGATATGATCTTCCTTCTTAATTACTTTCCATTATTAGAGGCCTGACACAATTCCTGACAACTAAGCCTTTCTATTTGTTTTTCATGTAATCATTGGCATAGTTGGAAATTTTTCTTTCTGAAAATCTATGTTGATTTCCCCTATCTTTTCATTATGGTTCCCTGAATCGTATTCTCTGTATATTTCTCTTTTCAATTTTCAATATTACATGGACGCATAAACACACACGCATTTTAAGGAAAGAACACAGCTGAGTTCTTTATGGTCAATCAGAATGCATGTAATATATCCAGAATAACACAAAGCATAGAAGAAAATATAATTTAATAATGACATTTGGATCTTCACACTCACATACACACACATTTATGTGTTCATATATATATGAAATATATATGTATATATATATATAACTATATCATAGTTCATAAAAAGAAAGTATTGTCGTCAAAGGGAACCACAGGAGCTTTTTTATTCTTAAGAAGTTAGAACCCTAATTCAATCCATATATTTATGCCCAACTTTTGGGCAGAGAAGAGAAGGCAGAAAATTCTTACATTCGTGAATTCTCAATTACATTCAGATCAAAATAAAACTCATGACAAATGACATATTAAGGGATTTGGAGGTGCTCCACAGTTATCAGAGACCCAAATCCCTTCCATATATCTGCCCTGAATTTCCACTACAAGGTCATGCCATGGTCCAAGATGGCTGTCAGAGCATCAGTCAGATCTGTTACAGGCTACAGGAAGAAAGGGAGGGGGCAAATGGCACATTCCAGCTAGCTATATCCCTTTAGAAGAAGCAGGACTTGAAGTTCCACCCAACAATTTCTATTCATATCTGAAAAAGAAGTTAATCGTGTGGCTATGTACACATAGACGGAAAGGACGTTGGAAAAACAGTCCTTTACCTGGGTGTTTTTGTACTCTGTGTGAATATGAGGATCATTTACTAAAAAGGAAGGAAGATAAGCAGTTCTATTGCATCATTTCTATTTGCTCTTCCAATCTACTTCACATCATCATCTGCTCTGTTTTTTTCCACCCCAGGAGGCTAACTAACACAAATTGCCTCATCAGAACACCCTTGCCCTCTGTCTGCCAGTTAGAGTTAGCCAATAGGACAAACAGGAAAGCTGAAGGACAGGAGTAGTCAGTGTTGTGGATGTTTAGTCTCCATGCTTCGTTCCTGCCAGCCTGCAATTTTTGGGCAGCTGCACCCAACTTCTTGAGACCATAACTTCTACAAGGGAATCTTTTTCTATAGTTACAGCTGCACTTGGAACTAGAGGTGGGGATAGTTCTTTGATTTGTTAGTCTGGAAGTACTCCACCTTTCCTATCTCTGCCCGCACATTCATGAATAGATCTGTGGTTTGCTCAGGCTGCCGTAACAAGTATCAAAGACTGAATGGCTTGACTAACAGAAATCTATTTCCCTCACAGTTCCAAAGGCTAGAACTGTAAGATCAAGGTGTTGGCAGGATTTAGATTTCTGTATTCTGATGTCTTTCTCTTTGGTCTGTAGATGGGCGTCTTCTTCCTGTATCTTCACAAGGTCTTCCCTCCCTACCCATCAATGGCCTTATTCCCTCTTCCTATAAGGACACCAGTCATATTGGACAGGGGCCCACTCTTATGACATCATGTTAACTTTATTACCTCTTTAAAGACCCAATTTCTAAATACAGACACATTCTGAGGTACTTGGGGCTTTAACATAGGAATTTCTGGGCAGACAGAGGTACATAATAACAGCCCATAACAAGTCACTTCAATAACATTTCTTCAGTTACTCCCTAAGAGTCCATTTGTTCTTGCTGGAGGCTCACAATCTCTGTCTTTGTCTCCATAGCACTTGTGGCAGTGTTTCTCAAACTTTAATGTACATGCACATTACTTGGATGTCCTGAAAAAAAGCATTTGGATTCAGCAAGGAGGAGGAGTATTGCTATCCTGCATGCTTCCAAATGATGTCACCGTAATGTACCACATCTTGAGTTGCAGAGCCCTCTCCCTCTCTCAATATTTAAAAAATTTTTAAATCGAAAAATTTTTAGAGAAATTCTTTAAATTTCCAGTTGTTGGGAATTTTTTTTTTTTCCAAATTTCAGCTGCTCCTGTCTCACCTTGGACTTACTGAGGCTAAATGAAGTTCTGTTCTGTTTTCTTTTTTTCCTGGGTTCCCACTAAACATCTTGACATAAGGACTCATACATCTTCACTTAATAGAACAATGTGGTCTAACTTACTGGAAGTGTGACTTCTGGTTTTCAGTGCAGTTCAATACAACATAGATAATGTTTATTGTAACTTGTTTATAAATGTCTCCCCAGAGTAACATGTTAATGAACTTTCACTTTAATTCCTCAAAGTTGTTTGAGCTAAAATGCATTCTAAGTGGCATTATAAAATAAAGATTAAACATAAAATAAAACATCATAAAATCTTTATAAATTAAATGCATTGACATTTCCTGGGTTGTTCTTCTTTTACAATAGCTCATTAGCACAAAAATAAAATTATTTTAATTTGGACTTAGGAATTACTATCAGTCACTCCTCTCAGAGTTAGGCATTACTGGTTTTCTCAGGAAGTTTACATTTTTAATCCTAAATAATAATGTGGAAAAGGGATGCTGCTGCCAGTGTTACATTATATGCATAATGGCAGGTAACCATTACTTTAAAACTAATAAATATTAACATGCTAATTGAATAAATAGATGAATAAATAAGGGACTAATTGGTGGAATAAGTGAACATGATATATTTACCAAGTATCTAAAAATAAAGGTGAGGAAGTATTGGTGAGACATCTAGTTGCATTGACAAAGGTATTAAGAGTCTTCTGTGGAGTTTATATTTGATAGTGTAGGAAATGAGTCATTAAGGTTTTTGGTTTTAGACTCATACTTTCTGATGGGGCTTCTTTCCTCAAGTCATATGAGCTTATACTGCAAATACGGACAACAAAACAGTAGAAATAGAGTAAATCTAGCTTCAGCTAGACAAGCGGGAGGCCTGGACTGCAGCCCTGCACTTCCTTGAAAGAAGCCCATGTACGCCTGCTCCTGAGAGTCAGCAGCAGAACATCTGCCGATCCCCTCCATTATTTGTTTACTTTAGACTCCCGAGAGCAACTGCTGCTACTTGTCACAAGCTTGATACGTTCCAGATCAACATCGTCCCAAATTTGTACTGTCACCATTTTGAAGTGAAGGAAGAGCACCATTACCAAACAAGTCGGAGATGCCTTAGGCTTCCAGTGAATGCAGGTGCTTAACGATGTAAGAAAAGCCAGAGGGAAAAAAGAGGAAGCAGCAGGTAAGATCACTATTCATATATACACTGCCGCGTTCTTCACACCAGCCAGAGATAAGTCACAAATTACATTACCCAAAAGGAAATGAAGCAAAATCAGCTATATTAATCAGATTATATTCAGCCATAAAACTTGCCATTTAGTCTATATAGGAATATTTCTCAGGGACCTGAAAACGACTGAGAAAAACCTACCCCTGCGAGTTTCCCTGAATATGGTACCATGGAATGTGGTGAATAGCATTTTTGTCTGTTCCATAGACCTCATTCAAGGAATAAGTATTGATTTATATAACTGATTTGCTAAAACACTTATAACATACTTGTTATAGTTCGTCAGCGTAGGCTATATAGATATTGTCATGGTTGTATAAAACTAATTTAACAAAGGAATAATACATCTAGATTTTAAATCTTTAATGATCTGACTTATCTGAAGTTTAAAATTTAGAAGATCTAGAGAAATAGATGTGTGGTTTTGCTTTCAGTAAAATGTGTTTACTATCTCTTTACAGTGGGCTGAGGATATGGTTTCACACTTGCTGAAAATCTTCCGAATCACTGGTCTTAGATGATAAGATGTATTGCAAAAACAAGGTAGTAGAGTTCTCCAATTGTGGTAAGAAAGATCCATCCTGTCAGTTTTGGATTTATTTTATGATTACTTTACTTGCACACCACTGTAATTCAGGATTCACGTACTATGAAAGAAAACATCTTAAATACTGAAGGTGAATACAAATATCAATGGGCTATAACTATAGCTCAAAATAAGGCAAAAATTTAATAGACATAATGAACAATTTGTTTGTGTAAAATCAAAAGTTTATTTCAAAATAGGTTACATGAAGTCTATAAAATTATTATATACACATTAAGAACTGTACTCACTCCTCTAAGTAGTTTATTTTCAGAGAGAGAAAGTGAGCACTGCCACTCCAGGAAATAGTTTTCTAATAATTTCAGTAACCCAAAAGGAAGCTATTCATGCAACAAATAATAGACGGTCAGTTGATCTACAGAATTAAGTTTAAACAGCCTATGAAAAACACTTGAATTCCTGCACATTTCAATAATACAATTAGGAAGAGAAACATCCTTCAATTCACTTTTACATGTAATGTCCTGATACTTGCCATATGTTCAGTTACTTTTTTTAAGAACTTAAATATTTCTATGTTCCACTAGAAGGTTCAGAGAGCCCTAGGGTATCTATGAGTGAAAACATTTGAAGTTGGAGCACTAAGATAGCTTTAAGAAGATGTAAACATTACTTACTAACGATTTCTCTCAAGAAATGTAGACCTTTATATTTACAAACTAATATTGGTTAAGAAAATGGACAATGTCTAATGTGGGACACATGCTCTAAAACAATCCTACTGATGTCCATTTAATTAATTTTGGTATTCAAATGTAAAGCTGATTTCCTAACTACTTCTTATCCCTAGCGAATTATGGTGGAGGGTTTTGCTAAAGGTTAGAGCACTAAACACAAAGCTAATCCCAGTACTTACTAGAAAAGGCACTAAATCATAGTGAAACAATTATAACAGGTGGTATGCAAGTAATGTATTCATAAAACAAATCCAAAGAAAAATCTGTTTACAAATGAATATGAAATTATGGAAATAAGTGACATTATGAGAAAGTTAATAAGAAAAATTAAGGCCTTTCTTTAAAAAAGGATTATATTGAAATAAAATAACTGAAATATCATTAAGAACTCTCCATTTTAAGTGTTTGCCTTCATGGGGTGAGACTGTCTTTAGTTGAATACCAGGCCCTCTCAAAAGATAATAAAAAAATAAGTATACTCCCAGAGACTAGTCATACAATTTCAATGAATCAGTTACAAAGAATTTTGAAATCAATCCTTTGTTTAAAAAAAAAAAAAATTAACATTTTTTATAAAAAAAAACAAAAGTTGTTGTTTCTAAGAGACATTTTTTATTTCAGATTTTTTTACTTATTCAAATTTATTTAACAGGAGTGACTGAAATTAAAAAAATGTAATTGAGTCTCATCATCATGGAAATGGCTTTAAGAGAAAACTGATCAGATGGATATTACTGCTTCCCATTTGGAACCTGTAAAGAGTTGCCACTGATAAATAGCTAAAAATATTCTAGGTATGGGAGCTCCTGGGTGGCTCAGTGGGTTAAGCCTCTGCCTTCTGCTCAGGTCATGATCTCAAGGTCCTGGGATTGAGTCCCACATCAGGCTCTCTGCTCCACAGGGAGCCTGCTTCCCCCTCTCTCTCTGCCTGCCTCTCTGCCTACTTGTGATCTCTCTGTCAAATAAATAAATAAAATCTTCAAAAAAAAAATACCCTAGGTATATTATATAATACAAGTCTGTTCACAGGGGGAAAAAAATAGTAATTAACTTACCTGAACAAGTTGATTTCATCATAACAGAAGCACAAAAGAACCACCCATGCCTCTGGGGACATTGATTGCACCATGCACCCTTGAAAAAAGCTTTGGCTCCTTCATTTCGAGCAATCTTCCTCCAGCAGTCAAGTGTGCCTGTGTACATGATGTCAGTTCCTTTTCTCTTGGACTGCATCATCATACTGACATAAGCAGTGTCAGATGGATAGGAAGTCAACGCAGCAAGTGCTGTGATAGATTATGTGAGCATCCACCTGATGAAGACGTGAGTATTCTTGGGATCTGGACAATGCCATGCTAGGTCTCTGTATGTCTGAGCTAAACCCACAAGTCTGTGTAATGAAATTTGGTTACTAAATTTACAAATGATGTTTTTCTGAGATATCTAATTTACTGTCTGCATTCATATACTGCCCAAAGAGGTTGAAGTAATAGAGAATAATTTTTTTTTTATTGTATTCCTAGACCTTAGAGAAGTGGCTAGGAAAATCCAACAAACATTTACTGAATAAATGTCTTATGAATAAATAAGATAAATATATCTTGATTTTGTTATTTAGAAAGTTATTTCTCACTTGCCTACATATCAAATTTACCTAAATAGGCAAATATATTGTTACTATTGTTGGCAGTGTATTGTTATTCCCTAACATACCATGATCAATTGCCTTCCTTTTCCATTTTGAAAAAGCACCCGTAAGTTCAATGCAATAGTAGTATAAGTGTTAAAATTATGTTATTTTCTTAACTATAACACTTGAATTACATATTTAGCCCAATTTAATTTAAAATAAATTGCATCAGCAAGCGACAGAAAATACCACAGCATTATTTTTCTACTTTGATATCCTGATCTTATTTTGGATCTGGAGTCTTATGGAGATGGTTTGAGGAGTACATACTCCATACACAATTTGTAATCTGAAAGTCTTTCTAAAGTGCAAAAATTTGGAAATCAACAGAAAATTTGATGAGCCAGTAGAACAGTCCTTAACTATTCCTCTGTAGTTGAAAGTTAAATAGAAATAATCCTTCTCCAGCTCACATGAATGCTTCCTTCAAGATTTACTCCTGTTATTTGAAAAGTAAGCTCAATTGCATTACATAATTTCTGAGGTGAATATATAAAAAATAGTAAAAAATAAGCTGGTTGGTGCAGTAAAAGTGACTAATAATAAAGTAAAATGTAAAGTCTCATATCACATTAAAACTTTCGAAGAGTTGCATTAGACCAATTATCAAATTACCCCTATTATATTTTCTATTATGTATAGTGTGTATGCCCTAGAAAAATTCAAGAAATGCACAAGAATACAAAAGACAAGTTAAAAGAGTCACTCATTAACATCAGCATAGAATAATTTCTTTTGTCTGAGTGGAAGACATTTAAACATGGCCATATCAGTATACAAAAAAGATTTAGAAGATAAAATTTGAAAGGAGTGGTGAGAGAAGAGATCATTACTGGAGCAAGTGCCCCAAGACCATAAGAAGAGGTATGATATACATTTTAGGCATTGGAATTAGCCTCAGATGGGAGGGAGACCACTACTTCCTCACTAAATTAGGATTAAGAGAGAAGAAGGAAAGAAAGTTAAGGAGGGAAGATGGAAGATTGGTTAGCTATAGATGACAATCACTTTTCAGGACATGGCAGAGAGAAAGACAGGGTCCCTACCATCCTACCGTGATTTTCCTGTGAAATAGGAGCCACGGTCATCTAAGGTCAGAAGGTGTAGAGTAATAGGAAGTTGGCCGATGAATTTGGTCTAGGAGAATGGCAAGAAGGAGAAAAAGACATAAGAAATGGTTGACTTGCCTCCTGTAGGAAGGAATGTAAGCAGCACGGAAGGAGTGGTGGAAAGATTGGGAACTATCAAATTGTAATAGTTTTGTAAAAATTAAAATGTTCATTAATCAGAGTGCAAAAAATAAGAACTCAGGTTATTGGTTTGAATTGAGTGGGATTCAACTGGTTTGAGTTAGAAGGGAACCACTGGAAAGACAGTGGGAATAAAGGTAATAATGGCAAAATAATATTCCTAAATGCAAGGCAAACGCAAAACCTGTGTTGATACTTCTAATATATGCTACAAAAATAAATAGGCTAATATTCTCATTGCCTTTTGCTGTGTAACAAACCATCTAAAATTGAGTGGTATAAAATAATAATTTTATTATGTTTGTAAATTCTGTGAGTCAGGGATGTAGATGGCACAGGAGAAAGTAGATATTCTTTGGCTCATGTCTGAAGCTTCTGCTGGGAAGACTGGAACATCGGGGAGGTGCACTGAACATCACTCTCTTGTTCTGTGTAGTGTCTGGGCATCTTTACATGGGCTTTCTGTGGGACTTCTCCAGCATAGCATTCTCAGTCTAGAGAGACTTTTTTCAGGGAGCTCCAAGAGTGAGTGTTCCCGTAAAGAAAGCAGAGGCTGCATGGTCACTTACAACCTCATTTAGCACATCACATAGTGTCATTTCAGAAATACTCTATATTGACTGAAGCAGTCACAAGCCCACCTAGATACAAGGGGAATGGAGCTTAAGAACACTGCTCAGTGAGGGGCATCAAACAGTAGTCATATTTTAAAGCTGTGCTAGCTGGACAAATATTGTTACTACTTAATAAAATACCTAGTATATGCCAGGCCCTGTTGTGAGCATTTTTCTTATATTAATTTATCTAATCCTCCCAATACCTTACGAGGCTGTTATTATCATGACCCCCAAATTGCTGTATGGAGTTTAGGTAATTTATCCATAATCACTGATGGGGAAGCAGCCATTGCATGACCTGTTGCCCCTCTCTGGACTTGCTCACTCAGTTCCCTGGGTCTGGAACCTTCCCCAATAAGGAAGCCAGGTCCTGAGCTAGTGTTGGCTAGATTCTTATTATTAGGAGAAAACATTCTGTTCTTGATACTCAGTGAACTTCCTTCTACTTTTTAAGACTGTCATATGTCACCTGGCCAGTGACACCAGTGTATCTGTCCCTAGATGGAAAGGAACAGAGTCTTCCCCTGCAGCATGAGAGGGGCACATCCATTGGGAAAGACCTAGTAGTCATGGCAGCTCAGCGCACACTGACAAACACTGATCTTAATCTGTGTTGTGTCTCTTCCTTTCCCTTTCTGTGAGTAGAATGTTTCAACAGTATTTTGTGTGTTGAGTCCTCCTCAGTGCTCTGAACAAGTAGAAGATGAAGTGGGCCAGTCTGCAAGCTCCTACTTGTGGTGGCTGGCAGTGTTAAGATCCTTGCTGTCTCTATGAGGTGGGAATCCTCACCTGAGATTGGTAGCTGGATATTCACGCTTGGCAATCACATAATCAGCAACATCTCCAGGATTAACCTAGCCAGGCAGGCTGGTCTCAGTTTTGGGCCTGAATCATTATAATAGGTTTTCTTTAAAACAGACGGAAAAGAATAATAATAATAATTTGAAAATAAGTCCTTATACAGTCATATATCTCAATAGAACAGGTGGTCTTTTCTTGATCTAAATACCTCTTGAAGTGATTTTCTCAGGAGCCCCTGTCAGTTCTCTATGAAAAATTCTTGTTCACTAAGTTGCTAGACAGAAACTATAGCTCCATGATGTACATAATGTTATAGATGAATAATAAAATGATAGCATTTCTAAATGAATTAAAATGTGGTCATAAGCCAATCTGTGTATTTGTCTAGCTAAAACTTTTACATCAGTTAATACTTGAAATTAAATATGAAAGCTATGGGCCAGTAATCTGAATGAGAAAGAGAATGAGAAAGACTATGAAATGTGGTTAGAAATGAGAGCACCAAGGATGCTTGGGTGGCTCAGCTGCTTAAGCATCCAACTCTTGGAGAACGGCTCAGGTCATGATCTCAGGGTCATGAGATGGAGCCCCAGGATCAAGATCGCTGCTCAGCATTGTGTGCAGCAGTGAGTCTGCTTGAGATTCTCTCTTCCTCTCCCTCTCTCCTCCCTCCACTCACTCTCATTCTAAATAAATAAATAAAGTCTTTAAAAAAATAAATTAGAATACCAAGAGGAAACCTGGTGAGGTAAGGGCAACAGGACATAAACTTTGGTTTATGAGAGCATAAACAGTTCTGAGTTTGAATTCTGACTCCGATATTCAATGAACTGAGTGATTTGGAGTTAATTACTTAACACCCAAGGCCAAGTTTCCTCATCTGCAAAAGGATAGTATACATATCCAGCTGGGTATTTTGAAGGAATACTATAGAGTATATGTAAAAATACCAGCAATAAACACTTAACTTCATGGATTAGACATCAAATAATTTACAGTAACAAGACTTTCAAAGGTTGACAGGTAAATCATCCAGAAAGAAAGAGACATTATGATAAATTATCAATAGAAAACATCAGATCAATACAATGGGAAAACACACAGTGGTTCAAACTGAGTTTACAGATTACTGCAATGTCTTATTACATTCCAAGAGAAAAAGGTCTGGGACATTCTAAACAGTAAAACCTTGTAAATTCTTGGGAGTGAGAGATTAGCAATTTAAACTATGACTGCATGTGTATAGATATAACTATAGATAAACTAGAAACATATGTCGCTTTGCATATTAATTAGTAACAATAATAGTTAATATCTGTATATTATTGTGTACCCCCATGTTTTTTAAGAAATTTACTTACACTAACTCATTTAAACTCCTCTCTCCTAAATATAAATCAGTGCGGTAAAGATAAATACCATCTCTATTTTATGGACAAACAACATAAGGCACAGAACAGTGACTTGCTCAAGGTCAAATAATAATAAATGATTAAGAACACCTGGTGGCTCAGTCATTTAAGCCCCTGACTCTCAATTTTGGCCAGGTCATGAGCTCAGGGTCATGAGATTGAACCCCTTGTCAGGCTCTACACTCAGCAGGGAGGTTGCTTAAGATTGTTCCTCTCGGGGACCCTGGGTGCTTCAGTCCTTAAGTGTCTGCCTTCCGCTCAGGTCATGATCCCAGGGTCCTGGGATCCAGCCCCACGTCAGGCTCCCTGCTCAGCGGGAAGCCTGCTTCTCTCCCACTCTCTTTACTTGTATTCCCTCTCTCTCTTTGTCTCTCTCGGTCAAATGAATAGCTAAAATCTTAAGAAAAAAAAAGAAAAAGAGATTGTCCCTCTCCCTCACCCTCTGCCCCTCATTCATCCCTCTCTAAAAATAACAACAATAATAATAATAAATGATTGACCTGGTATTTGAAACCAGGGGCTAAATTATTTTGGCTTTCTTAATCACTTTCTTAATCACATCATTTCATTTCCTAAAAAATTTGTAGTTATGGATATTTCTAAACTTGGTTTGTATCAACTTCATTCTCATGTAATTGCAATGATTTACCATTAATAGCCAATCGCCTTCCTTAGCACTAGTAGAAACATCTTAATAAATTAATTATATTCATACTTCCTTTTTCAATCATTCTTAGCAGTGAGCAAAAATCTCTGTCATTACATCAACCATCATTGATTCTCTTTAAAATATCTACTCTTCCTAACATGCATTAGTTAAATTTTAAAAAGTAGTCTTTCTAATTATTTTTTGAGTAGCATCATAGAATTCCACTTCAATGATACAATATAAGAAAATCCTAAAAAAGGATTAATTTTATTTATTTGTATGAATTTTTGTTTTTTTTTTAATGAGAGTGACACTTTCTATGCTCTTGTTAAAATTCAAAGACAATCCCTTTCATGATTAAGTAATTCTATTCATTAATGAATTAAATAATATTTATTTGAACTTTGACTATATAGTCCATTTTGACTTTTCTAGAACTTCTGTCTTTTATATTTATAAGCTTATTTAGCATTTTCATGTTTTCTTACAAAGACTCTAAACTCTTTAAGGGAAAATATTGCATTTTATCTAATTTTATCTACCACAGTGCTATTCATGAAGTAGATAACCAAAATGGTTTTAAATAAGCAGCTAACATAGTTTGAAAATACTCAGAGTGACAAGAACAGATTCCCATATTATATTACCTGAATCCTCAACTTACTTACCTCTCTTGATATTTTCCTTAAATATTCTCATATCATATTCATCCTGAAATCTTCTTCCTTCCTCTGTGGTTTTGTGTTAATAATGGGAGCAGGACAGCAAGTTCCCATTAAAACCATCCTTATGTAGAAATACTTAAGGAAAGTTGAATGCCCCCAGAGTTAGCTTTCCTACAGAGGTGTGTGAAAATGACTGAAATTCATATTTTATTTATCCACTCATGCCTTAAAGGATATACTAAAAACTAGGTTAAAAAGCAAATTCATTAATTAGAAAAGTAATACACATTTAATAATTTTCAACTTACAAATTTAATCATTTTCAATTATTCGTGTTTTATTATGAATTGGGATATGTAATTAGCAGGCCAGTAACCTAATGAGGCTTTGAAAATATAAAACAAATTAGTCATGACATTTATCAGTGAGAAATCAGCAGGGCAAGGTGCAGAGTATCAGCTTCATTTGAAATGCAGAGGGTTCAGACTTCTGTAAGAGAATGATGGAAAACAGGGAATATAGGGTTTCTGGTTGTCTTTGATTAAAGTTTTTCTTTTTTTTTTTTTTTAAAGATTTTATTTGTTTATTTGACAGACAGAGATTACAAGTAGACAGAGAGGCAGGCAGAGAGAGAGAGAGGGAAGCAGGCTCCCTGCTGAGCAGAGAGCCTGATTTGGGACTCGATCCCAGGACCCTGGGATCATGACCTGAGCCGAAGGCAGCAGCTTAACCCACTGAGCCACCCAGGCGCCCTGATTAAAGTTTTTCTAACTAGTCCACAGTAGAACCACCTGGGAACCTTTAAACAATATAGAGATATGCCCTTCTTCCAAACAAGATATATTTTTTTAAAAGATTTTATTTATTTATTTGACAGAGAGAGATCACAAGCAGGCAGAGAGAGAGGAGGAAGTAGGCTCCCTGCTGAGCAGAGAGCCTGACGTGGGCCTCGATCTCAGGACCCTGAGATCATGACCTGAGCCGAAGGCAGCGGCTTAACCCACTAAGCCACCCAGGCGCCCTTCCAAACAAGATATTGATTGAATCCGTCTCTTGGGCCAAACTGCCTATGTGATCACATCTTTCCCAGTAGGCTGTAATGTGTAGGCAGAGCTGGAGATCCCTTCCTTAGCTGGAGATTTGCTATAAAGGGTCATAAAATGTTTAAATAAGACACCCTTACTTTATAATTTTCATGTAGGATCTGCCCTAGATGGGGAAGGTCACTACAATCTCTTTCTCTTGACGTGTCTTGTGATATTCTTTTTGCATCTCCTTGGCTGAGACAAAACAGTATGATATTCTCCAGTAGTTAAAACTGGTTAATTTGGTAAGTTTTATTTAGGCCAAATAATTGTTTTTTAAAACCTGTAATTCATAACTTATAGGTAGTCATTCTGCTAATAACAATAATAATAATTATTAATTTGATTAATTAATAATTAATAATATAACAGTAAGGCATATTTCCCTAGTTTACAGTCTTTAATAAGTATTTAGACATTATGTTAGATTGGATATGGTATTGTACTCAGACAGTTAAAGTACAATAAATTCTTTGGGAAGTATCTTTAGAAATATGTATTATCTGGGGCGCCTGGGTGGCTCAGTGGGTTAGGCCGCTGCTTTCGGCTCAGGTCATGATCTCAGTGTCCTGTGATCGAGTCCCGCATCGGGCTCTCTGCTCAGCGGGGAGCCTGCTTCCCCCTCTCTCTCTGCTTGCCTTTCTGTCTACTTGTGATCTCTCTCTGTCAAATAAATAAATAAAATCTTAAAAAAAAAAAAGTTCACCTTAGAAATATGTATTATCTAGAATTTTGTTTTATTATTTATTTTTTATTTTTAAGTGAGAAACCAAAATATGACAAGGATGACATATAAAAAATGCCACTTAGAGTCATCACAATGAATTAATATGACTACCATCATTCTGCCACAAGTAAACAAAAAATGCAATATGTATTATACGTCTTAAGTCTGGATATGAAAATATATGGTGTATATATATGACTCGAAAATTAGAAAAGGAAATTTCCTATGTCATAAATTCTCATTACACCCACATATATAAACAGATATGGGAAAAGAGACTGGAAATAAAGAATGTGTGAAAAGTAAAGATAACAGAGCTTGCTATTCATCTGTTCCTCATCGATATCTTATTTCTTGGCATCCTTTAAAGGTAGAATATTAATGAATTCTAGAATCAGTTTATCCAGATAATTTGGACATAAAGATCACTTATTTATCTTTGAAGCTCAGTTTTCCAAATAAGTTTTGGCCTCAAGTAAACATAAGCAGTATTTCAGCACAGGGAAGAATTCCACAGCCCAGAAATGTGGCTTCATTTGAACTCCAGAAGTGATGGGCACATTTCCCCAATGCACAGGGGAAATGTATCCATCATTTTTATTTTATCACAAATAACAGTATCAAAACAGCTCCCTTAAGCCTAATCTTAAGGTAGTTTTCACACAGTGGATGTCATTTAGAAGATAACAGAATTAATTTAATATATCTTTTACTAAATCTCCTCCATTTTTCTTTGAAACTTAACTGGCCCTAGCTATATGAATTTCAAACACTCTAACCCAGTCCTGTTTCAATATAAATGTAATGTGAACCACAGGCAGACTCCTAAATTTCCTAGTAGTCAAAACAAGTAAAAAGAAACAAATAAAATTACTTTTAATATTATCTATCTTAACCATTTAACCAAGATATTATCATTTCAGTATGTAATTAATATAAAAAAGTTATTCATGGCATATGTTAGGGTCTATTTTCCCATACTAAGTATAAAATCCAGTGTACATTTTATACTTATATCCTGTTACAAATCATACTAGCTAATTTCAGTGCTCAATAGCTACACGTGACTAGTAGCTTCCTTATTGTTCAGTGCTGCTCTAACGTTCTTAGTAGTCCATAACATAAACTGAACACAGACTTTCATAAAAGTGAGTTTGCAAATCTTATTACTTATATAGTAATGATTTCATCCTATTTTCTTCAGAACACTCAATTAAAAATTTTATGTGTGATCTCTTTAGATTAATATAATTTTTGCTATCTTGAAATACCTGGGCATAGATAGCTTAAACAAAAAAATATGGAAATATAGATAAATAAATTACCATTAGATATCTATCAACCAACAGATGATTTAAAATGTACATATGCAAACAACCTATAAGACTCCTTTTAATCTGATTTGTATAATGCCCAGAACAATAATGTGAGTTATATGTACCCTAACGATGATCAAGATGATAATTATGGTGACTGGTTATAATTCACTGGTTAAAAACAGTAAAGTAATGTGTCCTCCATGAGAGATACGGCATCCTCATAGATCACAGAGAGGATATCCTAACACTTCTCCCTCACTCTTCAGTAATATGAAAGTTTCTCCTGCTGACCTAAATGCATTGCAGAATGAATGAACTCAAATCATGGGATTAAAACTACTTCTAGGAGCTGTTACATTCTGAGTCTCTGTATTTCATAATAAGTAGTTCTGCCTAACACATGTCAACATCTAGTCAAATACTATTGTGTATTGTAACTATTTTAAGATTTAATGGTTATACCACTAATGAGAACATTTCTCATTTTCATGTGTATTCCCTCACCCAAGGAATACTATTCACACCTAAAGGACTGGGATAATGTCTTTCACAATGCTATATCTGTAGAATATTGAACAACTAGGACCCACAGTATACCTATAATTTTTCCCTAAGGGTATTTATTTCATTATATTCCATTTCCCTCTTAGTCTGCACACAGAACCGAATCATTGACAGAATGGTGAGATCCTCTCTCAGGGGGGGCAAAAATAATTTACAGTTCAGCCGTAGGCCTACAGAATAAAATCAGATATCCCAGACAAAAGCTGTAACCAAGGGCAATGCTGTAACAACAATTTAAATATGGTTTGTTCTAATACTCCCAGAGAAGCTATAAGCATATTTTGTTGAAAGCAAATTTGTTGAGATCCCAAAAGTAATATAATTTTTGAAGACATATCTGGGAAAAAATGACTAATCATTGAAAGATAATTCATTGAATCATTGAAATCATTTCACTGAATCATTGAAAGATAATTCACTCAGAGATGGGAAATTATTCTTTCACTTTGTGTGTGAACTCTTGCACTCTGAATCATTTTTATTAAAATCCCTCCATATAGATATAAAAATCCATATGTTCAGTTGTGACTTAAAGCTTTCAGAATTATAGTTCTCCTATATGTAATAGTAAAAATATTATTAAAGCACATCAACCAGTATTTTCTAATTAATATGAAAAAGTATGCTCTTATTGATAATAATTGTGACTAGCACTTTTAACTTTAAATTACAGCCCTAGTCAGGATCATATTTGTTGAATGTGGATGCACAGTGTCTCCTACTAAATGCCAAGTGGTGTGCTTGGAGTTGCAATAAAATAAATAGCAGGATAAAATTTATGCCCTCTGGAATTTAAGAGACAAATATATGCAAAGATCATTATAATAAAATTCATAAAAACAACTGCCATTTTTGATCCCTTACTATCTCATAGACACTAAGTATTGTACAGATGATATATGTTAAACTCTCTAAGAATACCATAGCCTTGGTGATTAATTAACTTAGGTCCCTTTTAGGAAATGCTGATATGAAAAATGAAAAATGAGTTGAATCTTTTTTTTTTGAAAAATGAGTTGAATCTTAAGTGATGATATTTCCTGGAAGGCAGGAGGGATTGGTCACTCCAAAAATCTTTGCCTAAAGATACAGAAGCTTGCGTAGGATTGAGAATGTGTCTAATGTGACTAATGAATGTGGGGTAAAAGAACACAATTTTGATGACAATAATGGATGGACCAGGACAGTAGGATAAAAAGCTATTGCTATCACTCAGATGGGAAGAAATTACCATACATTAGACTAAGTCAGTGTTGATGGGAATAGAGAGAAAGATAACATGTCAGAGAAGAGCAAGAATAGGTATGTGGATGATAATAGGGGTTACATGTGTGGTTGCTTCAAGATATCTCCATGAAGATGTACAGAGGCCATCTGGAAATAGAGGTTTGCATATTATGGGGAGATGGGATTTGCTGATCTGATTTGGGGGTCATCAGCACATTGGGCTGATGAAATGGCTCAGAGATATAATGGGGAGCACTATAAGATGCCCCAATTATTATTCACAAGTTGATAACTAGGTTACGGAAAAAGTCCGTGTGTCTTGTATGCTTTGACTTCAAGAGCTGAAGGTACATTAGAAAATGAGCTATAAATAAATATATGGGATTAAGATTCAATATAAGATAAAGGTATAATTATTACCAATTTATAAAGTAAAGTTTATGTAAATTGTAATATCTTCTGAGATATCTAAACTAAGTTTTAAGTGACAAAATGCCCAATTGTTTCATATGCAAATTTTAAGAAATACACTTATTACATAGACAAGGCACGCCCCAAATCTAAGAAATATATCTTTATAAAGTATATAATCTTCCAATTATTGCTACAGAAAACAAAACAATAACAATGCGGTCTTCCAGATACGTTTTCTGTAACAACAGAAATGTAGGCCTCTCCCAACCTGCTTTCCTACTAGTAAATTATAATTGGGTATTTTCTGAAAACACACTTGTGCAATATAGCCTTAATGTTTGCCATAAGTCTAATAATATACTGTAGGGGAGGAAAGAAGGAAAGTTTTTTCTTTCTTGCCTTCTATGTTCTTTGGCTGGTCTATTAATTAAACTGACATAAGACATTAACAGGAGAAAAACAAATTTAATTTCCTATGTACAGGAGCCCATAAAAATATGAGACTGGAAAAAATGACCAAAGCAGCCAGCTTTTATATCTTTTGGACAAAGAAACAATAAATTTGTGAAGGATTAACAAGATAAAGAAGTGTGGGTTTTGGGGCAGTAAATTAGTGAGAAAGTAACAAGCTTTGTTTATACAATCTTCCAGGCCCTAAATTTCCTCTCTCTAATGGTAAGTATGCCTTCTAGCTTTCTGGTACAGGGAGGTTACCTTTCACATGAGAGATTAGTTTCCTGTGTTCAGAGGGACATACTGGGGGTCAGAGTGTTCTCCTTGCACTGGCAGTTTCTTAAGAAATTTTTATTCAAAATAATCAATATGTCCAAGTGGTATATTTTGCACCTCTTCAATACATAATCCCAGCAGGTGCTAATTTCTATAGAGTTATAAAGTTATATTTGCTTATATTTTGTTTTGTTTTGTTTTGTTCTCTAAGGTAAACTCTTCATTTTGGAACTTATAAAAGAACATGGTTTATCATAAAGTCAGGAGAAAGTTTAAAATTAATTATTGTATCTACTCACCTCCCAACCAATTATAAATAAAGGCATTTTACTAAAGGTCTATTGCTGCTTTCTTTTGACTTGATGGAAATATGACTTACAATCCAGAATACCGAGCTTATTTATAAGAAAACGTTGAGGTATTGTGATTTATAATGAGAAATATATATTCAGTCTTCCATTCTTTCTGGCACAGAGCTCCTAAAACCCTTGGAATATCCTATGGTAAGAGAGCTGAGAGTCCTTTTTGTGTTAATGAGGGGTTTTTGGGAAGCCCCTAGGTACCTAATAATGGGGGCTGGTTGCCCTTGAAGTCAATCCTGTGATTAGAGGCTTGGAAATTTCAGTACTCCCTTAATCTCCAGGTAGGAGAGAAGGGCTGGAGGTTGACTCAGTCATCAGTGGTCAATAATTTATCAGTCACGCCTATGAATTGACGCTTCCATAAAACCCCAAAAGGACAAGGTTTGGAGAGCCTCCAGGCTGGTGAACACATATAGATCCAGGTATATCAGTGCTCCTGGAGAGGGGATGGGTGCTCTGCACCTTTTCCCCACGCCTTACCCTACATATCTCTAACATCTTGCTTCCCCTGAGTTATATCCTTTTATAATAAACCAGCAATCTAGTAAGTAAAACATTTCTCTAAGTTCTGTGAACTGCTCTAGCAAATTAGTGGAACCGGAAGAGGGGGACCTGGGAACCTTTGATTCACAGCCAGTTTGTCAGAAGTGCAGGAAAAAAACCTGGATTGTGACCACTGTCTGAAGTTGGGCTGGAGGTGGTGGGGGATCTGTAGGACAACCCATTTAACCTGTAGAATCTGATGCTTTCTCAGGATAGATAGTGTCAGAATTGAGTTAAATCATAGGACATCCCACTGGGGTCTGAGAAATGCTTGTCAGTGTGGGAAACCACCTTCTCCCCACCACACACTGGAATTGGTAACAAGACCTATTTAAAAGGTCTTCTGCATTTAATTTCTTTTGAAGAATTTTTCTTAACTGTAATTATTATGCAACTGAATATGTATCTAATGGAAACTGGGAAATCAGAAATCACAACTTCATAAACCACATATACATAGAAAATTTAAAGCAGTCTAAAGATATGAGAAGGTTTGGGTAAAAAAACATACTTACAATGAACAGTTCTATGTTTTACTTCTTTTGTACTTACTTAGACTTTCGCCCATTACAATTGACATTCTAAACATTGTAGTACATGTGGAAATTCTGATGTTCATCAGAAATTTTTCCCAGATTTTTCTTATTACACATTTTATATCTGGAAAAAATGTAAAAAATAAATCTGCATAAGTAATAGCAATATGCTAAAGAAAATATTTCCTATTATACTTTCAACATGAAGAAATAGATACTTCAATCTTGAAAATATTACTTAAAAACAAATTTTGATATTAATTTTATGCTAAAATAAATATGACAAACATTATTGAATGTTTTCTATATGGAAGTTAAAATCAAATGATAAATATTAATTTTCTTGTTGAAAATCACAGGAAATATAATAGAAAATTAAGAATAGCAAGTTATACTTTTAGATACTTATTTCTTACAACTTGTGTCGTGACTTTATTTTTGGCACAACCAGCATGATTTAATGCAAATTGCCTTATTATTTTAGAGAAACGCAGAAACACATCATAAAATGTGGGAAATTTTCCACTATATAAAAGATAAAATATGCTTTGCTTTATTTTTTTTCTCTCTGTTTTTTTTGCCTTGGCTTTCTTCTCCGGGGGTTCTCGGAGCCTGGAGAAGACTCAGAGACGTCTACATATTTGAGCCCTTTACCAGGGTTTGAACATGTTAAAAAACAACCCCAAAACTCAAAAACAAAACAAAGCAAAAATAAAGAAAAGTTTCCTATTGTATCTTTTTTTTAAATTTATTTTTTATTTATTTTCAGCATAACAGTATTCATTATTTTTGCACCACACCCAGTTGTCCATGCAATCCGTGCTCTCTATAATACCCACCACCTGGTACCCCAACCTCCCACGCCCCCCCCCCCCCCCCGCCACTTCAAACCCCTCAGATTGTTTTTCAGAGTCCATAGTCTTTCATGGTTCAATTCCCCTTCCACTTTCCCCCAACTCCCTTCTCCTCTCTAACTCCCCATGTCCTCCATGCTATTTGTTATGCTTCACAAATAAATGAAACCATTACTGGCATAAAAACAGACATATAGACCAGTGGAATAGAGTAGAGAGCCCAGATATGGACCCTCAACTCTATGGGCAAATAATCTTGGACAAAACAGGAAAAAATATACAGTGGAAAAAGGACAGTTTCTTCAATAAATGGTGCTGGGAAAACTGGGCAGCTATATGTAGAAGAATGAAACTCAACCATTCTCTTACACCATACACAAAGATAAACTCAAAATGGATAAAAGACCTCAATGTGAGACAGGAATCCATCAGAATCCTAGAGGAGAACATAGGCAGTAATCTCTTTGATATCAGCCACAGCAATTTCTTTCAAGATATGTCTCCAAAGGCAAAGGAAACAAAAGTGAAAATAAACCGTTGGGACTTCATCAAAATCAAAAGCTTCTGCACAGCAAAGGAAACAGTCAAGAAAACAAAGAGGCAACCCACGGAATGGGAGAAGATATTTGCAAATGACAATACAGACAAAAGGTTGATATCCAGGATCTATAAAGAACTTCTCAAACTCAACACACACAAAACAATCATATCAAAAAATGGGCAGAAGATATGAACAGACACTTCTCCAATGAAGACATACAAATGGCTATCAGACACATGAAAAGATGTTCATCACTAGCCCTCAGGGAGATTCAAATTAAAACCACATTGAGATATCGCCTTACACCAGTTAGAATGGCCCAAATTAGCAAGACAGGAAATAACATGTGTTGGAGGGGATGTGGAAAAAGGGGAACCCTCTTACACTGTTGGTGGGAATGCAAGTTGGTGCAGCCTCTTTGGAGAACAGTGTGGAGATTCCTCAAGAAATTAAAAAGAGAACTTCCTTATGACCCTGCCTTTACACTTCTGGGTATTTACCCCAAAGATACAGATGTAGTGAAAAGAAGGGCCATCTGTACCCCAATGTTTATAGTAGCAATGGCCAAACTGTGGAAAGAACCAAGATGCCCTTCAACGGACGAATGGATAAGGAAGATGTGGTCCACATACACTATGGAGTATTATGCCTCCATCAGAAAGGATGAATACCCAACTTTTGTAGCAACATGGACGGGACTGGAAGAGATTATGCTGAGTGAAATAAGTCAAGCAGAGAGAGTCAATTATCATATGGTTTCGCTTATTTGTAGAGCATAACAAATATTGGATCTTTTTTAACCCTTTTATTCTATGGGAATATTATAGCATCACCAATCATTACTTTTTGAATAACAGAAAGACATAAATGTTCTTAATAAGAACATTCATTGGTGGATCCTTTCAAGAAACAACTCTCCTTCTCCATGAAAAATAAATTCACCTCAACCGATGCCCCCAAAAGTATCCTATCATTATAGAATCCAGCTCAGATCTTCCCAACCAAATCAAATATAATTGATGATATCTCACAATTTTGTAGGTCAGGAATTTAGACAGAGTATAACTAGGTGTTTTGTTCTCCTCCATCAGGTTTGCACGGAGATCAATTGATAGAATTAAACATTTAGATGGGCCAATTTAGAGGGTCTAAAGCAGGTTCAGTCACTTATTTGAACCCTTGGTAGTAATAGTGGAAAACCTGGGCTCAGTTGGAACTGCTGAGTGGTAGGCATACTTGCGACCTATCCAGCATGGTGGTCTCAAGGAACTCAGAATTATTATATGTCAGGGCACCTGGGTGGCTCAGTTGTTAAGCATCTGCCTTTGGCTCAGGTAATGATCCCAGGGTCCTGGGATGGAGCCCTGGGTCGAGACTCCATTGGTTTCCTTTCTCAGCGGGAGCCTGCTTCCCCCTCTCCCTCTGCCAGCCTTTCCCCCTGCTTGTATTCTCTCTCTGTGTCAAATAAATAAATAAAATCTTTAAAAAAATTATTATATGCCAGTCCATAACTCCCAAAGAGAGATTCCAAAAGATAGGAAGTGGTCCCAGAAACTTGGACAGCACTGCTCTATTATGTTCTGTTGACAAAAACAGAGTCCATGCAAGGTTCAAAATGAGTGGCAAATAATTTTATGAACATTTTTCATCAGCCACAACATTCATATAAAAAAAAAGATATGGCTTCAGTTAAATATTCAAGAGTCTTGACTATTGTCATTAAATAGGAAGATGATGGCTTCAAGTTCTTCGAGAATTGAAGCAATAGGTTAACTAGAGAGGCAGTTTGATGTAGCTGTTACAGTTTCCTTTGGAGCTAGGTACATCTGGGTTTACATTCTGGCTTTCCCATTTGTTAATTCTTTGATTTAGAAAAGTTACTTAACATTTCGCTCTGTTTTGTCATCTACAAAATGATGATGGTAAAACCCATTTTACAAGAGTAAGCATTAGTTAGAGTAGTCTGTGTTAAGACATGGCACCATACTCCGACATAGCAAACATTCCATGTCTTGCGATTATTATAACTGAACTATCAGTAGATGGCTCGTGAAAGTCCAGGTGATTCAGGGCAGAAGAGCAGCGTGAGAAGAAAGCACTGGCAAGAACGACAAAATTTATTTTATCTTGTAATTGATAATGTTAACAATCAAGTCTACCCTTGTTGTTTATAGTAAACAGTAGGCTAGAATACATTATTCAGTGTAAAATACTCCATAACTGATAAGTTTAAAAGCTAGTAATATGAAATTTTGAGGCTGTTAAAAATTAAGGTGATTATACAAAATAAGTGTAGAATTTAAGAAACAAAACAAATGATCCTAAGGGGGGGGGGGGGAGAAAGAGGCAAACCAAGAAACATATTTATTTTTTAAAGACTTATTTGAGAGAGGGAGAGCAGTGGGAGGGGCAGAGAGAATCTCAAGCAGACTCCCCACTGAGCCAGGAGCTTGCCACAGGCCTGAATCAGGACTCGATCTCACAACCTCAGCCAAAAATCAGGAGTTGGGCAGTTAACCAATTGAGCCACCCCAGCTTCCAGAAATGTGCTCTTTTTTTTTTTAATATAATTTTTTATTTTTTATAAACATATATTTTTATCCCCAGGGGTACAGGTCTGTGAATCACCAGGTTTACACACTTCACAGCACTCACCAAAACACAGAAATGTGCTCTTTTAACTACAGAGAACAAACTGAGAGTTCCTGAGGGGTGCTGAGTGGGGGATGGATGAAATAGGCGAGGGGGATTAGGAAGAGCACTTGTGATGAGCACTGGGTGTTATATGGAAGTGTGGAATCACTATATTGTACATCTGAAACTCACATCAACTGGAATTTAAATAAATATCTAATTGAAAAAGAGAAAAAAATTAAGCTGATTATAGAAGCGACTGCCTGGTGATAAAATAATACTTTAAAATTATTTTGAATAGATATAGATCATAAAATGCATTTGTGAAAGTGGGACTAGTTCAGAGATATCATTTCCTATGAGGTGGATACTGGAGAAAAGTCTTTTAAGCCTTCCCTTACCTACCTAGACCAACAATATTTAGGAATCTTCCCGGATACATATATAGTATTCTTTAAATAACACACGTAGAAAACAGATCAATAGGATCCTTTTAGGTATTAGTCTCTAATGTTAAACTTTTTCAGAAGTTTTAAAACTACTTTCCAAACCTAATTTATATAGAAACATTTTAAAATCCTATTTAACCCTAACCTAATGTTAATGCATTCCCTCAAGAGTAAACTTGGTGCAGCTCAAAATAATTGTCGCAAAAAGCCACTTACTCTGATTAAACTAAGTGTTTTCATAGAAACCTACTTTATTGGAAAACAATATTCCAAGAAATGGCCTAAATGTTCCTTTTGCTAATGCCACTTGAATGCTGTTGGTCCTGAAGGAAAAACTTAAAGAGATATAAAAAGTTAATTAGATATGCCACATGCAAACGATTATGATTACTTAATTAGCAGTATCCCTTAAATTGGCACAATATGTAACCTAATATGTAGCTTAATGGCTTTGTTATTAATCAATTCTTAATGTAAACAGTTTGAAGCTCTTGTTGTTTTGTAATGTTCATTATAAATAGTCCCTGTGGGAATCACAACTTCATTTCATTAAAACTCCTGCCTGCTGCTAATTGCTGCTAGGAAAACATGCACGAATTAATTGTGTTTTAGAAGCCAATGATGTAAATTTATAAGCTTCTGCATTGATTGCTGGGGACTGTGGGGTTGTAGATCATTCTTTCCCACTGTGATAGATAGCATGCTATAGTTGGCAACACTGACCTGCTCTAAATCAATAACTCTTGGTTAGTAAGTCTTACCACTATAGAGGTTAAAAAAAAGGTTTGAAAATTCTGTTTCTCATGCCAGCTGGGACATAATATGCATTTAGGTTATGGGCAATTAATTTGTAAGTTTTAATGACTTCTTGTGCAAAACAAACATTAGTCTTTAGCAAAGATGACTGACGAACATTAAATCAGTATTTTTAAAGAAATGCTGATTTTTTCAAAAATATTGCTCAAATATAAATATAGTCCTGCTTGTTGACAATTCCCCCCTAATATTTTATTGTTACAAATGGCTTGTCCAGCATCGACCACATGAGATGAATTTAAAACCCCAAATATCACAATGCTGGACTGAAGGGAAACAAACCACATTGGCTTGCAAGTGCAGATTGAGACCAATGAGAAGAAACCTGTTTATATTCTCAGATGACTACTGATGTCTTAGCTTGTTGTTTCCACAATATTTCAGAATAATAAGACCATCTGTCAACAGGGAAAAAGAATAGTAAAAATCTAGGCAGAAATGTCTTCGTTCATGATAAAATAGAATTTGCCTAATGGGTTTTTTTGGTCTTGATATTATACAGATTATTTTTTTTTGTTTTTTAATCAATTATTTAAGAATGAAATAAAATAATACCTTTTACACAAATTGTTTTCCTGTACTAATCCTTACAATGTATTTTCTTGGAAATTGGCCATATACATTACCTGATCTCTGCTAAAAGAAACCAAAACAAAACAAAAAACAAAACTCTTACAATCTATGAAAAGCCAAAACAGACACGTAAATTAGATTCATAGCACCCATAGCTTAGTTAAATGAGGAAAGTGAGCAAATCTTTAAGAATCATCAAACACACTGGACACCCGTGTACCTGAGTTGGGTAAGCGACTGCCTTGGCTCAGGTCACGATCCCAGAGTCCCAGAATCAAGTCCCGTTCCGCATCAGGCTCACTGCTCAGAGGGGAGCCTCCTTCTCCCTCTGACCCTCCCCGCCCCATGGTCTCTCTCTCTCTCTCCTCTCTCTCTCTCAAATAAATAAATAAAATCTTTAAAAAAAAAAAAAAAGGATGGTCAAACACATTATGTAAATACTTTACCAAAATAAGATGTGAGATGAAATGCAAATGACTTTGTCCACCAGTAAAATTAATTAATATGGATAATTAAAAATGGTGATTTTGACAATTAGTTTACAATTTTAAATTACTATACTTAATTTTTAAAATGCTTCAACATATATAGGGCTCAAAAAATGAAATGCATAAAAAAATTACACTGTGAAAGTATTCTTTTTTCATCTTCTAGTATTTTCTTTTCATCCAAGGCAGGGATACTGTACACACTGTAATATGTTTTCTTTTATTCATGTCAATGTATATTTTAGAGAGCTTTCCAATTTAGCATGAGGGTTTCCTGATTTTCTTTAAATATTTTATAGATGTATCAAAACTTAGATAACCAGTGCTCTATTGATGAGTTCTAATTTCCTATATTGTGTCATAATTTTGGTAATGATAACTAATGCCTAAAAACAATCTTACATATATTGTCCTGCACATATGTCTTACATATATTGTCCTGAGTATATCGCCAGGAGAAAGCCCCTGAAGTAGAATTTCTACTTTGAAGGTATCTACATTTTTATTTTTGATAAATATACTCAAAGTACTAGAAGAACCACATACCAATTACACTCCCACTAACAAAGTATGAGTATCTACCCACAGTCATCTGAGACAAAATATCTCTAATTTAAGATTTTTGACAATTTGATAAATTAAACAGTGTCATCTGCAGATACTTTAAACACACATTTTCTAATTATCAGTGAGGATGAATAATTTGTAAATGTTTAAATGCCAAGTCTAATCCCACCCGATCACATACTTTTTTCTTTTTCTTTTTCTCTTTCTTTTCCCTTTCTTTGTTTCTTTCTTTGAATCGTTTCTTCATTTTCTTTGACCATTTCTCATTTTCCTTGTTACACTCTTTATTCACAACCTCTAGTGGGACCTTATGCGTTAGAAAGATCAGCATTTTTGAGAGGAGTTGCAAACATTTTTCCAATTTGTGTATCTATATTTTGCTTTCGTTTATTTTGCTATTCTAAAGGGTTAGGTTTTTTCCCTTGATCAACTATGTCAAGATATACTTAAATCCAGTTTTAGTTGAATAAATTTTTATAAAATACATAGCAGAACATTTCATTCACTCCAGAAAGTTCTTTTTTTGCCCTTTTCAGAGATACACTTATCTCTTACTCTGGACAATCATTTCTCTGTCATTATAGACTAGTTTTGCCCAGTCTAGAATATCATAACAATGGAATCATTCTGTATGTATTCTTTTATGTTTGACTCCCTTTGACCTACATACCTCTAAGATTCATTCATCTTGTTGTATGTATCAGTAGGCTTTTGTTTTCTGTTTTTTTGTTGTTGTTGTTGTCAGTTCTTGTTGCTCAGTAGTATTCCATTATATGGATAGAAAACAAAATATGTTTATTGGTTCACTTACTGATAGACATTTAGTTTCTTTCCAGATTGTAATTGTTAAGAATAAATGTTCCATGAACATTAATGTTGAAGTTCTATTGTATCTGTATGTTTTTATTTATTTTAGATAAATATCTAGGAGTGTAATTCTTGTGTCATACAGTAAGTGTATTTTAACTTTCTAAAATAATAGCAAGTGGTTGAACCATATTACATTCTCAGGAGCAATGTATGATGGTTCCATACATTGGTATTTCCAGTTTTTTAATGTAGCCATTTTAGTGTGTATACAATGATAGCTGATATTTTTTTAAAAATTTGCATATACCTGATGACTTTGATGTTGACCATCTATCATGTACTTATTGGCTATTCATATGTCCTTTTAAAAAAGATTTTATTTATTTGAATGGGAGAGAGAGTGTGGGAGAGATCACAAGCAAGGAGGAAGGGTAGAGGGAGAAGGAGACTCCCTCTGAGCTGGGAGCCTGATGTGGGGCTCAATCTCATGACCCTGGGATCATGAGCTAAGCCAAAGGCAGATGCTTAAACTACTGAGCCACCCAGGCATCCCTATATGTCTTCTTTTGTGACATCTCTGTTCAAGTCTTTTGTCATTTTTTAAATTAATTACTTGTTATTTATTGAAATATAATAGCTCATTGTTTATTCAGTATGTAAGTCCTATATCACATGTATGTATTTTCAATAAATTGGCTTATTTTTTATTTTATTATCAGTTTTTTCAGAAAGTAGAAATTTCAATTTTGATGAAGCCTAATGTATTATTTTATGTTTGTTATGGCATTGTTAAGATTTCTTTGCTTATCTCAAAATCATGAACAAATTTTTCCTATGTTTACTTCTCTATATTGTTGCTTTGTAGGTATATGTTTTCATGCTATTCTTACTATTTCCACTAAATACTCTAATTTTGGTAGCTATTCATAATACCATGTATATGTCAAACCTGTTGCTTCGTTTAATATTTTATGATTATATATATATATATATATATATATATATATATATAGGCACTATATATATATATATAGTGTCTCCACTATATATTACTATTGATGTCAGGGTGGCCCTTTATGCAAATTAGACTATCTCTTTCTAGACCTCAAACCTCTAATTCTAATGAACTAACTAGAGCCTTACATATTCTCATCACAGTTTTACATTGGAAGTGAACTTCCCAGGCACCTATCTATTTCCCTCTATCTCTAATGCTCGGAACTGTACCAAACTGGCACAGTTTTATTATCTCTTTCATTCCTAATTCTGTCATGCACCAGAAGAAGATCCACATTCCTAGGATACTATCTTTTATCCTGCATTCTAATTTTCTCTAATTTCCTCCTTATTCTTTTCATCCTTTATTCTGTGCCCCTCATGTCTTTTCAAGTAGTTAAGACAACAGTAGAAAGCCTTATATCCTTGTCCACTTCTGTGTACGTTTTCCTTACTTTCTTAAACAAGACCAACTCTGATCTTTCCTTGACAGCATTAATTCTGCTGTAACCTTTTCTTTTTTTTCCCCTGTAACCTTTTTAAATTGTGGTCATTTTTTTTCTCCTTTAACATGAGCTTTGAGATGAGTTAGGAGACTTTCTTGCTTCACATTTCCACTTCCAAACTCTTCTTCTTCCCTCTTCTACAAACACTCCCAGTGCTGAGAGTTTGCTGCTGCCTATCTTTTTAGTTGTCTACACAGACCTCACATCATCTCTCTCATTTATTCAAGGTTCTAACTCCTGTCTTATTATCACATTCTTCACCACTACTCCTGCTTCAGTGCCTAATGATTCTTGTATCCACAATTAGCATCACACCAACGTCCTGGTGTCATATTTCCATGAACTTCTTTTCTCTAATGTTCTTTTCCTGTTTCTTGTCTTCACACCTACCTCAGCCAGTCACTCACTGAATATGCTCCTAGAACTTTGCCATTACCAAGTCTATACCCCTTCCATGCACTCAGTATCCCCTTCTCTGACTGCCATATCCTTTCTTATAAGCTAACAGCTTCTGGCACAAGATTCTGATAATCCTTCAACCCCACACAGACTGCCAATCTGTGAATCCCACCAACATTTCCTGTGCCTTTGGCCTTATCATCTATTAAGCCCCTCTTACCAAGGTAAGTTCTACAGGATGTCACAAATATACTCATCATTCCCTTGTACTTGTCTTCAGTTCTTCTGCACTTTCCTTGGTTTCTTGTAACTCCAACATGGTTAAATCCTATTGTCCCCTTAATCTGTTCCTACATGGTCTGCTGAGATCCTTTCAACGGAATGCACTTTCCCCAGACATCTCTAAGGGTTACTACTTTCCTTCTACAAGACTTGACAAAAATGTTATTTCTTTAAGGGCAACTCTTTCCCCTTTTTAAATATTGTAGTACCCCTCCCTCACCCTTGGGTTTCCTGGTCTCCTTGTCTTTATGCTCTTCTGAAATTTCCTCCAAAACAGCTGTTACTTTCTAAAACTCCAGGATTTTATTTATTTTATTTATCTACTGTTCTCTCTTCCCTACCCTCTCACACACAAGATAGAATGTGAGCTCCTGGTACCACTTTCCATAATTTTTTTAACTGAGGTATTCTTAGTTCCAAGGATAATGCTTAGCCCATGGAAGTAACTTACTAAATAGGAAAAAAGATCTTCAAGAGATGAATGAGCAGGGAGAGTGGGTGTCTCAGTTGGTTAAGCATCCAGCTCTTGATTTCAGCTCTGGTCATGATATCATGGTTGTGAGATCTAACCTACATTGGACTCAGTCCTGCACATGGAGGCCACTCAGGATTTCTCTCTCTGCTCCTCCCCCCACCCTCTCTAGAAAGAAAGAAAGAAAATAGAAAAGAAAAAAAAAGAAAGAAAAGAAAAGAATGAGCAAATGTAAATTGTCTCCAAAAACTGGTACTTGTAGCACAGATAGTCTTGACATGAGCATCTAGATATTTTTGAGGATTTTCAAGTGTTTTCCCAAAGTTGAAACAACTTGTCAATGAAGAAGTCAGTACTGAAACCTCAAAGCTATAATTATTTCCACTGCACCATCTAGCCTCAGAGCAAATTTAATTTCATTAGATGCTTAAGTGTGAAAATATCTGTCCTCTGGTATTTGTGGTATGCTCTGCTTTTATTAAAATATTATCACCACCTACTTATATATTATAAATATGGTAGGAAGCCTGAACAAGAAAAAACTTGAGACTCCAGATATCAAATTTTCTATAGTAGAGAATGGATAATGGGACAAAATTATTTCAATTCATTCTCAAGCTACTTTCAAAGAGGAGAGATAATATTGTGAAATAAAATGTATGTATGTTCTTTTCTGCATAAGATGATTTTCTATAATTGCCCTGTTGGGATTTTAATAAGCTCTTGGAGGCCAAGGAAGTTTGTTTTTTAAATTAAAAAGGGGGCATTGTTTGTCTATCTTCCATACCAAACCACAGCAATTTACTTTGTTACACAATGTTCAACACAATACAAACCATTATTACAGATATAATACCTAGATTATACAAGCCTCAGTACTTCAAGAAGCTTAACTTTCTTGAGCCTATGCATGTAGATTTTCTCCTTTACATAGCCACATATTGTGGGGTATTAAATAGCTAATAGAAATTTGATTTACATTTAACATAACTTCATATTCATTTTGTAAATTTATTTCCAGATTACGAATTAAAACACCAATGGCTCCCCTAAAAGGTATTAAATCAACAAGGTGTGCTCAACTATCTTTCTACAAATTGGAAATATTCAATTGTGCTAACCTTGATTCAGCCAACACCTTATTTATTTTTTATCAGTCTTAAACATCTTGACACAATGTGCAGCAAAACACATCTATTTCCTAAAACCTTTGCAGATGTGAATCTTTCTATCAGGACTTCTTTCTGCACAAATTGAAAACGGTATTTAATTTTAAAAAGAAAAATAAGAAGACTCCTAAATAATACCCTCTCACATAGAAAGGACGGAATCTTGGTAATGTTTTCTCCAGTATATTTTACTGCTTGGTTAATGAAAGTAGCTATGATGCCTAATTGCTTTCTAACAGGTAGAAAAATTATTAATAAGGTCTTTTTTTTTTCCTTTCCCAAAGATGGACCCGTTCAAGTCACCAGCACTTTAAGACATTAACTGTAGGATACATAAGGAAGTGGTAGTTGAAATGAATGGACCTTTAGAAAATACATAAATCAGCATTGAGTTTGATCATCTCAGACTAATTAGATTGCCACTGTTATGAGAATTGAAGGACTGACTCAAGCTTAATATACTATTGGGTTTATCCTTAGCTAATGATTCTTAACCTAAAATTTCTTGAACAGTGTGGAGGTTGGACAATGCCCCCAAAGGTATGGAGATCCTAGTCCATGCAACCCAGAATGTCACCTTACATGAAAAAAGGAGAGTGCAGATGTGATTAAGTTAAGGGTCTCCAGAATGCCAGGTTATCCTGTACTATCTTTCTGGGCACTAAAGGTGATCGTAAGTGTCCTTATTAGGAGGAAAGAGAGAGATTTGGCGCAGAAAAGAAGACTGTGTGAGCAAAGTAAATGGAAGAAGAGGGTGGCAGAAGGAAGCAGAGACAGAGAGAGAAGATATTTGGTCTGCCTTGATGTTGGAGGTTCTTCCATCAAGGTTCTTCCATCCTTGAAGCTTCCAAGTGAAGCTTGGAAGTGATGCAGCTTCAAAAGCCTGAATGGACAAGGAAGTGAATTGTCCCCTGGAACCTCTGAAGGGAGTGTGGCCCTGCTGGCACCTTAATTCTGACCCAGCGAAACTGAGTTTAGGCTTCACACCTGCAGATTTTAAGAGGAGATATTTGTGCTGTTTTAAGTAATTTGCTACAGAAGCCATAGGTAATGAAACAATGACATACACTAATGAAAAAAAAACACTAATACATTAACAAAAATCCTGTACAACACCACGAATATTGATGTGTAATCAATTGGAAGATCATAAAACTCAATGTAGTATGCAACTCATAACTAACATATATAAATATGCATATATATATATACACATTCTGAGGATAAACATGTGATTTTGATGAAAAATTATTTGTTAGGTTGTCATGAAATAAAATACAAATATATGACTTTATACTTTAAATTTTATAATTGTTTATGTACCTGTAAACTGATTTCTAAGAAGAAAAATAAAGATAGCTACTTTGTCTCATGCAATTCTGTTTCAACTCTATATTCTTACTGCCTGTTAAGAACACCTTAATTTTCCCCCCAAAGCAGATAAATACGATCATGTAAGAGTAGATAGGATTTTAGTGATGCCGGCAGAAAAAGAAATTTACTCTTATCGTGTTACCATACAAGCGGGTATTTTGTGTTAAGCTATACATTCATTTTTAATACTTCTGGAAAAATGAGGAGCTAGGCATTACTGCAATGTCTTTTTTAAGCCCTACTGCCCTTTTCCCATGCTATTCTTTTCCTACCATACTATTTTACATAGCTCGAGCATCTGTAAATGATAGGCATTTCTAAAATTTGCAATTTTCTTTTTTCCTTCTGGGTGGACTTGTAAAGAGAGTTACCATATTCTTATGGCACAAATACTAAAAGTACTTTTGAAAATTTCTTATGCAGTTCATATAATTAATATTCCTCTATTCCTTGCATGCCTGCATCACAACATCTAGCTGTTGTCTTCCATGAAATGCTGCTGATGTTTTCTACTCTGGTAGGGAGAGACATGGAAGACTATATTCACCTATACCTAGGGACCACACCTAAAACCTGATCTTACTACAGAAACCATTTATAATAATTTTAATTCTGGTCTGAAGACTTCTCTGGAATTTTTATAGTTCTGAATATCTGAGTGTGATGAGGTTTAGGAAAATATATCCCAAAACAATGTATGGCACCATAGAGTACTGCACATTTTAAGCTAAGGAGTTTGAGAAAAGGTCTTTGACCTTCCCCAACCTCACTTTTCTTTCCAGAAAGAGGTCATAAAACCCTTGGTGAGAGACGCCCTGCCCCTCATACCCAAAGAAAAGGAGCATCCCTATCTTCAAAGATAAACGAATGCCAAGAAGAATCCTAACAAACTAGGCTCTTTAAAGTTTCCCCCCAGTATATTACAATTACTTCATATTCCTTAACCTATCATATGCCTCCATGTCTATCCTTCATCAAACTTAGAGTGAGAACCCACAGGCCCAACTGTTCCTTCAGTGTTTATTTCCTTATGAAGTCTCTCAAGTCTTTACATTAAATAAATCTATATGCTTTTCTCCCGTTAACCTATCTTTGTCCGTTAAAATTTCAGACCCAGCCAGGGACCCTAAAAGGGTCAAGGAAAAGTTCTTCCTCGCCTCGCCTACAAGAGTAAATCATGGGAAATATATGTAGAATCCTCACACTGGAGATATATATATATATATATATATATATATATATATATATATATAATCTCCTTTTGATCAGTTATTGAAAGAGGAATATTGAAGTCTTCAATTATGATGGTGAGTATTTCTTTGATTTTTCCTTTTTATTCTATCAGGTTTGCTTCATGTATTTTGAAGCTCAGCTTTTGTGTGCCAGTGCATTCAGGATTTTTAAATCATCTTAGAGAACTGACTACTTTTTCGTAATGCAATGTCCCTCTTAATTCTTGATAATATTCCTTTTCTGAAGTCTGCTTCATCTTATATTAACAAAGGCTTTTCAGCTTTCCTTTAATTAGTATGCACATGACATATTTATGGGGCCTTTGAGGGATTTGGGGGCTGATCAAGGAAAAAGCTATGACCATGAGGTGTCAACTTTATTGGGTGACACTCTGGCAGGTTTGTATTGTATAGAGGTGGACCACTGTACAACAGTAGTCTGCTCAGGGAGGCTCATGCGGGATTGCTACTCAGAAAGGGAGGAGGAAAGGGGAACTCTCAGGAGAGAGGGGGCTTATGTGTCTAGGTGATAGCATGTCAGAGCCCAGCAGAATGACAGCAGTGGCTTGGGGTCCTTATGGCCCAGGCTTTATCCTATCTATTCCTAGCAGATGTTGGTGAGGTTTCATGAGTATGCAAAGATAGCAGGCTCCAAGTGGCTAAAAATCTGTTTCTTTGGGTTGTTTCAAAAGCAACCAGATATGTAAATATTTTAGTTTGGCACCCGATGGCTTTTGAGCTAATGGGTTGCAGCCTGCAGTAAAGAAATAAACAACCCAGGGGCCAAGATATATACAGAAACCATCTTTTTTGCTTTATTTATATAACAATCCAGCCCTGGTCTCAAGTTGTTTTATAATCAAGTGTATATTGTTTTGTAGCACCTGAATGTGAAGCCAGTGATAATGCATTTCCAATACCCAGAATCGAGAAGAGCACAAAGGGGGATATCAAAACTCAGCTATAGCCAGTCTGCCCTTTTGGTGGGGAGAGCCAGGAGCATAGGTAAGAAAAGGAAAGGATTTGGATCAGTTCCAACTGTTTAGTTGTCAGAGCATTATGGTGGCCCCGGTGGCCCCCCACCCTGGCCACCTGTGTAGCCTGGGGTTTGTTATCTACCCACATGGAGCAAGAAGTGTCAGCGGTGCACAGATTCCTTTCTCATGTGACTCTTGGACTAGATCCTGAAAGACAGATTGGACCTCAGGGTGAGAGAGAAGACACGTGTTTCCTCTTCCAAGGGAGAACCGGCCTCGCCTTCCTGGCTTTTTTTTTTTTTTTCCCCTTTTCTGTTTTTGTTACTTCGTGTGGGGTCACCAGCAGAGAAGGTAAATGACCCCAGTCCTCAGTGACACCACCTTCTTCTCCAAGGTCATCCTTCTTGTCTCCTTTCACAGGTTCCCTCCTTCCACCTCAGCTGGCCCAGGAGTCTGGACTCCATTCTCCTCTCTGGGAGGTGCCCCTGCTGCTACGAGCAGGGTCTAACTCACATCTCCTGGTTTGGAGCACCCCTTTCAGCAGGAGAATCGTCACCTTAGGAGTCTGAGAAGGGCCAGAAATATAAGCACTTCCGCATTTAGTCACTTTAAATAATGCTTTCTCTGCCCAGAGGAGCACATCCAAGAAAGATGGGAGCAAAACCAAGTTAGCTGTTTACCCAGGCACCTCTCCTAATTGTGCTTAGGTCAGTCGTGGCCTGGTGTCTCTTCCTCCTGGGCTCTCTCATCTGCTATTGGGGTCTCTATGGACAGGATGTCCTCATCTCAGAGAACCTTAAATTACCAGCCTGATTACAAAGAACTCCTCTTGCTATAGCCTGTTACAAGGTCAGGGGCAACCCACCGTTGGTCCAGATGCATGCACATCTCTCCATTTTCAAGTCAGTCCCTAAGTCTTAGAATTACCAGTGGCTGCCTGGTGCAGGTTGGGTGCATGCACCAAAGTACACCATACAGTTTGAATCACAAAAGACAAAACTAGGAATACTTGAGAAAAGTTTAAATATTAATGAAATTTGGATCAATGTATGAAATAACATTCTAGTAATAGTAGTGATTTAAAAAAATGTGATAAGCTCTCTTCGAAGGAACTTTGTCAAGAAGTTGTAGATAGGTTCATTTTTTTACTAATAAGCTTAATCAGAGTTACCTGAAAAAAAAAATCTTTACAATACTAACACTAATAATTTGCATATAATTTATATCAGACTTTAAGTTATGTCAAATTATGCAAGTGTAAACAGTACAATTATAAATAACACACTCACACTGAAGAACAACAGATTATTCCTCAACACTGATTCTTCTTAATGTTGGTTTTACAGTGTCTTTTCTTTTGCTCTTTTTTCTGATCTTTATTTTCTTATATTTACTACCTAATGGTTTTTAATTAACATTTCTTTTATAATAAAATCTAAAATGATGCCAGCTCAGAGGCCATATATAATGTACTATATATAATAAATATAAATAAATACATTTATTCTATTTGTTTTGAGTACTATGCTAAAAGAATGCACTTATCTATAAAGGTTCAGTGAAATAAATTATATATTTTATAAATTCTCTTAAAATTAAAAAATCCTTTGGAAATCTGAGTCTTCAACCAAAATAACTAATACTCGTATCATACTAAGTAGCAGGATCCATTCTGAGTATTTAATCTTCATAGCCACCCTTTGATATAGGTGTTAACTTTTTCTTGGTACACAGAAGAAGAAACTGAGGCACAAAAATGAGAATACCTTGCTCAAGGTTGCACAGCTATAGTAGAGGGACTCTGTCTTGGGAGTCAGTTTTGAGAACTTGTGATATTTAAGCACTCCTCTGAATTATCTTCCTATAACAAACATAATGATTGCAAAAAATTGTATCATTATCAACAGGCTTATGTATTAATTTCATATAAATGATCTCTTAATTCTAAACCATTACATTACTTTCTTTAAAATCAAAATGCAGTTTTGAGTGCTTGTTCTTACTACACGAGGTGTTGTTACCTGAGATTATTAAAACTTACTAGTGATACCTACATATTCTTGCAAAGCTTTAAGATATTTACAATGCTGTAAATCACATTCAAAATATTCTGAAGCCAAAAAGTCTTTTCCTCACTTTGCAGGTAAGAAGCCTGAGTCTCAGAGAACTTAGGAAACTTTTCTAAAAGCATGCAGCTACTAAGTAGCCTTGCTGACACATGAGCTCAATATTGAGAACTGGTTTCAGTTTTTCTACTACATGACAAAATGTTCCAGGTTTTTATCTTTTTTTTTTTTTTAAGATTTTATTTTTTTATTTGACGGAGATAGACACAGCAAGAGAAGGAACACAAGCAGGGGTAGTGGGAGAGGGAGAAGTAGGCTTCCCACAGAGCAGGGAGCCTGAGCAGAGAGCCCTACATGGGGCTAGATCCCAAGACCCTGGGATCATGACCCCAGCGAGGAAAAGGTGGACGCTTGACGACTGAGCCGCTGAGGTGCCCCCAGGTTTCTATCCTTAAACAAACAAACAAACAAACAAACAAATAAAACACTCTACTGAGATTGTCTTTCAACCACTAGTGCTCTCTGAACTTGTTCAGGGGAAAACATGACTGCTATCATCAGATGTAAATTCCAAGAATAATCATCTCCTTTTTAGTATCTTCTCCCTTTCCTCAACTTGAAGTGGTAGTACAGAAAATATGATGTACATATATAAAAAATATTTTAATACCTCTGTATTTCCTCTGTCTTATTCCATTTGCTTTTTAAGTTAATGCTGATGTGTTCTCCAGGTGTAGAAGTTATGATATTACATCTTTCTTCTGATAGTTAGTAGTAAACACTAATCTATCCTTGAAGGCAAATCCTTGAGAAGTTGTCAGTAATTTGCGTTTTTTAATATTGTCACATTTATACTAAGTATTTGGATCTTGAAGATTTTAGGATTCACTTGCAACTTCATGGTTTCATTTATGTATTTTTTTTTAAATTATTTGCCACTCAAAGCATGTGAAAGGATGATTAAACATCAATTTGAACCAGTTCTAGCAAGCGGTTCGTTCTCCCAATGCGGTGTGCAGCCATGAGTGACTATGACTTCTGGTTTAGAGCTCCCAGAGAATGTTGGATGATTGAATTTGTGCTTATCAGATTGAAGTTTGAAAAATGTAGTGCCATTAGATTGATTTTTTTTTTCAAAAATATATGTATATATATTATTCACTAAGTTGAAACCCTTAAAATGTAGCTCTAAAGTGAAAACTCACTGTTTCTAGTTATGAAGTTTCTGGTATTAAAAAATGAATTAAATCATTGCTTTGATATATATGAAATTATTATAAATAGAATATATATAATGTGCTAATTTTCTTAAGAATATAAAAGTTCCTGTGTTGCTTCACCTTGCATATATATATGCAATTATAGATAGATTTATAAATATATAAAACAAAATCAAGGAAAATTGTTCTGAGTTGGATCTTTGTAGATAAGCAAAAAATAGATTCCCGATTACATTCTAATACAACCTAACCTAGTTTTAAGAATATGAATTCAGAAGATAAACCACCCAATGCTAAGCCCTACTTAGCCCCTTATTAGCTATGTAACTTGTATAATATTCTCTGTGCCATGTTTCTTTCTTCTTAAAATGGGACTAATAAAAGTATCTACCTTGTATGTTTCTTTTTTCAATAAAAATTAATTCAAAATTAATTTTCAATTAATGAAAATTTATGCAAAATGTGTAGAACACTTCCTGGCATATAATTAACACTATATAATTATATGCTTTATTAACTCTCTTCTGATATGTGTTTTGAAGCCACAATTTCTAACCTAAATTTTAATGCTTCACCTCTAAGTATACTAGAAACAAAGAAAAACATATGTGATTTTTTAAAATCAAGAACAAGTCAACAATACACACTACCACTGCTTCTTCTTCTTCTTCTTTTTTTTTTTTTTTAAGATTTTATTTATTTGAAAGAGAGAGCATGAGCTGAGGTGAGGGGCAGAGAAAAAGGGAGAAGCACACTCCTTGCTGAGTAGGGAGCCGGATGCAGGATTCGATCCAAGGGCCCTGAGATCATGACCTGAGCCAAAGGCAGATGTTTAATTGACTGGGCCACCCAGGCTCTCATACCATTGCTTCTATTCAACATTGTGCAATAGATACTATCCAGTGGAGTAAGAAAAATAAAAAAATATATAAGAATTGGAAAAAAAAAAACTGTGTTCACAGGTAATATGGATTTAAAGTCAATAGTATATATTTAACTTTATTTGTATGTACCAGCATAAACAGAAATGTAAATATATTAAAACTATCATTTGTAATATATCAGAAAAAATAAAGTATCCAGAAATAAATCTAACATATTTCCAAGACTGGAATGCACACAATTAAAAAATTATTGGAAGACTTTTATGAAAACCAAAATATTCATGGATATCAAGATGTCAATTCTCTTCAAATGTAGAGTAGGGTGAAGGTACCTCCAACTGAAATCCAAAAGGATTTTGCGAGAAACTTTCAAGTTGATTTTAATGATTATATATTGTAGAAAAGGCCTCAAAATAGCCAACACATTCCAGAAGGAGAAGGATTTCATAGTGGTACCTGCACTACTAAAACTCAACTTATTTTAAGATTTTACTAATTACTAAGAAGATCAAGAGTAGTTTGTTTTTAAGTGAGAAGAATAGGAGTATAAATCACTTTTTGGCTCTGGGATTATATTCAGTTCTCATTGGTACACTCCAGGAATGGCATTATGTTACTCAAACCTGGGGAACAGAAGGTGGTAGGTAACTCAGATGTCTATAAGTGTGCCAAAAGACTAGATTGCTTGAAACTTTAAGGGGCTATGGGGGCATGTAGTAGAAATAAAGTGGCCATGAACTGTACTTCCTCTCATTAAAAAAACTCTGTTCCTTTAGATTTTGGAGGCAACATACCGGTCCATCGTACTTATCACGTGACCAAGATGTCTCAAGTGGGATGCACTGAAAAAGAAATGTTGCAGTAGGTTCAGGCTGCAGTGTAAGATTCCTCCATCGTGCCATATGTCCTAGGAAACCAATATGTTAGAGATGTCACATTTGCATAAGGTTGCTGTGTGGTCTTTGGTAAACCCAAGAGCAGATGTCTAGGAAGTTTACAGGGAAATGCAACGCCATTTGTGACAAAACAAACAAACAAACAACAACAACAACAACAAAACCCACCACATTCTCTTTTTGTAAAATAAGTCCGAGGGCATGGAGTCCCTCTCCGTGGGACCTGCATTCTCCATTTTGAGTTGTGTATTATCAAGTCTACTGAACAAAAAGCTGCAAAGCAAAGAAACTAGTATAGTTTTTCTAAATGTAAAAGTATTGCATTTTCTTAATGACTTATTCTTTATGAGGTACATACCCAGGAATTTCCCTGGTCCAAAATGACGAAATGATACGAACATGTAGGAACAAAAGATCTCTTAATAGCCTAAGTTAATACAATAACATGCAAGTAGAGCGAATATATTTTACTAGATGAGAATTCATCATATGTCATAAATCTAATGAGTTTCTGTATTTCCTAGCTTTCTTACCCAGAGATTCTGAGTAAATTAGGAATAGACTGAAGAAGTCACATTGGCAAGATAGCAAACACATGGGGAAAAGCAGGCACACTGAGGAGAAAGAAAACGGGGCAGACAACAAAAATATCAAGGAATTAAAAAGCATGCAAAACAGGTGACAGTTATATGATTTTCAGTATTTCCTCAGTTATGTAATGAAAGGCCAAAGGTTATCTAAACCTCAGTCCTTTCTGAAGAGTCTATCATGTGGCAACACACAGTTTTACCAAATTGTAAAATCCTAAACTTCAAATCCTTAACATCTCAGGTTAATAATCAAACTGCATAATGTTCTTCAAAATCTACTTCAGAGTGAAATGATTACATATTTATTCTGCAATACTAAGTAAATGTAAAAACAAATTTTTACTCATAATTTGCACACACAAAAATAAACATGCCCTTAATGCATAACTTTGTAATGTCCAATTTGACATTCTAAAACATAGAAAGGAATCTCATTTATTCAGCATCATGGTAGAATTACATTTTCCAGGTAACATATTTTATTCATTTCAAGTGCAAAATAATCTTAATATACCCATTTTAATTATTTAATTTTTTCTCATGTATTTCAATACCTAATTTTAAATGTGTGCGAAACATAGTTTAGGATTTTCTATTGTTTTCTTTCGGAACATTTTTCTATCACCTTCATTTTCATTGCCATCATTTAATTCAGAACTAAATGATGTATATCATGTACAAATTTCCACATTCATTTTCCTGTGTCTGCCTTCCTAATACTCCCCCATTCTGAGAGTCATATAGAATATGCGGCACTTTAAATTTTGTATTTGACTCAATGATATTTTATATTGCTTATAGTATTTTATGAATATTAATTTTGACTCTCTGATATAGAACTACACCATGTACTCCTTAAGGCAAAGGTAAGGCTTTCATTATTTAATCAGCACTTTATCTTTTTAAATCCTAGAACAATATTAAATGTATAATGCCTTCTGAATAAATAACTATTTTTATGTTTTAAATGCAATTACAGTCATTTGAAAAATGATATTTTACACTAGCTTCATGTAAGTAGTTTCAAATTTTCTAAAGGCACAAAACTCTTTGATAGAATGAGACTTATATTTAAACTAGAAAAATATAAGCATAACAACTTTCATTGAAATGATTTGGGGGTAGCAGAGCTCACAAATTTTTCTTGCTTTCAAACACATGACCTCTGATGTATGTAAGTCTGAAAATGTCTTTTTTTATAATATTTAGTCTTGCTAAATTCTAGTATTGATGGATCAATTATTTCAGAATATAAAAATGTCAAAAACGTAAAAATACTTTCCTATGATTAGTATTTATAATAATTCGCCACTTTTGTAAGCTTTGTGTTCCAACTATATTCAAAAGTGTGTTTTGGGTTTTGAGTAGTTTGGGGTATCAGAAGTAACAGAGTCATCCATCCAATGCACACTTGGTGAGCACTTTCTATAGTGCTCTTAGGTGTCTTGCATTTTGATGGGGAAGACAAATACAAAGCACACATAATGTCAGGTGTAGTTAGGACTTATGAAGAAAAAAATGAAGAAAGGTAAGCTTGTTACAGATTTAGTGAAGGCATGTATATATATATATATATATATATATATATATATTTATTTAGAACTTTGATGCTTTTAAGATTCTCAGTTCTAGTCTGATGTCCAAGTTCAAGAGGAAGAACACTCAGCACTCAGGAGTTTCCAATCGTCCTGCTTTGGAAAGTTAGGACAAAGCTATTTGTATCTAAAACACGATGGTTCTTACACAGAAGGGACTCAACCTTGAAGCTCAAGGATTGAAATTTAGCATATTTAACCATTTGTTCATAGAATTGCAAAATTGCGTAGTGAAATAATATTAACTATGTGTGATAAGTATATATCAAAACTTTTTTTGTTGTTATTAGAGTAAGAACTTAAGTGGTTTTTATATGTAGGGGATGCAGTTTTGAAAAAGTTGAGTGCTACCAGTTTGACATCTGTTTGACATACTAAAAGTAGATTATATTTGTATAAATAAAAGTAGATTATATTTGTATAAATAATTATTCTCTAAGCAACTCAAAGCCTTTCAGAAATCTTCTTCATTAATCCATACAACTTTAAGGAAAATTTAAGAGACTGCCACCACTGTTTTTTCTCCAGGGGACTAAAAGTAAGGCACAGTCAGATTAAGCTGCCTTGCCCCAGGTCAGTCAAGCTTTTAACAGAAATAAGAATAGAACCGAGCCTACTGACTTTTTCCAAGGAGCTAGTTTCAGAACCTTGCCTCACAGTCAGAAGAGTGTGCTTTTTGCCATAACCAGAGGCAGAAAGGTAAAAATAAAAAATTGCCTATGTCAAAATCATGCCACCTTTGGAAAGGTTAGCTTTCTCATGGTTCACAAAGTAGGCTTTTTGCCTTTTATTTATTTATTTTTTTAAATACAGGAATCCAGAAACTATAATAAAGTTTTGGGAGGCCATTGAATGTGATTCTTCTTTCTGTTGCTAATATATCAATGTCAATATTTTCTATAAAGTATACACATTACACTGGACACTGTTAATAAACCGAACAAACACACACTTGCTAATCCAGTCTGTAAAGTAGCCATTAGTTTATTTTCACAAATGTTTTTGAGACCTGCTTAGTAGGAGTGGGACATGTATCAGGAGTGATAATGATATTTATAAAAGATTTTGTCCTCTGTTCTACTTGGAAGGAACAGGGATACGGGCTTGGGGCCCTTCTTAAACTGGTCACAGGTTGTATCTACTCAAGCCTCTGTGTTTCAGATTGAACTGTGTGAGTCAATTTCAGTAAGAGGAATGACTGACACTAGGCTTAGGGGAATGACTCTGATCCTGTAACCAGTGATTTTGAACGTCCCGTGTAGGCATTGGAACTGTACAGGAGAACACTCAGGAGAAAGAATGGGACACTATGCAATATATGAGCTCATCAGGGGGTCACTTGTATAGAGGAAGAGTAGTTACTATGCACTCTGAGACCCATACTCCTCAAAGCAGATGGCTCACAAGGAGTCTGAAAAATGTCTTTGCTGCTGCTGCTACCTATGCCTCTGGTGCCAGAAGAAAGCACAAATTGTACAAAATGCTTGGGATTTTTCCAGAAATACAGATAGCCCAAGGATGACTGAAACATAGGAATACATATGAAAATGGAGTGAGCAATAAAAGTAATAGTAACAATGAGAGGAATGGCAGTAGAAATTACTATCAGTGTACACAATGTGCTAGGTACCCAAAAAAATCAGTATAAAATCATTGGTGGTCTGCAAATACCTTCAGGTTTAAGGTATTGCTAGGAAATATTAAACTACTGAAGTTTTCAGAGCAGAGCTGAGCTTTAGAAACATTACTCTGGTTGTGGGATAATACTTTCACAGGTTTTATAATCAATTATGTTGAATTAGATTTGTCTTCCTGATAAATCAGACACCAACCAAGTTTTAGAGTTACTGTTTTAGGCCACTTACTATTGTAGTTATATAGACATGTCAGTCACTTTACAAGAACTAAAATTCACGCTCTGCTATTCACTATTGTGTGAGCCTGGGAAAGTTAATTTTCTCTATGCACTCAGGTATTAAAATCTTTAACATGAAGAGATAGTACCCAGATCTATTTCATGGGCTTTGGTGAGAATTGATTGAGTTAATACATTTAAAGATATTTACAACAGTGTCTTACAGACAGTAAACACTGATATAAAGGTTGTCATTTAAAAAAATACTTATTGGGCACCTGGGTGGCTCAGTGGGTTAATCCTCTGCCTTCGGCTCAGGTCAGGATCTCAGAGTCCTGGGATCAAGTCCCATATCGGGCTCTCTGCTCAGCAGGGAGCCTGCTTCCTCCTCTCTCTCTCTCTGCCTGCCTCTCTGCCTACTTGTGATCTCTGTCTGTCAAATAAATAAATAAATAAATAATATTTTAAAAAATGTTATAAAAAATAATTATTAAGGGGTGCCTGGGTGGCTCAATCATTTAATCGGCCAGCTCTTGATTTCGACTGAGGTCACTAACTCAGAGTTGTGACTTCACCATCATGAGATCGAGCCCCAACCTGCGTTGGGTTCCATGATTCACACACAGTCTACTTATCCCTCTCCCTCCCTCTGCTTACATGTGTACCCTTCCTATCTCTCAAATAAAAAAGAAATACTTATTAAGTAATATCCATTCTACAAATATTTATTGAGTATTTATATTCCTGGTACTGTTTTCATGTCTAGCAATATGGCAGGGAATAAGCAGATGAAGCAAACAAATTGTCCTCATTTATTGCAATAAAATACACAAAATTGTCCTCACATATTGCAAAACAAAACAAAACTGTCCTATATCTTGTAATAAAACAGCTGTATCTTGGGTGTTTGGGAATTTGAGGAAACAGAGGATTTTAAAATAGAGCTTATCACAGACTTTTGTTGATATATTGAATGGTTGAACATCTGACCTCTTTCTTGTTTCAGGAGGAATGCTTGCAGTATGTATGTCTGTGTGTTGGTGGAAGGCAAGTTCCCAGCTCATACTAGGAAATTTAAGATTTCTGTACTTTCTTCTTTCTGCTGTCTGGCAGTTGAAGCACTAGACGGTGACTGAGATTCTCCCAGGGAACAGTCAAGCAGTTAGAGCTAAGGATTATTTCACTCGGTGCACAGTGAAATTAAGGGCCCAGTGGTGCTAACAGCTGTGGGAGTTCAATGGGGCTGGGCCAGTGGCAGCACCGTGTGAATGACAAGGACTTGACACAGGTTATTTTATTTGCAACTTGTAGCTCCCTTTCATGGTCTTTGGACTTCCCAGCTATCCTTTCATTATGATTTTCACTATAGTCATAGTTGGTTTCTTTGTTTCCAACTGAGCATGTTCCCTGGTATACCTTTGATGACAGTCAAATCACTATCATTATAGCTACAAGAGTGAAGTCATGAGGAGACTTGAATTCATTCAACCAAAATATATGAGAAGCTTCTCTGAGTTAATCACCATAATTGAGCAAAAACAAGTATCATCTTTGCCCTCTTTAATCAAATATTGCACATATAAATTTGAAATTGCAGCTATAATAAATCTTTTGAAGGAAAGGTACATTATACATGATTATTTAAAGCAAGAGGATTTGACCTGATCAAGGATGTCAACATAGGCTTTCTTGAGGCATTGACAACTGATTTGAAATTAATGGTTGAATGGTTAACCAAAATAAAAAGCCAGTGGTGTGGGCAGGGGGGACAACAGTATTTCATGATTGGGCATTGCTTATTCACATTCCTTAAAGTGGGAAGAAGGATGGGAAAGGTCATTTAAGAATTGGGAAAAAATGTCCAGTTGTTAGATTATAGTGAATTGTAGAGTGAATCTAGAGAAATAGGGTACCAAATAACTAGGAGCCATTGGGTTTGGTGCAGGATTTTTTATCTCAAGTAATCACTTTTGTTTAATAGGAAGTAAGGGCCTAAAAGCAGAAGGAAAACCAATGAAATATTTAAATCGTGTGTGTAAGTAGATTAGGGGTTTTTAAAGTTGTATTTTAAAAATCTAACTTTGTGTCCAATGGGAATAATTAATTAGATGGGGAGTAAAAAGGATTTAGATACAACACTTTAGATATATATTGAAATCTAACAGAAACCTCTTCAGTGATGTAAATGTTATATTATCTAGGATGTTCATTTGAAATATGGCTGAATTTTAAGTTTTAAATTTTAATTTAAATAGCTCTGTGTGGCTAGTAGCTACCATATTGGAAAATGCAGAAAAGCTATTTCAACAATTCAAGCAAGAGATGATAGCAGGTCAGATTATACTCAAGACAATGGGGATGGAAAGAAACAGAAAGATTAGAGAAATTGAAAGATAATGTTAGATATGAAGATGAAGGAGAGGAAGGAATCAGGATGACTTGGTTTCTGGCTTACATAGTTGGGTTCATATTGATTGTAAGGTTTTACAGGCAAGATAAACATGACACCAGGCAAGGTAGGTGCAAGGCAAGATTTGTTAAAGGCGCCTTTGGGCGACGTTCCACGACTCTGGAGAGGGGAGTCAGGGAAGTCTCACTGGGAGTGGGTTGGGGGAGTCTTTTATCGGACTACAGAAGGGCATGGGTTCACATCCATACATGGTAAGGTATTTGGTGATCGGAGAGTATGAGGAAGTCCTGATGGTCCTGTTTCCTGCATAGGTATCGGGTTACTTATGGTGATGTGTCCTCACCATACGTCCTTTCGGTGGGAGAGTCATGGGTTAAGGAAGGGGGACGACCTGGAAGATGGTGGCCTGGTGGCCACTTTTATTGTTCCTCCTGCATTCCCGGATCCGCCGACTCAACATTCACTGAAGAGAGAAACATGGGAAATACCACTTTGTGGTAATGAGGATCATGATTTCAATAATGGGCTTTTTATGTTTCAGGTATAAGGTATCAAATAAGCAGTGGTATTTTTTTTTAATTTTATTTTTTAATTTCTTTTCAGTGTAACAGAATTCATTGTTTTTGCACCACACCCAGTGCTCCATACAATATGTGCCCTCCTAAATACTCACCACCTTGTTCCCCCAACCTCCCACCCCCCACCCCTTCAAAACCGTCAGATTGTTTTCCAGAGTCCATAGGCTCTCATGGTTCACCTCCCCCTCCAATTTCCCTCGACTCCCTTCTCCTCTCCATCTCCCTATGTCCTGTATGTTATTTGTTATGCTCCACAAATAAGTGAAACTATATGATAATTGACTCTCTCTGCTTGACTTATTTCACTCAGCATAATCTCTTCCAGTCCTGTCCATGTTGCTACAAAAATTGGGTATCCATCCTTTCTGATGGAGGCATAATACTCCATAGTGTATATGGACCACATCTTCCTTATCCATTCATCTGTTGAAGGGCATCTTGGTTCTTTCCACAGTTTGGTGACCATGGCCATTGCTACTATAAACATTGGGGTACAGATGGCCCTTCTTTTCACTACATCTATATCTTTGGGGTAAATACCCAGTAGTGCAATTGCAGGGTCATAGGGAAGCTCTATTTTTAATTTCCTGAGAAATCTCCACACTGTTCTCCAAAGTGGCTGCACCAACTTGCATTCCCACCAACAGTGCAAGAGGGTTCCCCTTTCTCCACATCCTCTCCAACACACGTTGTTTCCTGTCTTGCTAATTTTGGCCATTCTAACTGGTATAAGATGGTATCTCAATGTGATTTTAACTTGAATCTCCCTGAGGGCTAGTGATGATGAACATTTTTTCATGTGTCTGATAGTTAGCAGTGGTATTTATTAATCTGGAGTCAGAAGAGAGCTCTAGGTTAAAGACCTAACTTTATGAAAATAATTTTATGAATTATAGAAGCATGAGACAGCTGAGGGAAAGAATTTGAATAGAAAGAAGGATAAAATGCACTTGAAGAAACTCTAACTACTAATAAGTGAGTACACAAGAATGAATTACCCCACCATGAAGACTAGGACAACATCACACCATTATTTTTCTCTTTGTGACTCAAAATAAATGGCTTGAAGATATTTGGTAAGACTCAATCATCATTTAATCACTAAGAAAAAAATGCTCTTCTTTTTTATCTCAGATATTGGTGGTTCTATAAAAGATTAAATTTTTATGTTTCTGCACGGTTAGGGCTTTGTGAATACATTTTATTGGAACTTGGGTTAATAAAAAAGGCTTGGAAAACAAAAGATGATTCAAAAGGTTTTGAGAACTCTGGGAAATCTGTCCCCATGAGGTGTATGTTTACATTCAAGAGGGGATAAAACCAAGAACCATTAAAATGCTACAAAGTGTGTAAATGCATAGACACTTGCCTTATCTCCCCCTTTATTTATTTCTCTTTCAATGACTAAGAATCCAGAATTATTTCCCTTATATTTTCAAGGAGAATTTGTTTATAATACAGAGCTATCTCCCTCTCTCAGGAGGGCAGAGGTTCAGCATATACAAAGTGCCATATTCATATTTTGAGCTTCATCTCCTGTGATGTAGACATTGTTGTATGCATAGAAATGTCCATCTGGCTGTCACTAGGTAGACCCAGAGGAAGGAAAGATTAGGACAAGGATGACTATTGCAGTTATTGCTATAGGACATAATAATTTTCCTTGATCAAGAAATGTCATGTTTACTTTTAGGAAAATATGAATATTTAATAAAATTAATTTGAATGCATATTAAAGGTTAGCCATTTCTCTAATATTTGTTACTCTTTTGGCCATTCTTCAATATAGGTAGGTACTTCCAGTTTGGAAATAAGTAGAGATAGTAATGATCTTTATAAAGACAATATGTTTAAAAAAGAAAACTCTAAAAAACAAAAACCTTAAAACTTTCTATCTATATTATCTTACACAACTTTGAGCTACAAGCATATGTTCTTCATATTTAACGGTGCTTAACTTATTTTCCTTAATATTATTCTCATTTGCCCATTTGTAAAAGTCCTATTAAAATCATAAGCTAATTGAAGAGTAGGGTTATATCACATTTATTTGTGCTTTTACATGTGTATTGTTTTGCATCCGTGAATGTTTGTATAGCCTAAGTTGAATTGGCCAGATTTGATGTGGTTTGAAAACCTATACATGTAGCCCTGAGGTTCATAGAGAAAGACTCACCTCACTCTCCCTCACTCAATTTCCCCATAGCTCTATATTACCTGTATGAACCTATTCAAATCATTACTTTGGGAAAAGTTATTATATTATATTATATATATATATTTTTTTGAGAGAGCGAGAATGAGCACAGGGTGGGGGAGGGGCAAAGGGATAGAGAGGGTGAGAGAGAATATTAAATAGGCTCCATACCCCAGGCACAGAACCCATCTTGCTCATCTCAGGGCTCCATCTCACATCTCTGAAGTCATTACCTGAGCCAAAATCAAGAGTTGGGCTCTTAACTGACTGAGCCACCCAGATGCCTCTCCTTTTAGAATAGAGCTTGGATTTGTTGAATAAATTTACCATTTGGACAAAGATCATCACCAAAATAAAAGAAGACTCTAAATTATTACATTAGTTATATACATCATTCCATGAATATTTAAGAGTTCTGAGAAACAGTTTTATTGTGTCTTTCCCAAAAGATAAGTAACTTGCTTTTAAAAGGGAACAACTTTCTATAGAAAAGAGGAAAGAGTATTCATAGTTTTTCTTTTTCTTTTTCTTTTTTTTTCCTTCTGAGAGTCTTGTTTAATGCTTTCCATGATGCCTTATTTGGAGAGATATAGGTGTGTTCACTGTAAGAAACTGTTTCTTTTGGTTTATAATTTCCTTTTGTAGGTATTTTCACTGACGACTTTCCCAGAGAAATTCTATCTATATAAAATTGAACCTAGATATCAGCTGCTCCACTGAATTCTTGAAGTACCATCAAGGAAACATTGTAGTCACAAGTATGTCTAAAATTTGCTGGGATTGCCTCTCATATATTATGTTGTTAAATGATAATATCAATAAAAGGACACCGTGGCTGGATGGCTTTCTTTCTTTCTTTTAAGACATTCATTTTATTTGAGAAAAAGAGACAGAGAGATATGAGCAGGAAGGGCAGAAAGAATCTTAAGCAGACTCTGCACTGAGTGCAGAGTCCTACCCAGGGCTTGAACTCAAGACCCTGAGATCAGGACTTGAGCTGAAACCAAGAGTCCAGTACTTAACCCCTTAACCAACTGTGCCACCCAGGCATCCCACTGTGGCTTTCTTAGGCCTAGAGTTAAATGACAAGGGCTATGAAAGAAGAAGTGAGTTAATGGCTCCAATAAAGATACCAAGAATAGGAATAAGAGACAGTGTTAGGCTGTTAGTAATAGAAATACTTGCTCTATTCTTTTCTATCCTTCAGATTATTTTAGGAATCCTAACTCTTTGCTTCTTTGATTGAAAGAGGAGATAATTCCCGAATTTCTTACCTAACAGGTAACTGATAACATGTATTTCCCAATCTAAATTAAGTGTACCTCTACTACCAATATTAAATATTTGCATACTGAGAAAAATGGTTCAAACTTTGGCCTAATCTTGGATTTTAATGTCTTTTCAGAAAAGAGTAAATAGACATAAAATATCTATCCGCCCTCTTTCTGCATACATTCTGCATCTATAGGACAGTTTAGGACTACATAAGCATTTACTGAATAAGTTATACAAAAAAACTTCCAAAAAAACTTTAAACATTATTTGAAGATACATAATACATAAATTCAGTAAATATCAATATATTCTATATGCCAGACTCTGAGTTACCTTTTAAAGGGTGGAAAATATAACAAAGAAAGAAATATATAGTATGTAAGGGTTAATACATCATGGAGAAAAATAAAGCAAAGAAGGATGGGGGATCGGTTATTTGTGGGAGAGTGTATCGTTTTAGTACAGACAGGAAAAACCTCATTGACAAGGTTCCGTTTTCTAAGCAACTTATCTGGACTAAGAGAATAGAAATATTGGAGGAACAATGAGTAAAAAGCAGTGCTCATTGAATGTGATTGATTTATTCCAGAAATAGCATGTGAGGACCAAGAAAGGGATGAGAGAGATCAGGTCAAAGATATATACAACCTGTGCCTAATGACACAGAACATTTGTGGCTATGTTAAACATTTAGGATTTAATGTGTGAAATCGGTGTCTACTGGAGGGGTTTGAAGTGAGGAAAAATACCTTATTACATTTTAATAAGGTTACTCAGTTTTATGGAGAACAAGTATAAGTGAAGGACTTCTCCATGGAAGAGAGGATAATGGTTTGGAGAAGATGGTAGCACCAAGGTGGTGAGAGACAGTTAAACTTGGGTTTTATTTTAAAAGAAGACAATTACACACAGATTAGACACAGGATTTAAAAGGAAGAATGGTGCCTTAAATTACATAGAAAAAGAAGAATATAGAAAGTAAAGATTTGGGGGAAATAGATCATTCAGTCTGAGGACACATTAAATTTGAGGGTATCTAGACTTCACAAAGGGGATGTAATGTGGACAGCCAGATAGTCAAGTACAGACCTCACATAAAAGATCAGAGATGGAAATAAAAGTTGGTGGTCATAATTTATAGTGAATACATAAATGTAAAGTGATATCATCTGGAGAGTAAAAATAGAGGAAAAAGAGGACTAAAAGACAGAGCCCTGGGTCTCTCCAATATTTAGAAGCCAGAAAGTTGATAAATAACCAGCAAAAGAAGATTGATAAAGAGTATCTGGTGATGAAAGAATAACTTTCAGGAAGTTATTAACTCTGCCAAATGCTTCTGGAATTTCAACTAAGAAAAAGAATACTTTTGACCATAAGTTGTAACAGTGTATGGGACATTAAAGGAGGCATTCTTCCATGTATATAGATATGAAGTTAATTGCATATTTTGTAGCTGTGGTATAGTACCATTGTAATATCTGGAGCAGCAGCTCACAGGGAGATTTTAGACAATTAATTCCTGAAGTAAAAGCAAATAATTCTGTCTTGCTCATAAGTAGTCATAACCCACCAAACAGTACAAATGGTACAATCCTGTACCAAAGCTGAATGTGTGGAGAAAACTGGGAAGAAACGCACTGTTCTACATAAGAACACAGAAAGAGTTTGCTTGTAGAAAATATTTATCTCCATTTTTTTACTTTGTGTGTTTAATTTATAGCTACAGAGAGGGGTGATGGAAAAAAGGAGGGGAAGAAGATTATGGACACATGGAGATGACAGAAGGACACAGAGTGACTGAATAAAATCTTTTATATCAAAGATAGTTAATACTGAATTTCATATTTGTAACTGGCAAACCCCTTTATCATACCAATCTTTCAGTAACATCTACTCCATCTACAAAGAGCTTGGGTGAGTATTTTGTTTTTCTTTGACTTGAAGGAATGGAGCTGAATTGCAAATTGGTATCAATTTCTACACATAGAAAACATAGCAAATAGAAGATACAGGGTTCAGGGCAGAGAGTAAAAATTCAGTGAGAAACCATGTGAGTAACAGCATGCAAAAAACGGCAGAGTTGCAGGAATAAATAAAGCAACATCACTAGACCGACCATGAATGTGATGTGGAGCTTCAAAGCAAAGTTATCTCAGTGTGTTGAAGACCTTGTGACCCAAGCTGTCTCAGGGATAATATAAGATGTGAAAGCAAATAGATGCACCTTTCAAGGAGAAAATCAATATGCCTCTTTCATCAATAGGTTTTGCTTGGTTAATTATTAAGTTTCCCCAAAGAGTGAATTATTTTTAGAAGTATGAATAATGATATGAAATAAAAGAGGGGAAAAATCATTCAGGCTCACCTTAAATAGGCCATCGTTATTTAAGGTAGGATTAAGCCAGGTAGACCAGAGACATAAGATCAAGTTTTTTTTTTTTAAAAACACGCATGTTTCTATGTTCCTAGTACCATCTATTTTATTAACTGTACATGCAAAGTGGAGCTTGAACTCAGAACTCTGAGATCAAGAATCACATGCTCTTTGGGGAGCCCAAGTGGCTCAGTTGGTGAAGACTCAGACTCTTCACTTTGGTTCAGGTCATGATCCCAGGGTCGAGAGATCCATTCCCTTCTTTGGACTCCACTCCCAAATGGAGATTTTCTCTCTCCTTCTGCCTCTGCCCTTCCTCCTGCTCTCTCTCTCTCTCTCTCTCTATCAAATAAATAAACAAATCTTTAAAGAAAAAAAGAAAAAGAGAGAGAGAGAGAGAGAGTCAAATGCTCTACTGACTAAGCCAGCCAGGTGCCCCTAGGGTTAAGATTTAAAAGTATAAATGATGAATAAAGTCGTCTCTGTTAAATTTGACACTTCCTACCTTTACAATCCAGTATCTTTAGGTTTGCAAATGCACTCTAAAAAATTTCTGGATTTTGTCAGACAACACACAGCATTGGGAAATGCCTTATAAATGCTACAAGTTTGGGCAGGATGAGGTTTTGGGAAGATTTGGTTTTTAGGGGTTTGGAATAATGAGTTCTTAAGAATTTTCTATTTAAAACACAAACATTCCTTCCTGCTTCCAGATCCAGTGTTATGGAAATGTGAATTATTGTCCAAAACAAAAGGGGCTCAATTAGGGGCTTAAATCAGTTACTGCTTCATATTCCTTTCCCTTAAAGTTTCCAATGGTATTGCTGGTATCTGTATATTTAAAACGTTTTTATCCCTACCTGGCCATTGTATACAAGACACCATGGTTCTTTTTTTTCCTGACTGGCTTCAGTGGCTCTAAACTTCCCAACAAAATGAAGGCTATGCAGTTCTACAAGCAAAGACACTCAATAAATATTTGCTTAAAGATTGATAATTTGCATATAAACATTAAATTTTTTAAATAAATTTTATTTTGGGGTGCTCTGGATGGCTTAGTTGGGTTAAGCGCCCAACTCAATTTCAATTCAGGTCATGATCTCAGGGTCATGGGATTGAGCACCTCATCATCAGGCTCCATGCTGGACATCGAGCCTGCTTGAGATTCTCTCTCTCCCTCTATTCCTGCTCCCCTCTGTCCCTTCCTCTCTGAAAAATAAATAAATAAATAAATTTAAGATTAGTTTTAGAATTATAGGATAATTGCAGATAGTATTGAAATCCCCATACACTGGACACTGTTCTCTATTAACATTTTACATTAGTATGGTCCATCTGTCATAATTAATGAACAAGTACTGACATATTTTTTAAAGTCCACACTTTATACAAATTTCCTTACTTTTTTTCCTAATATTTTTTTTTATATTTCAAGATATCATTCGGGATACTGCATTAATTTTAGTTGTAATGTCACCTCAGACTCCCCTTGGCTAAGGCAGTTTCTCAGACTTTTCTTGTTGTTGATAACCATGATCTTTTTCTAAAGGACTTATCAGGTATTTCTTGGAATGCCTTTCAACTGGGATTTATCTGATGTACCCTCAGAATTAGGGTAAGTTATGTGTTTTTGGCAGAAAGACCCTGAAGGTGAAAGGCCATTTTCATCATATCCTACCAAGTTTATATCCATTCACATGACTTAGTGCTGTTGATTTTGATTCTGAGCACCAGGTTGAGGTAGTATTTGTGAGGTGTCTCCAGTAAAATTAGTCTTTCTCCACTTTCCATACTGTACTCTTCAGAAGAGGTTACTATGTGCAGTGCCCACTTAAGGGTGGAGAGTAACAAACCACCTACTTGAGGAAGATAAGAGAATATTTACATACATTATTTGGAATTCTTTTTCATAGAGTATTTGTCTATTCTGGCCCCACTTATTTGTTTATTCAATAATTTATTTATACCAGTATGGACTTAATTGATACTTGTTTTATATTCTGAGTTATATAATCCAATATCACCTTTTATTGCTCAAGTTGTTGGAATTTTGGCCATTAGGGGTTCTTTGAGTTGGCTCCTGTGTCCTCTTGACCTACCCCAATGAATGTGTTTTGTTTTGGTTTGGTTTTGAGTACTTCCTTACTTTTTGTTACTAAAAGAAGCTCTAGGTTCATCTTGTGTATTGCTGCCCTAGTTCCAGAATCATCCATCTTTCTAGGGAAGCCTCGTTCCTTTTCTTGGAGAATGGTATCAGAAATCAAGAGCTGGGCTGAAGTGTGCTTTTTGCTACTGGAGTGTCATTGCTTGTAGGCGATATTGAGCTCACGGAATTAGCAGATATATGTGTGTATATTAACCCATATATAGACATAAACTTGTAAATATTTCTGTATGAAAACATATGTATATATACTAAGCTAAATACAAGTTCATACTAATATCTCCAATTGTAATTCACCACCACATAGATCATTGTACACTTCTCCCTTGCTTGTCTATAACCTTGTATGCCAACCGTGAGAAACCTGGCTCCCACCATCTGCCATCTCCTTATTTAATGAGTCAATTTCCTGTCTATAAGTATAATGGTATCAACATGGTTAACCCTGTACTCGCTTCAGCAGCACATATGGTAAAATTGGAATGATACAGAGATTAGCATAGCCCCTGCACAAGGATGACACAAAAATTCATGAAACATTCCATATTTTTCTACCAGGGGATGAGTATTAAAGAGGACCCCTGTTGGGATGAGTACTGGGTGTTATACACAACTAATGAATCATTGACCACTACAATAAGAATTTAGGATGTGCTCTATGTTGTCTAACTAAACATAATGAAAAATTAAAAACAAAAAGCAAAAAACACAACCAAAATGCTTAATCCTGAGCCACTGGTGGAAAATAATGTTATCAACTCATGCTTATGTACAGCTCTTTTTGCCTTGAGTCTTATGGATCCCAGTAATTCCTAAGGTTAATTAGGTCAATGCCCTTCCTCTCATATTCGTCAGGGCAGTTGTTTCCTACATTCATAATAAAGTTAGATTGTTTTGTCTCATTCTACATCCTGAGGTCTACTGACCTTCTAATGGATTTTCAAAATTTGCAAGTTAAGGTTTTCTGTTAGTGATGTATAGTTGTGTGAGTTTTGGCAAATGCTTGATGTCATGTATCAATAATGACAGTGTGAAACAGAATAGCTTTGTTAACCTAAAAAAATTTTCTGTGCTTCACCTAATCAACTCTCTGCCTCATTCCTGAATTCCTGGCAATCCCTGGTCTTTTCACCATAATTACAGTTTTGTTTTTGTTTTCCAAAATGTTGTACAAGTAGAATAACATATTATGTAGCTACTTCAGGCTGGCTTCTTTCATTTAGCAGTACTTGTTTAAGAGTCATCCATATCTTCTCATGCCTCAATAGGTATTTACTTTTTATTACTGAAAAATATCCCATTGTTTGTATGTATCATAATTTGTTTTCCCATTAAGCTGTTGAAGGACATCTTGGTTGCTTGAACTTCCAGTGATTATAAATAAATTTACTATAAATATTCAGGTTTTTGTGTAGACATAACTTTTCAGATAAATTGAGTAAGTAACCAGGAGCATGAATTTTGGATCCTATAGTAAGGCTACGCTTAGCTTTCTAAGAAACTACTAATTTCTATTCCAAAGTGTTTGTACATTTTAAATTCCCACCAGCAAAGAATGAGAGTTCTAGTTGCTCCCCTACTTTAGTGGTATTGTCAGTTTAAAAATAATGTTATCCATTCTAATATGTGCATTGTTGTATCTTATTATTTTAGTTTATAAAGAACTTTTGACTGAGCCTATTCACAATCCTTGTTTTTGTTAGCCAGCATTTGATGTAATATTTTATTATCTTTCTTCACTATAGCCAGTTTAATAATTGTTAAACTTTTCTTCGCAGAGAGACCAAAATTTTACCCTATAGTAATGGTTAAAAAACAATTAAATTAATTAAAATACATAAAAAATCTCACCAGCACATTTAAGCATATTATAATATTATAAGCAAAGGAAGCAGCTGCAGCAGGAACTGGGCACATTATAGATTTATTAAGAATGAAAATACAAACAAAACTATGCGGTATCAATATGCTAAATGTCCTACTATGGTTGGCTAGTACTGATAGAATGCCATCCAAATCATAAATTAAGTCAGAATTTTTAATGCCACTTTGTGTTCCTTTTCAGTTCATTTATGTCACTGATGCAGAGTCCAGTGGGGAGAAAAATAATGTGCATTATGATTGTCAGTTTGGGTGGTGATATTTGAAAAGAAAAGAAATGGGAAAAGGAACAACTGATGTAAGTGATATTTGGCATTGCTTTCAACACAGCTTTCAGAAAGGATGTCTTCAAGTATTGCCAAATCCTATCTGTACAATAGCCCTTAAATGGACAATTTTGCATGAAGCTCAGGTGATTTAACGGTTGTGAACCCTTCTATGAAGTCATTTTGCACATCTCTTTGCTTAGTTAATAGAATCATGCCAGATGGAAAGTTAGAAGTGGTCTAAACACCTTATCTTTCAGATAAGAAAATTGACAATCTGAAAAACCTTACTAATTTTTAAAAAATTACAAAAACAGTCTACCAAATACAGGGCAAGAAGCCCAGTCTCTGGATTCATTCTGTTTTGTTCCCCCAATGGAAGAGCAGAGGAGTTGGCCATATATGTAATTCATATGCAGACTTTAAGATAGGTAGAGGGGTTGACTCTGGAAAGGGCCCAGGAAATTGAATGCTCAGGGAGATACCAGACTCAAGTATACCTGACCCTCATTTGTTTGTTTAAGTAATGGGCTTTCCTGATTAAGTAAACAAGCAAAATTAGTTCTAAACCTTGGCTTCTCATTTCAGTTCTGACAGAAATACTGACTATTCTGTTATCTGTTATCTGTTGAGCACCTGCTAGCTAGTCACAGCTATCAACAATGATATATCCTTTTGTTTGTTATTCTATTCCTGCTTTACTTCTTCACTAACCTTCACTTTAATCCCTGAGAACATTTTCACAAATAAGTTACTCACACACAAGCCTTTGTCTCAGGTACTATTAGTGGGAGTAAGAAAAGATAATAAATAAATAAATAATATATATATATTTATACATATATGTATAATACATATATTATATAACATATAATATATGTATATATTTAAATGCACAATTTTCAGTCTTGATAGTTGCAGAAGTTTGAGCTTTTTTTAACCTCCTTTTTTGATAATTATTTTCATTTTTATAATAATATTCTTATAATTTTTTCTTTGATTCATTCACTTAAAGGAAATGAAAACTTAGCTCATTTGCATAGTCAATTCCAATTCCTCCTCCTCATCTTCTTAAAGTATCAAATTCACTATATTTTTTTTAAAGATTTTATTTATTTATTTGACAGACAGAGACCACAATTAGGCAGAGAGGCAGGCAGAGAGAGGAAGGGAAGCAGGCTCCTTGCCCAACAAAGAGCCCAATGCGGGGCTCCATCCCAGGACTCTGGGATCATGACCTGAGCTGAAGGCAGAGGCTTTAACCCACTGAGCCACCCAGGCATCCCACTATTTTTAGTTAAGATAGAAATCTCCATTTTCAGCCTTATGATGATTTAATACTGTTCACTCCAAAGCTGTATTCTATTTAACTCCCTTTCTTGAAAAGTTTGCTTTACCCCCTTGAGTTAATTTATCTTTTTTTTCATTTGCATAATTTTGTACATATCTATCCATAATTCTTATTTCATGTTCTGTAACTTCAATTCATATATCTTTTCTAATATATCACTTTTTTTTCCTGAAGATCAGTATAAGATTTTCTGGACTCCTGCTGCCATTTTTTTTTCTTTTCTAAAAAGATTTTATTTATTTATTTGACAGAGAGAAAGTAAGGACAAGCAAGGGGAGAAGCAGGCAGAAGTAGAGGGAGAAACAGTTTCCCTGCAGAGCAAGGAGCCCAATTCGGGTCTCAACCCCAGGACCCTGGGATGATGACCTGAGTCAAAGTCAGATGCTTAACTGACTAAGCCACCCAGACACACCTCCTGCTGCCATTTGGATGCTTACATATTGTAAAAACTCCTCTTTGCCTCTTTCTATTTCTGGAATACTCTTTCCCATGCTTCCTGTTTTTGGAAGCATAGCCTCCAAATAAAGAAGACATGGAAAGTAAAATTCATGAGTCCTCTCCATTCTGAAATAGGTGTTTAAAAATGATTTTATCATCATTTTCTATTTATTAATAGTTTGGCTGGATATAGAATACTGGGTTAAAAATATTTTCCCGTGGAGGCATAATTTATTTTAATACTTTAATGGAGCACAAAGATAATACTATTTTTCAATCTATAGTCTATATTCCTATTTCTTCTAATATCCTTCAATACAAGATTTTTTCCTTTCTTCCTCGGTTTCTTATTTCTTTCTCTTTTTTGGTGGGGTAAGTGGGATCCAAAGTCTTTAGTTTCTTTCATTCTAGAACACTTCTCATGTTCTTTTCCTAGCAAGATTATTTTTAAAAGTCAAATGGCAGTTGTTTTACAGACTGTCCCTTACTTTGTAGGTGATGATTTTCCCATAATTAAATTGAAATTAAATGGTTTTGGCAGATGGTATTGAATCTCTTAATGCATCACAAGAGGAAACATAACCTTAGTTTATCTTATTAGTGAACTATAAGGTAGAGTTTGATAAAAAGTACTTATACACTGAACTGGAGGTTCACAGTGTTCATTAAAGAGCAGTTCACAGTGTTATTCATATGTGAAGGCATCGATGTTATGTATTTGGGTACAGAAAATTATATCACATTCAATTTAAAAATGTGGAATAGACCTTCCCTAAATAATCAAGGCTCAAATGGCAAAATGATATCAAATAAAGCAACTATAAATATATAAAGCAACTACAGGATTTACCTAAACTGATAAAAAGCACATTACATGCACTGATTAAAGGATCTGAAATTATAACATTGATGGATTGTACAACTTCTCTGGAGAGACGCTACATAATGTGAAGACTCAGAAAGGACTATGTAGAGCTTGGGTTTCCTTCTTTCTGTTCTCTCAAAATCCCATAGAAGGTTATGTGAGAACAGCCATTCTAAAACTACTAATATTAAGAACAGTCATTTCCTTCTTATTAATTCAAATCCTCTGTAATATACTTGATATTTCCGTGTTCTTCATCTGGGTAAAATACTAATACCCCTTTTTTTATTATGACATATTTTGAAGCTCAGACCAAATATATTCACTCTTAAATGAGAGTAAAAAGATCTTTCTCTGAAAAAGGCATAAGATATATGTGAAGGTGGAATTCAAAACTGACCCCTGTACACAGAGAGGAGGAAGAGACCAAAGAAGGAGGCAGGCCACTCTGGATTCGTAGGTAGAAGGTTTAAGCAAAGGAATTTACATACAAGTTCTGTCTTGAGGGACTGCAACAGAAATACAGCTCTGCCTCCAAGAACTCCATAAAAAGTTTGTATAGAGGCCTTAACTAAATTTAGTCACATATACAATCTATACAGTCTCAGGGGAGGGGTTGAGAAGTTTGAGGAAATCTTGCTTTGCTCCCGCTCTCCTCAACCAGAGGTCACGTCCTCTTAATGACATCCTCTAATACTTTGTGAGTTCAAAACCTGGCTTCACCATTTACTAGTTTCGCTGAATTCAGGCCAGTGAGTCAATCTCTCTCCCTCATGTTCCTCATCCAAAAAACGACAATGCTAGCGTCAATTAGAGAAGATTATTATAAGGATTGAATTAGTTCATAGGTACAAAATACTTCAAACATAGTAAGTACTCACTTAACTGTTTAATGCTATTACCAATCTTATGGTATGGATGCCCTTTTCTGTCTGTCTTGTTGAAAACTGTCAGGGATGATTTTTCTCAATTTCTTTTGTACGTTTCCTAGGACCATCTTAAATGCTAACTTCTCAGAACACACAGTAACTGTCACATGTCTACCCTTTGGTATCTGAAATAGTTTATATACAATTCCATGTAAAGTGGCTATTTATTCGTTTTACTTTTATAGTATTCCTTATTCAGAAGATTTTCCTCCTCCCCCATCCCTTCAGTTTGAGTCGTGTTACAATACTCCATGTTACCATCATCCCTTTCTCTTACTCCTTGTTATCTTCTCTACGGCATGACATTGCTGCTCATTTTTTAGTCATTGAACCAAGACCTCATCAACATGAGGGCAATAGACAGGGATATTCTTCAAAGAGATCTGTTTTTTACAGTTTTATGCAAGACTGTGTATATAGAATCATATGTGTGTGGTTTTTTTTTTTTTTTTTCCTCAGAAAGGGAATGTACCCATCAGAACCTTAAAGGTTATATGTACCCAAGTAAAGAACCACTAGTCTTTACGCAGAGTAAAATAAAAAATGCAATTATGCTTGGTTTATTTTCAGTATCTTCCTCATCGTTCTCTCTCACCTCATCACTATGTATATATGCCATTCTAATTAAACTGATTTAATTGAACTGATTATGAAATTAATTCAAAGGAAAAATAGTGGAGCCTCACCTCATTACTAATAAATTAAGAACAAAGAGATGAAAGATGGACATTTCAAAGAAAAGAGAGAAAAAAGAACACAATGCAAAAGGAATAATTATATTGTGATGGAGTGTTCAGCTAAACCTAAGCTGTGTCTATGACTTAAGGAAAGGTGATTGAACTTGTGCTTCAAAGAAACAAAAACCTGAGCATTTACAAACAGAGATGAACGGATACTGTCAAATAGTCAGAAAAGGATGGAATGCTTATAAGTGGAAGTTTTCAAGGAGAGACTGAAAGAAATGGATTACAGTAAAGCATCAGATATTGAATTTAAAAGAAATAAATAGCATTGTGTTAGATATTCATCTACTTGGAAAGTACAACAAATATAAAAAAAACAAAAGTTAGTGACCAAAGAGTTTTGAGAAGAAAAAAAGAAGAAGGAAGAAAAATGGATAGAAATGAAAAGAGGGAGAATAAATGAGGCAAGTAGCATTCCGGCACAAATGGATGTGCTGAGAATGTTGTCCCCGAGCACTAAATCATTCCACACTAACAATCTACATCGGAAATTCCAACTTTTTGTTTTTGCTACACCTAGGCTTTCTTGCGTAGTAATGTCTTTCGAGATTTCATTGTTCTCTCATGAAAATCTGCCAAGCTCCCAATGACCTATTTAGACAGAAGGAACAAGATGAGTTTCAGCCAGTAACAGTTAATTGCTTTTTTAACAGGAAAGTAGACAACGAATATCCCTGACACTTTGCCAGGGATCAGATATATTTCTTGGGCCTTTTACACATTACCTTATGTCACCCTCAAAAGAGTTCTCTGAGTCATACATATCTATACATTTCAGCAGCTACATACTTTGCTTTGATATATAATTTTTATGTGACTTTTCTCATGAAACAACTCCAAACACTCCAAACTATTAAAGTATATGCCTACATTTTTTCTCTCCTCCAAGTATGGACATTTGTATGTGTTTATAGTTAATTAAAAATAACTTACGGGTAATAATCCAAAGAACTACTGTCACATGTTTTCTATTTTAGTACACAAATGACCAAAAAATAAATAAATAAATTTAATAAGAGCAATTGTACTTTTTTCCAAACATTCAATTTTAAGTAAATTCTCTGGAACTTCATAATCCCAAGGAAAATCCTCTACACTTTTACATAAATAATTTCAGACAATTTGAATAGAAATTTTTGTTCTGATTTTATAGATAAATAATTTAATGTTAGGAGAAATTAAATGGCTTTTCCCACATGATTCCCTTAGGATTTCAATGTATAGGCAAATTTTATAATTATCTTTTCCTGAATATTCTGTGTTTTCTTAGTATTTTTTTTTTTCTATTTTGCATGGGGGAATATTTGGGATAGCGTAGACTATTCATACATAAACATCAATTGTTTCACTGAATGATGCCATCAGTATTTATCCCTCATTGTATTATTTTTCTGTTAACAGATATGAGAAATTCTATACTTGATCTTAGCCAAAAGTCCAAGAAGCAATCACAGATATAAGAAATTCCATAACATTATTTGGAAAAATATGTATAATAAAGTTTTATTGTAGAACTTGATTATATGATAGGGTTATAAAACAAGCTTTTGATCTTAGATCATATGTTTGAACTCAGATTACACAGTAGCAAGTTTTCAAAAATTGCCTATTTGTTTATTTATATTGCCCAAGCAATATCTTTTCTTTAATTTTTTATTTTTTATAAACATATAATATATTTTTATCCCCAGGGGTACAGGTCTGTGAATCGCCAGGTTTACACACTTCACAGCACCCACCAAAGCACATACCCTCCCCAATGTCCATAACCCTAGCCCCCTTCTCCCAAACCCTCTCCCCCCAGCAACCCTCAGTTTGTTTTGTGAGATTAAGAGTCACTTATGGTTTGTCTCCCTCCCAATCCCATCTTGTTTCATTTATTCTTCTTCTACCCCCTTAAGCCCCCATGTTGCATCACCACTTCCTCATATCAGGGAGATCATATGATAGTTGTCTTTATCCGCCAAGCAATATCTTTTATATATTTATATCTTTGTCCTAAAATGAAGAAAACCAATATTTATAAACTGGAATCTAATTGATGAGATTAAATCATCCGCTCAGCTCTGAAACTTACTTATCTTTTTTCCAGGTAATACTTTATCCTAACTGTGTAAAAAGTACATATGTATTATGATTTTTAATGCTGTTACCATATTCTGTTGATCAAAATAACTATAACTGGTTTAACCAATTTCTTATCTTCATTCACTTAGATTGTTAAATTATTTGCTGCTATAAAAAATCCTGCAGTACACATGTATTATAAATATTCCAGTCCCAAATTCATAACATAAATGTAATTATGAGGCCATATCAGACAAATCCCATCTAAAAAATATTCTGTAAAATGACTGAACTTCATTATTCAAAAATGTCAATATAAGCCAGGGTAAAAACAGGTTTGGGATCCTTCTGTAGTTTAGGAGATTAAAGAGACATGATGATTATTTGTGAAACATAATCTTAGACTATATTCTGGAGAAGTTATAGTTAGAAATGTAATATGGGGCTGTGCATTAGCTATCCATTGTGACATAATAATTTAGCAGCTCAAAATTCCCAGCTTAAAAGAGCAAACTTTTATTCTCTTACCATTTCTCTGGGTCAGGAATTTGAAAGAAATCTGACTAGATAGTTCTGTCTCAAGGTCTCTTATGTCTTTGTAATTATTACTTCAGTGCCATTGTTTTTATATCTTCTAAGAAGACAGGTAGAATATATTTATGAATTCCAACCAATATATAAACATCTACCTATAATTATTTCTGAATCTACTCATTAGTATATATATTAAGCTACACTTAAGTTCATACAGATGTCTAACTTGAAATCAGTTATAATGGTATTAGGTCAGTTGACTCCCTCCAATGCAATTATATTATTCATTTGTAATGTTATTGCATTACATAATGTTGAGTCTTAGCTTCCCCAAAAATGCTGGTTGTATTTTTTTTTTTTTAATTTTCACACATTTAAGTTCACTCTGTGTATGTATTTTTCCATGGGTTTTAACCACCTCAGTCTCATACAGAACAGATCTACCACACTATGTTCCTTGGTAGATCTCATTTTAGTCAACTACTCTGCCATCTACCAATGCCTTGAGAGCTCTGATCCTGTTTTCTACCACTATAGTTTGGCCTTTTACAGAATTTCACATAAATAGCATCATATAATATGTCTCCTTTAGTCTTTTATTTTTCACTTGGTAAAATCCACTTACGATTAACACATGGATTTAATGAATCAATAGGTTGTTCCTTTATATCATCAAATAATATTTGGACTGTATGGTATAGATCGACCACAGTTTGTTTAGCCACTTTTCCCAGTAGAACAGTATTTTGGTTGTGTAAGGGCCTGGTTGGCCAGAGGGAGTCATTTTGTGTTTATGTAGTAAATTTATGTTGACCCTATGCAGTAAACTTAGATTGACCCACCGGGGAGAAGCTGGACGCAGCCATGCTCCCCAGAGCAGGAGTGGATGTGGGGATGCTCCATCCCTCTGTTGGTAGATCTATGGGGATTTGAGTCCCCCTGGGCAGTCGGGGGGTTCAAGTCTCCCTAGGTGGTTGCCGGGGGGTTCGAGTCCCCCTGGGTGGTCAGGGGCCTGCCAGGGGGTTCAAGTCCCTCTAGATGATCAGGGAGTTCAAGTCCACCTGGGTGATTGAGGGGCTTCGAGTCTCCCCAGGTGGTTGGGGGGTTTGAGGGGTTTGAGTCCCCCTAGACCAGTGGCAGGTTCTGGGTAAGAATCGTTGGGCCTGCAGTTGTCTTTCCCTGGTCCTTTTGTTGTCTGTTATGTTGTTTGTTATGATTGAAGGAATGGGGCAAGTGGAGAGTAAGGGGACTCTGACTTTCATCTCTCTGTTCTTCGTAATTAGATGTGAGGCTTCTCACTCACTCATTTCATGTGTTAAGGGCCATGACTGGAGCTAACCTGGGTTAGTCTAATGCCGGGTTAAGGTACCCAGTACTGATGCTCATTGGAGCCAGGCTTGGAATATGAGTGTCTAGTGGGCCACTTTTGGTAAGCAGACCTGGCACTGTGGGATGAACTGACCTTGAGACAGAGACTTTAAGGAATATTCCCAAGCAGCTTTGGAAACTCCCCTTGTTTTGGGGAATTTCTTGCCTTCTCTGGCCCAACATGGACTGCCTAGCCCCTCCCCCTTGCTGGCAGGAGAGCATGGCATCTGAAGTGGAGATGGTTATTTGTCTGTCTCAAGGTTTTAATGGGTAATTGTTAAAGTGGCTTCCGAAGTCTTTGGTAACCTGAAACTGTGAAGGGTTGCTTGAATGACAAATGAAATTAAGTTTGTTGGACATGTAGGTCTTAACTAAATGGGATAAAATGCTAGAGTGTTGGCTGCTGGAACTGGGTTTGTGCTGGTATACACAGTTCTTCTGGGGCCCAGGAGGGAGAGTAGGGTATAGGGGTTAGGCACCTTTGGGTGGATATCTTCAACCCATTTATTAACTTCCCGCAAGTCCTGGATGGGCTGGTACTCCCCAGTCTCGGCCTTTTTGACCGGCAGCAAAGGTGTGTCCCATGGAGATTTGGAAGGAACTAGGATCCCATTTCCTTGGAGGCGGTTAATGTGTTTTCTGATCCCTTCCTTTGCTTCCCAGGGAAGGGGGTACTGCTGAACGTGAACAGCAGTAGCTGTCGCCTTTAACTATACCACCACTGGAGGTTGTTCCTTGGCCAAGCCAGGGGGCTTCCCTTCTGCCCAGACTTCGGGAAACTCGTCCTGTAGGATTTGGAGAAGGCTCCCCAACTTTGTCTCCTCTGGTTTTGAGACTGGTTCATAAAGGAGGTATTCATCTACTGCTGCCATAAGCACTTGTACAGTGGGTTGTCTCAAGGTAACAGTCATGCCTCCTTCCAAGAACTGAATCTCCTCTTGACCACCTATGCTATCAAGGGCCTTCTCTGGACTCCACCCGACTGATGGATGATGAACACACAAGTGACAGGGTATCAGGCCTTCCTCCTCAACGAACCAAGAGTGACCTTCCAGTCCCTGGTGGTGCTAAATCCAGCCAGACTGCTGTGAGAGGAGCTGGCTGACCGTCCACACGACTGTGGGGAGGTCCTAATCCAAGTCACAGGAATAAGGCCGGATCTCAGAGACATTCCCCTCCCAGATGCCAAGATGACTCTGTTCACAGATGGGAGTAGCTACATGGTCAATGGAAAGAGTTATGCGGGGGCTGCAGTGGTTTCTCCTGAGCAGGAACTCTGGACAGCAGCCCTGTCACATGGAACTTCGGCACAAAAAGCGGAACTGATTGCACTCGCTAAGGCACTGCAGATGGCCAAAGGTAAAACCACCAACATCTATATGGACAGCAGGTATGCCTTTGCTATTCTCCATATACGTGGGGCTATTTATAAAGAAAGGGGCCTAATAGCAGAAGGAAAAGGAATTAAAACAGAGGAGAAATATTGGCTCTCCTCCAGGCTATTTGGGACCAAAAAGAGGTGGCTGTAATGCATTGCTCAGGACACCAAAAGGGGACTGATCTGATTTCAAAAGGAAACCAATCAGCAGATTGAGCCGCAAAGCAAGCAGCCCAAGAAACAGTGCAAGAGCTGGTTACACTCCCTGTTCTAGCCCTACCAGAAAAACTGGAATATTCAGAGGAAGATTTAAAGTATTTTCAGAAATGGGCTAAATTAGACTATGAAAGGGACTGGGCTAAGACTAAAAGAGGAAAGTTAATTCTTCCTTGAAGACTAGGTAAGAAGTTAGTAGACCAGATACATCCGGGTACTTATTTGGGGATACGCAAACTCAAGGACCTTATAGGCAAGCAATTCCAGGTTTCTAAATTAGGGCATATGGTTCAGGGTATAGTTGATAGATGTGCTTAATGCCAGGAAGTTAATGTGGGAGGAACTAGAATGGGAAGAGGGAAAAGTGAAAGAGTTAAGGAACCAGGAATTTATTGGGAAATAGATTTTACAGAAATGAAACTCAGAAAATATGGGCACAAGTATATGTTAGTTTTTGTAGATACCTTTTCAGGCTGGGTAGAGGTTTTTTCTGCCAAATATGAGACAGCAGGAGTGGTGACCAAAAAGCTACTAGAAGAAATAATTCCTAGGTTTGGGCTGCCTCTCGCGATCGGGTCAGACAATGGCCCTGCATTTGTGAGCTCAGTCTCACAGGCATTGATTGACTAAGGCCTAAGGCCGTGGGCACAAATTGGAAACTACATTGTGCCTACTGGCCCCAGAGTTCCGGGCAAGTAGAGAGAATGAACCGGACTCTAAAAGAGACCTTGACAAAACTAATTCTGGAGACTGGCGGTGGATGGGTGGATCTCTTTCCTTTCACCCTTCTCAGGGCACGATGTACACCCTATTTAAACAAGGTGACCCCATTTGAAATAATGTTTCAATTATTTCATCATATGTTTCAATTATTCATTATAAGTGTCTAATGGTCACTATCAAGTGGGGAACTTGGAGCCTCATTGGAAGGGACATTTACTGTTATCCTGACCACCCCCAGAGCAGTAAAAGTAGAAGGCATCAGGGTCTGGATTCACACAGACCCCGTCAAATGAGCAGAGGACGAAGATGCCCCCCTGAGGTGGAAGCCTCAGTAAATGGACCCCGCTGACCGGGGACTAAAGCTAAGACTCAAAAGACTATGAGTTCATTGTTGCTCCTATTGTTACCTGTTTATGTAAAGTATAGATAGGAAATTAGATGAAGGAAATTAGGAAAAAATGGAAAAGGTTCTATGAAGTGGTAAATGGCTAACTTATCAACCGACTGTGCACTAGTTTCATTTGTACAAAAGAAAACTAGAGCAATAAAAATGTTACATGCTCAATATAACCCCTTACAACCAGAGAACATAGAACTGGCTGAAAAGTCAAGGATTTGACTAATCTCCAAAGAAAAGGGGGGAATATAAGGGCCTGGTTGGCCAGAGGGAGTAATTTTGTGTTTATGTAGTGAACTTAGATTGACCCTATGCAGTAAACTTAGATTGACCTCGCCCCTCCCAGAGGAACTTACTTGTAAAGCCTAGATACAAGGGTGGGTCAGGACAGGTGAAGACATCCAATCAGTGGGACATGCATATATCTATTAGGGTAAATTGAAATTCAATTGGCCACCCGTGTGTTATCTAGCAGTTTTTTTCTGTGTGTGGCAGACTTAGCATGACTGTTCAGTGTTCTCTGTGTATTGCAATCTCATTGGCCACCTGTGTATAGTCCAGCTAAACTACCTCTATAAAAGTTAGTCTGTGAATCTGGGAGGGATCGCCTCTTTGCAAGAGGTATGATTCTCGATGCTTGACCAGTCAGTATGATTCTCGATGCTTGGCGCAAAATAAAGCTTTGCTTGACCTTCGCTTTGTATCAGTCTCGCTCCTTTGATTATGGACACTAGCAGGTTGCATCCAGCTTTTTGCAATTATGAATAGGATGCTATAAACATTCATATATGTTTTTTTTGTGTGAACATAAGTGTTCAATTCACTTGAATAATTTCCTAGGAATGATATTGTTGGGACATATGTTAAGTCTATGTTTAATTTATAACAAACTGCCAAACTGTCTTTCATGGTGGCTGCGCCATCGGTATTCCTACCTGTAATGAATTCCTGTTGTTCCACATCATTGCCAGCATTTGTTACTGTCAATTTTTAAAATTTTTGACATTTGAATAGTCATCCAGTGGAATGTCATTGCCACTTTAATTTGCTTTTCCCTAATGACAAATGATGTTAAGCCTCATTTCATGAGTTTATTTAATATCCATATGTCTCCTTTGGTAAAGTGTCTATTCAGATCTTTATTTTTAAAATTTTTGTCTGTTTTCCAATTATCATATGCTCTCCCTGATATGAGGAATTTGAGGGGGTAGGGAATGAAAAAATGAAACAAGATGGGGTCAGGAGGGAGATAAACCATAAGAGACTCTTAATCTCACAAAACAAACTAAGGGTTGCTCAGGATGGGTGGTTAGGGAGAGGGTGGTTGGGTTATGGACATTGGGGAGGATACGTGCTGGTGAGTGCTGTGAAGTGTGTAAGCCTGATGATTCACAAACCTGTACTCCTGGGGCTAATAATATATTATATGTTAATAATATATATATGTATATATATATAATTTTTGTCTGTTTACTTCACATCTTCACAAGATGATTATATATTATGCACATAAGTCTTTATCAAATATGTGATTTGCAAATATTTTCTCTCTTGCTTTTCAAAAGGCAGAATGTTTTAATTTTGATAAAGTTCAATTTATCAGCTTTTTCTTTAATAGTTTATACTTTAGGTTTGTATCTAAAAACTCACCATTAAACCCAATGTCATACATGCATTCTGCTATATTTTCCTCTTAATGTTTTATAAGTTTATGTTTTAACTCCATGACTTTAAGTTAATGATTTCAGTCTATGATCCATTCTGAATTAATTTTGTGTAGCATGTGAGTTATGTTTCTCAGGTCTATTTTTTAAACATATGGCTGTCCAATGATCCAGCACAATTTCTGGAAAAAACAACAACAACAATCCTTTCTCAGATGATTTGCTAAAGTTATGTTTTTAGTAAATTATAAAAAATCTTTGGAAGCAGAAAAAAATCTAATATTTGATGAGATATGTATTACTTTTCCAAGGCTTCTAAAGCAATTTACTACAAATTGGGTGTTCTAACAACAGAAATTTATTATCTCATAGCTCTGTAGGCCAGAAGTAAAAAAATCAAGGTATTAAGTAGGGTTGGCTCATTCTACAGCCTGTGAGGGAGAATCTGGACACTAGTCTTTGGAGTTAGGGTTCAATTTAATACAGGATGATCTCATTTTGAAATTAGTAACAATTATATCTGTAATGACCCTTTTTCAAGTAATGTCATATAAACAAGCTCCTGGTGGTATAAACCTTTTTTTTTTTTTTCTTTTTTGGTGGGGGAAGGGGGAGATGCTGCCCAACCCACTATAATTCATATCAGGAATATTAATTATGGAATCAAGATTAAGTCTTACATAATTAAAGTATTCAGAGAAGAGACTGATTTATTTCATTAGACTGGAAGTGATTTTTTAGTGCTATTGAAAATTTGTGATCTGCTTTGAAATTTTTATTTTGGAATACTATTACTTGCTTACCTATTTTTCAGCCCAAACAAATGCATGTCTTTCTGATTATTCAAACACACAAGTACCCAGTATCTTGAATATAAAATGAAAATATTTTGTATTTTGTGACCATAAGTTAAAATGAGTTAGTAAAGATATTTATTTAATGAGAAAATGATAAACATTTTGGGAAGATGGTCACAGCAGTGGATATCCCAAATTTGTGGACAAAAACAAAATGCTAACATAAAATTAAAAATTCCCTACAGTACAACCAAATAAAATAAATGACAGACAATTTCATGAACTCCAAAATCTGAGCAAGTGGACAAAGCCACCTTATTCTACCAGACCATCAAGAAGCAAACCTGTGTGTGGCAAAGACAACAGGGCTTCTGATAGTTTTAATAAGAGAAACCACATTCCCAAAAGGAACTCACTGGAAATATAGAAAGGTTTATATGATAATAGTGGCTAAAATTAAGAGTATTATACAAATTTATGGAGAACAAAAATCACCTATAGAACAAATGGCATCAGGACAAGATGAACCCCATGAACTGAAATTAGCACTTGAAGCTTCTTTCATACTGTTTCAATCTCTGCATTCTCTTTAGCTATAATCATCACATCTCAAGTGATGTGTAAGGACATCAGAGGCAAACATAACCTCAAGATTCCTTACTCAAAGAATTTTGCATTGCTGCTGGTTTACCAAGAATAATGAATTTTGTTTCAGGCATAATATAGAGTAAGAATCTAGTCTTGGTTTTTCTTGAAACATATTCAAGACAAAAAAAAAAAAGGTTGAACAAGTAGGAAAACTCTGTATATGATCACTGGCAAATGTTTATCTAGTCATATGGCTCAAACTCTTCCTCTTATCCATTCCTGTATATCTTAGAATGCATAAATGACATTTTGTGTTCTCATCCCACCTGTCTTTCCAAAATTAGCTTCTGCTATCCTCCTACAAGCATCTTAGCTTCCAATCTTTTAAACTATCTAACATTCTCTGATTTCACTGTGCTCTTTTGGTAGACACATAATTAATCTGTAAAATCCTTAAATGGTACTGAGCATGTCCATAAGGCAAAGAGAAGAGTCCATAGAGAAGACATATTGAATATGAAGCAGGAAGAAGAATAATTAATAGGGAATAATCATAGAAGTGATAGGAGATTTTGACATTAATAATATGCTGGAGGTTTTAGTTTCATGAACATTCTAGACGGTGGTCTTCTTGAAGGCTGAGGTTTGTCTCACTCATCTCATATCCCAAGGGCTTGGCATAGTGTCTGGCTTATCACATGCATTCCAGGATGTTAAGAATGAGAATGTACTTGAACTTAGATAAATTTGGAAGGGAAAAAGGAAGACAGTTAAGGATTTCATGCCCTATTTAGCTTCTGACACTCTAAAAAGAAGGCAAAAATGAATGGAGTGGTAGGGTGGATGGAAACAGAGAACTGTCGGGGAATGAAGTACAAAATATTGAAAAGAAATGTGAAATAAAACTGACAGTGCAGGTGAAGCTAATTAATGTGAATGTTTAGGAATAAAGCAAAAAAAAAAAAAATCATAATGTTCAATTAAAAGCAATATTATGCCCTGGTCATTTTTATAGTTATTTATTACATGGCTTTGTGTTTAACAGAGGTGATTTTGATCACTTAAATCAAGAGAATTTTGTTTTTCCAAAATAACCTCTATGAATAAGACTTCCTTATTCTAAGAATCAAATAAATTTCTAGAAAGACTGAAAGAAAAGAAAGGGGGAGGGGAGTGGGTGGCTCAGTTGATCAAGCATCTGACTTCAGCTCAGGTTGTGATCTCAGCTCAAGCCTGTGATCAGGGTCCTGGGATACAGCCCTTCATGGGAGTCTGCTTGTCCCTCTCTCTTCCTCTCCACACTGCCCCACTGCTCATTCACTCTCTCTCTCTCTCTTTCAAAAAAGTAAATAAGTAAATCTTGAAAGAAAGGAAGAAAGAAAGAAAGAAGGAAACGGAAAGAAAAAAGAAAAGAAAGGAAAGGAAGAATAAAGAAAAGAACAGAAAAAGAAACGAAAAGAAAAGGAAAGGAGAAATAATCTCCTGAGACCTTCTATGGTAGACAATTTCAGCAGCAAAAATAAATTTCCAGGCAGGTTCTGTCGCTAATGTGAGCTACTTCATAATATTTCTGGACAGTCATGGAGAAAGAAATATTAGAAGAAATAAAGTAATGATATAAAGACCTGCCTATACAGGAGACCTTAAAGGCAAGGCCATAAAGAACAACTAGCAAAAGTGTTCCACTGAAATGAAGCAAGAAATAGAGCATAACTTTCTACCTTAAGGGTAGACTGTGCATAATGACCTCCTTCCAAGGAGTAAAGTGTGAAGACGGCGGGGGCGGGGGGAGTCATTTTACATTAAAAAAACTTAGAAAACACTACCTCAACCGGGGTGGTCAAGGTCAACATCAATAGTAATAAGTAATAGTAGTAGTATGTAGCCTTGATGTGATGTGGTGATAATGGAACTTTACCTCTGCAGTCTTCTTCCCCATGATCCCTGTGTAATCATGAGAAGAACATGAAATAAAAATTAAGGGACAGTCTACAAAATACTCTTCAAAACTGTCAAGGTCATCAAATGCAAAGGAAGTCACAGTTAAGAGGAGCCTAAGGAGGGGCGCCTGGGTGGCACGCCTGGGTGGCTCAGTTGGTTGAGCAACTGCCTTCAGCTCAGGTCAGGATCCCGGACTTCCAGGATCGAGTCCTGCATCCGGCTCCCTCTGACCTTCTCCTCTCTCATGCTCTCTCTCACTCATTCTCCCTCAAATAAATAAATAAAATTAAGAAAAAAAAAGATTTAAAGAGGAGCCTAAGGAGACTTCCTGAATCAAAGCAACATGGTGTCCTGGATGAGATCTGAGAACAGAAAAGAAACATTAGGGGCACCTGGGTGGCTCAGTGATTTAAGCCGCTGCCTTCCGCTCAGGTCATGATCCCAGGGTTCAAGGGATCCAGCCTGACATCTGGCTCCCTACTCAGCAGGGATCCTGCTTTTCCCTCTCCCTCTGGCACTCCCCCTCCATGAGCTTTCTCTCTCTCTCTCTCTCTCTCTCTGTCAAGTAAATAAATAAAATCTTTTAAATAATAAAATTATATTTAAAAAATTAAAATGTTTATTCTAAAAAGACAAATGTGAATTACGTGTGCTTCCTTATTTTATTTCCAATTTTTCAGTTCTCAATTTAAATAAATTCTGGAGGTTTTCTAAGATCAGTTTTGGAAAAGTTCTACTTTTTGAGGCAGTTTTAGGTTCACAGTAAGACTGATCAGAAAGTACAGAGATTTCCTATATATTCCACCTTTTATTTTATTTTATTTTTTGTGAGATATTTTTTCTTTTTAGTTGTTTTTATTTAAACTCCAGTTAGTTAACATAGAGGGTAATAAAAGTTTCATATGTAAGATTTAATGATTTATCACTTACATACAACACCCAGTGCTCATCACAAGTTCTCTCCTTACCCCCCATCACCCATTTAACCCATCACCTCTGACGACCCTTCCTTTGTTCTCCATAGTTAAGAGTCAGGGTTTGCCAGAGATTTCCCATATATTCCCTTCCCCCACCCATGCATAGTCTCTCCTATTACCTATAACTTTACCAGACTGGTACATTTGTTGCATTTGATGAACCTACATTGATACATGATTATCATCCAAAGTCTAGAGTTTACATTAGAGTTCACTGGTATTGTACATTCTATGAGTTTGAACAAATTTATGATGACATATGGCCACCATTATGGTATCATACATAATAGTTTTTCTACATTGTATTTCTGTTTTTTTTTAAATAACATTATGTTGATGATAACATTCATTTTTCTCAAAATTATGCATGTATATAGTTATAAAATAAATGAAATGCAAGACTTAACACAACTCTTTTCTTATAGAGCTTGTTTTCACACATGAACAAACATATCAAGGAATTTGTCAACCCCCACCGACTTGAAGAATCCCGTCATAGTGTCTCTGCTCTTCTCTGATCTGGACACATTGTGCTTTAGGCTGCCATGTCTTTCACTCTGTAATTCTTTTCAGTATTATTCTGGGATGGCCTTTTGATTTCTGTCCTCCGTAGGATTATATTATTGTTTTCTCAATTCTGTGCCCTCCTCTTTGCTGGCTTACTCCATTCTTTTTTCCTAGGATTTCTTTTCCAATTTATTTCTGAAGAAGAATACCTGAGAGGTAAATTTGGAGATATTGCTTCTCTGAAAATGACTGTTTTATCCTCATACTTGTTTGAAAACTTGACCGATTGAAGAACAAATTGTTATAGATCACTTTTTCCTCAGGAAACATTATGACATTATTTAAATTTTTTTTCAGCTTCTATTGTTGTTTTTGAAAAGTCTAGTTCCTTTTCTGTTTCTGATCCCATTATATTATCTATTGTTTTTCCCTTTGGAAAGTTTTTAGCAGCTTTTCTTTACCTCTTCCCATGGCATGCCTTGATGTTTTTATTGTTTTTTGTTTTATTTTACTTTATTGATTTGGGCTGTTTCATGCTTTCAAAATTGAGTTTTTCTATATTATTATTAATTATCATCATCATCATCATTATTGTTTTACAATTTCTTTTTTCTTTTTTCTTTGTTTTCTCTTTCTTGAATTCCTAATGTAAAACTTCCTTCTAATTTTTGGTTTATTCTTGAAAAATCCTGACAAGTTACTGGTGGAAAGAGAGAGTGAGGGTCAGGGAAAAACCAATAGAAGAATTTGCTAAATGCTTGTTAAAAGAACAATTAGTCCCCTCAGTTTCCCATCTCTCTCTGATGCATGCTCTTAACTATTCCTTTCTCACAATATTAGGATGTGGAGAAATGGAACCAGAGCATACTTAGGTTTTTTACCTAAAAGGTCTATTGAAGAGAGGGGAGAGTAAGAGAAATTTTACATTCTTAAGAATGGAACTTCAGGTTCTTGTTCCTCATTAGCTCCTATAATGCTAGACAGGATTCTACAATCCAGCTTCCTTTCCTTTTCAACATCTCCTTCTGTGGCTTCCGTTATACATTTTCTTTTTGCTGTACTTTGCCTCATGCAGTTTTTATGCCATTTTTTAAAAATTCTTTTAATTTTAATGTGATTTCAAGAGACATGTTCATAAAAGTTAAATTTACAAGATAGTTATATATTTTAAGCCAGCAAAAGTCAAACACAAGGGCTTACATCATCGATATAACATTTATTTATCTTACATCATAGACACATTTTTTTTAAAGATTTTATTTTTTTATTTAACAGAGATCACAAGTAGGCAGAGAAACAGGCAGAGACAGAAAGAGGGGGAAGCAGGCTCCTCACTGAGCAGAAAGCCCAATGTGGGACTCAATCCCAGGACGCTGATATCATGACCTGAGCCAAAGGCAGAGGCTTTAGCCCACTGAGCCACCCACGTGCCTCCATAGACACATTTAAAGTGGAAAAACTGAGGAATAGAGCTTTAAAGAAAATCACAGGGAATATATGGGAAAAGAGCAGGAGGTCCTAAATCAAGTACCTTTGTCCGAATTTTACTGCAATCTCTTTTGGAATATTTTTCCTTCTTACTATTTTGTGTTTTGTTTTGGTTTTTGGTTTTTTCCCCCCTCCACTTTCTTCAGTTCTCCTTTATCTTATTTCTCTAATTTTCACAAACTGATATTTCTGGGCCTACAAGAGGATGGTTGAGGAGTATATTGAACTCCCTCTGTGATAAACACTAAACATCTTCTAGGAGCATAGATTTTAGTGCAGTAGAGTAGGAAAGGAAGAACACCACTTAAATAAAATAAATATATATGATAAAATGAAAAACTTACTTTTGTTTTCTAAAGAAATACAAAACCTTCAAAGGATGTTTGTGATTGTCCTTGTTCTAAGAATCTCCAGACACATGAACTCTTATTTCTCTGCCCTCAGGCACTTGAAGAGAGAGTTTTGAGAAACTCTGCTAGAGGAACTAAAATGGTTGTTAGAACTGGGCTTTCCCAGAGTCACAAAATCTTTCACTGCAAATAATAATCTCAGAGGAAATTCACCTTTCAGAACATTCATTGTTTACATGAGAAAAGCAGAATTCAGCAACTGGTTTGAATACAATGTTTCTCTGAAACACATTACAAAGAATCTCTAGGGCAGTCTCTAAGGCAGACAGTTATTCCTCAGAGTTTTAATCAGTCAATCAATTAAATCAGTCTGAGTCTCATGAATAAGAACCACTGTGCTTTGTGAAAATTCTCTAAAATATATGTATTAAATTTTTTGGAGTCCTCGAACAAAATCAGTGGTTTACATATTAAAAACTGCAAGGCATTTGTATGCTAACTTTTCATTTCAATCAGATGTTATTCTCTATTTTCTATAAAAGGTCATAAAATAACAAGTCTAATACATTAGTTTAGGCTGTGTTATTAGCATGTGAGTCGTCATGTGTAATAAACAACAATACAATAAAAATAAGGTAAATCAAACTGCCTTATTTTGCAATTTGAATCTCTGCCTCTTGTTTTCTTTGTACTCACTGCCTCTTATTTTTTGTTTAAATTTAAGCACATGCAACACAAAGAAATAATAGGATGATTAGAATATAAATAGGAAGCTTTGATGTGAACAACTAAAAAGTTGGAGTTGGATGGGTGTAGGAGAAAAAAGTTTAAATAAAAATGGGTGCTTTGGTAAAATCAGATAGAGCCCTTACACTGTCATTATGGGTAGACTGAGAATGTAGACTAGAGCAGGGATGAAGTTCTTGAACCTAGGTGGGGTTCGGTGGGGTGAGGTTGGGTTTAGTAAGATGACGTTTTAAAGTGTGATTAGCTTTCTCTACCTTTCCAGAGGACTGTGGATGCCAGGCTGAATGTAAGAAATATTTAATTTTTAAGGCTTGGGCTATTTGTTGAGTTATCTGAGCAGTAAAGGAAGGACCATTATCACTTTGAAGAGATTGAGGAAGGCCAAATCTAGGGATAATTTCTCGCAACAAAACCTTAGTTAATTCTACGGCCTTTTCAGTTTTACAGGGAAAGGCCTTGACCCATCCGGTGAAGGAATCAACAAATACTAATAGATATTTATAGCCTTTGCAAGGTGGCATTTGTGTGAAATCAAGTTGCCAGTCCTCTCCTGGATAGGATCCGCCCCTCTGGACTGGTTTTAAGAGAGGTGGGGGGCGAGCTGCACCCTCCGGATTTACTTGGGCACAGATGCTACAGGATTGACACACCTGTTTTATTGTGGTTGTTAAATTTACTCCATCAAATATATTTTTGATTAAATGTTTTAAAGCATCTTTGCTCCAATGAGTAGCCTGGTGTAAACCCTGTATTATTTTCCATTGACTAATTTTAGGCATAAAGAACTTTCCTTCTTCGTTAACAGGCCAGTCTTGTGCATTTTTAGTATATCCTCGCTCCTGAGCAATGTAAATTTCTTGGTCTGAATAGACTGGAGTTATGGACTCCATTGGAGTCAAGACTGGTATAAGGCTTAATATCCGTTTACCCTTTGCTGCCTCTTTGGCTGCATGGTCTGCTAAATTGTTTCCTTTCGATTCTAAGGTCATATCCTTTTGATGTCCTTTGATGTGAATCACCGCTACCTCCTTAGGCAAGTGTACAGCCTCGAGAAGGGCTGTGATCTCAGGCCCATATTTGATTGGGGAGTTATGGCTTGATAGCAATCCCCTTTCCTTCCAAATAGCTCCATGGGCATGTAGTACCAGGAAAGCATATTTGGAGTCAGTATAAATGTTAATTCTTAGGCCTTCTGCCAATTGAAGGGCACGAGTAAGTGCTACTATTTCTGCTTTTGGGCAGAAGTATTTAATGGAAGGGGTTTTGCCTTGATTGTTTTAACCAAACTAACTGTAGCATATCCGGCCCTTTTTTCTCCCTTATCCATAAAGCTGCTGCCATCAGTAAACCAGTTATCATCCGCATTTTCAATAGGGGAGTCCTTTAAATCCAGCCTACTTGAATAGACAAGATCAACGATCTCTGAGCAGTTATGTTCTATGGAAGCAGGATGGTCAGGTACAGGCATCAGAGACGCTGGGTTTAAAGTTTGACAGGTCTTAAGTACTACTCAGGCGTATCTAAGAGCATAGCCTGGTATTTAGTAAGGCGGCCTCCTGTCATCCATTGGTGACCCTTGGTTTCTAAGACACTCTGGACCTGATGCGGCGTCATCACTGTCAGGGACTGTCCCATTGTGAGCTTTGAGGCCTCTTCTACTAGGAGGGCTGTGGCAGCCACTGCTCGAAGACAAGCTGGCCACCCTTGGGCCACATTGTCAAGTGACTTTGAAAAGTAGCCCACCGGCCTTGTTTCATTCCCTAATTTCTGGGTGAGAACTCCCAAGGCTTGGCCTTGTTTTTGCCACATATAGAGTAAAAGGTTTTTCTAAATTTGGTAATGCCAAAGCTGGAGCTGACAGAAGTTTAGTTTTTAATGTTTGAAAGGCTGTCTGTTGAGCTTTGGTCCATAACAAAGGTTCCTCATCGGGGCCTTTAATTGAGTCATATAACGGTTTGGCTAAAAGTCCAAACCCAGGAATCCACAGGCGGCAAAAACCTGCCATACCTAGGAAAGTGCGAAGTTGTTTCTTTGTAGTTGGAGGCTCGAGATCTAGTATGGCCCTTTTTCTATCAGTAGATAGAACATGGTGACCAGGCGTTAGTTCATATCCCAAATAGTATACCTTTTGTTGAGAAATTTGTGCCTTTTTGGGGGATACACGATACCCTCTATGTGCCGTAAAGTTATAGAATTTTCATCAGATGTTTCCTTTGTGGGACTACAGATTAAAATATCATCTACATATTGAATTATTGTCCCATTAGATAAGGACACATCACGAAGATCTTTGCTTAGTACAGCTCCAAATAGATGAGGACTATTCTTAAATCCTTGTGGTAAGACTGTCCAAGTTAACTGAGCAGCCTGTGAGCTTGAGGGTGAAGTCCACTCAAAAGCAAATAGTGGCTGTGCTTCCTCACTTAATGGGATGCAGAAAAAGGCATCTTTTAAGTCAAGTACAGTAAACCAGTTGGCGTCACCGGGGACATGGGTGAGAATAGTATATGGATTTGGCACTATAGGGTGAATAGGCATTACTGCCTCATTTATGGCTCTTAAATCTTGTACCATCCTATATTCTCCATTTGCCTTTTTTACTGGTAAAATAGGGGTGTTATAAGGAGATTGACAAGGCTTTAATATACCATGTTCTAAAAACTTATCAATAAGCGGTTGTAACCCAGCTTTGGCCTCAGGTTTTAGAGGATACTGTTTCTTATGAGGTATACTGGCTGGGTCCTTCAAGATCACCTTGACAGGTTGGGCTGTAAGAGCCCGTCCTGGGACATCACAATCCCAGACTTGTGGATTAACTTCCTTCCAGATATTGGAAGGGATAGTAGGGTATGGATCAAGCTCTCCAGACGTTAAAGAGAACAAGCCATCCCCCTCTACAGTAAAAGCAAATCGGCTACCCAGTTTATACATTAAGTCTTGTCCGAGTAGTGGGGTGGGACAAGACGGAAGGACTAGAAAAACATGAGTACCAATTGACTCCTATATTTACAGGTTAAAGGCATTGTCTGATGGCAAGTTTTAGTTTCTCCCTCTATGCCAACAATATTAAGGCTAGAAGGACAAGTAGGGCCAGAGTGCTGAATAAGGATAGAGTAAGTGGCTCCAGTATCAATAAGAAAATTGATAAACTTACCTCCCACGTCCAGGGTAACCCGGGGCTCAGTCATCTTGATGACAAAGGGAGCCGGACCAGCCTCAGGGCCCCGTCATGCCAGTTCCTCCTCCGGTGTCGACTCTCAGGGCGGGGAAGTGAGTTCCTGCCCCCCCTCTCTCTGGAGACGAGGACAGTCTCTCTTCCAATGTCCTGTTTCTTTACAGACAGGACATGGCCCTGGTGGAGAATGCCTGTTGGGACATCTTTTGCTCCAGTGTCCGATCTGGCCACATGTATAGCATGGGGACTTACCTAGTTCCTTTTCTGCTGCCGGCCCCTTCTTTGGCCTCTGGTTAGTCTGGTGCTGTGGGGAATCTGCAATAGTGGCAGCCATTACTTGAGCCTGTATCTTACCCTGCAATTTAGTCCTCCGGTCCTTTTCTTGCCTTAAGGCCACATCTCTATTGTTAAAGACCTCAGTTGCTACCTCTAATAGGCACTGGGTGGGAGTCTGAGGACCTAGAGCCATCTTAGTTAATTTTCGGCGGATGTCAGGTGCTGATTGACTTATAAAATGTGTGTTCAGTATGGTTATTCCCTCAGGTGAGGCTGGGTCCAGATTCGTGTATTTACGAATGGCCTCCACCAGTCTCCCCTGAAATAGGGCTGGATTTTCTTCAGTTCCCTGTGTAACTTCCAGGAGCTTGTCAAAGTTCACAGGTTTAGAAAATCCTTTTTTCATTCCTTCTATCAAACAAGTAATCATATGGTCCCGTTTTTCTCTCCCTGAACTATCCTCCTGATAGTTCCAGTGCGGCTCAGTGTTAGGGACAGCAGTACCCCCAACTAGGTAATGATTCCTGTCTCTTACTGCCAGTTCATCAGCGAACTCCTGTGCTCCCTCCCAGATTCGTCTCTTTTCCTCAGGGGTGCAACAGCGAGTTAAAATGATATATATATCCTTCCAGGTCAAATCAAACATGATAGATATTTCCTGAAAGCCATCAATAAATTGAGAGGGATTTTCTGAATACCGACCTGAACGTTGTTTAATCTGAGCCAGATCTGCCATGGAGAATGGAACATGGACCCTAATTGTGCCTGCTTCTCTATTGGCAACTTCCCTAAGAGGATGCATCCCATACTTAGATGGAGCTCCTGGTAAATAGGGAGTCCCGCTCCTGGTATGTCCAGCGGGGCTAGGGGCAGAGGGTTCTTGAGGTTTATAAGGAGGAGGGATAGCATCAGAGCCAGTGTCCTCTTCTTTGGGACTGTCTGGCAGTTCCCCTAACATCCCGGGTTTGTTGAGGGGGACCGGCCTGTTTAGACAGTCATCATCCAATACATCCTGAGCAGGGTGGGGGCCGCTAACCTGGCTGAGGGTTAGACACATTCTGCAAGAGGCCTGCAAGTTCGGATCCTGATATAGGCCATAAAGGCTTGGACATATGGAACTTCAGTCCATTTGCCCTTTTCCCTGCAGAAGAGATTTAACTGATAGATTGACCTAAAATTTAGAGTCCCATTTATGGGCCACTTCTCTCCATATCCTAAGGAGTACTGAGGCCATTCAGTATTACAGAAGAAGATCATCTTTTTCTTTCTTAAAACTTGCAGTTTGAATCGATTCCAGTGGGTTAAGAGGCATCCCAAGGGAGAGTCCTTGGGTACAGAAGAGGAGGATCCCATGTTCCTAAAAAGTAAAGAGGGTCCATTACCATAATTCCCCCGACTCCTGGGAGGCGTCCCACACAGGGTATGTGAGAGGTTCCAGGTGTCAAAAGCGACCGGAGGCGTCCCTCAACAAAAATCGCTATTGATCACCGTTTTGCCTTCCCTGAGAAGGCATTCCTGCCGTTAAAGGCCCTGGAGGAGTGCCGGCGTCCCTCCACTTCCCCATCGCATCCTAGGCTGCCAATGTGATGAGGGAGCAGGAGGCTGGCTGAGAACGGAGCAGGGGCTGGCACCTTGCACCCCCTCTCTCCCACTCCCCTTGGTAATATGTGTGACATTTCACAGGCACCCCTGACTGCCCTAAAAGAAGAGCAAATGGTTATCTTGCAGAGATCACAGTCCTGCAAGGCAGGAGTCTCTCTTGGTTTACAAATGTCCTTGAGATTTACAACAAAGAAGTTGCTTTATCAATAGCCCAATTTCCAAAGATACATAACTCAGTTCCTCAAGCCCTAACGTCACCCTCCCCTCCATAAAAAGAAACCGAAGGAGATGGAGGTAGAAGGAAAAGTAAATAAAGTTAAATTTCTTTTAAAGACCTAAATCTCACTAACAAGGACGTTTGATAGCAGGAATGTAACATTCCACCAGGAGACTCCCAATTGTCTTTATGTTAGTGCCTCATTAGAGGGAAAGTGGCCTTGGCTTGATAGTAACCAGGCCTTCCATATCCTGACAGTCTTCTTTATCCCAATAGCCCTTCTGAACAACCCTTTGTCCTCACCTACCCAACTCCTGTGTATATAACCAGCCACTCCTCACAACCCGGGGCAGCAGCTCTTCCTGCCCACAGGTCCTGTCCCCGTGCTTTAATAAACCACCATTTTGCACCAAAGATGTCTTAAGAATTCTTTCTTTAGTCGTCAGCTCCGAACCTCACCCCACCGAACCTGACTTAGGTTCTGGAACTTCATCAAATGGGTGCCTGGTGAATGGACTAAAATGCTTGTGCCAGGCCATTGTATGTACTGAAGACTGCATACTGTTTTGCCATATTAACCCATGGAAATACTAGAAAAGTTTGGCAAGGGGAAATTACCCAATTTCATAGCTTTAAGCGGTTAGCAGACGACACTGAGGAGAAACAGTAAAGACTGAAATCCATCATGGTCTAAGCGACATTCCAACACATGTGGTCCTTACAGCCAACTTCCCTAGGAAAAGGTCCCCGGTTGCGTTTTAATTCAATCGGGTACTGGTTTCGGCCGGCTCCCACTGGAGGTCTCGCGGCCAGAAGTGGCTAGACTAGGGATGTGGAGGGGATCACATTAGATCAATCAGGAGGAAAACTCACACAGGAGTCTTAAGATTGGCAGCCGTCCTGGTGACTTAGGTGGCTGTCCCGTGCCCAAGAGAGACAACTTTATACAAGAACAGGAATAAAGAGAGGCCATCAAGTTTCTGGGTCCTATTGCCATTCCGGCCAGGGTACTAACTTACAGCCAAAAGGCAGACGCTCTCCTCCCTGTAGAGTAGCCATGGGCTAGAGGATTGCAGCCTGAGCAATTGACATGCAAGTGTTCCAATAAGACCATACTCCTAGTAAAGGAAGAAGAGAGGGAATACTCACCAATTTTGCACCGAAGCTCAGAGTCCAAATGTGAACTCACATACCTCCTGGCTGGCTCGCCAAAATGATGAAGTTCTTGAACCTAGGTGGGGTTCGGTGGGGTGAGGTTCGGAACCGACGGCTAAAGAAAGAATTCTTAAGACGTCTCTGGTGCAAAAATTCTTAAGACGTCTCTGGTGCAAAAAGGTGGTTTATTAGAGCACGGGGACAGGACCCGTGGGCAGGCAGAGATGCAGCTGCCCCGGGTTGTGAGGGTAGGCACGTTAAATGCCCTGCTGTTGGGGGAAGGTGAGGGGAAGGGAGATTTCAGTGGAGTTTTCATATGCTAAAGTGGGCCTACAAGGTGCCAGGATGTTCCAGGCCTGCCGGAGGCCTTGCCCTTGCTGCTGGATCAATGTTGTCTTTAGACCAGCCATTAACATTAAGATAGTTGGGAGACTTTTTGGTGGGGTGTCACAATCCTGCTATCAATCGTCTTTGTTAGTGAGATTTAGGACATTTGTAAGCCAAGGGAGACTCCTGGCTAGCAGGATTGTGAGCTCTGCAAGTTAACTATTTGCTTATTGTTCATGGCAGTCAGGGCTGCCTGAGGGATGCTACACTTATGGAGGGGAGCGGGTGAAGAGGGGGTGCAAGGCGCCAGCTTTTGCTTTGTCCTCAGCCAGCCTCCTGCTCCCTCATCAGGGTGGCCAAGGAAATCAACATAGTATTTGTAGACAAAGAGTGACAAAATAGGAAATAAATAAACCATAAGCAATTGAGTAAGGCCCTATGGTGATGTCATTTCTGAGCTGCAGAGTAGAAAAGGAGTTCAAAAATTAGTTGACTCTTGATACTATTCTTTTAAGACTCCTGACTTCCATAACAGTATATCTTCTGTTTTTTTTCCCCACATCTCTAGCAGCTGCTTCTTCTCCATTACTTTTGCTAGCAATTCCATATTTTTCTGACATATTGAATTCCTGAGCTTTCATCTCATCTCTCTTTATTGTTTTGGCTGTAGGAATTACCTATATATCACAGACTCACAAATTTTTATCTTCAATAAAAAACTTACTTCTGACCTCTAGACTTGACTACCCAGCTATTTACTTTATACCTTCACTTAGATACCTCACAGGCATCTGATAATTAAGATGTCCAAAATTAAAATCAATTTTCTATATCAAATGTATACATATCCTAGTTTCCAGTTTCCACCTCAATGAATCACAGCATCATCAAACCAGTTTCTCATGCCAGAAAAATGGGATACTTTCTTGAAGAGAAACATTTGTGTTCTTTACTCCATATATAATAATTTTTATTATGCCTCCAAAAAATTAATTTTTTTCTACTTCTCTCCATATATATTTCCTCAGCTGAAACCCATAATTCTCACTTGGGTCATTCTAACGATTTTCTAATTTATTTTCCTGTTTCATTCATGACCTCCTGCAGTTTTATAGCCATAAAAAACTCTTTCTAAAACTTAAAGTGTATTATATCACTTTTCTTAAACTTAAAACTTTTAAATGAATTTGAAATACTTTTTTAAAATGTTACTATGACATCATTTACTTCAGAGCCAATATTGATTCAGCAAATGTTTTTGGAGAATCTTCTATGAAGCAGGTCAAGTTCTAAGCACTGCTGAGTGAACCAAACATAAAAAAGCAAAACAAACAAACAAACAAACAAAAAACCACTACTATATTCAAATGTATGTTTTAGTGAAAATAGCTACCCTATTTTGAGTGATTGTTACTGACTTTACATATACTCTGTTATTTAAACTATTCAGTAACCCAACGTAAAAGTTAAAACTTTTCTCACCTATCTTCAACATGAATGCCTTCGTATCAGCAAGATTTATTTTAAGTGGCTGATACAGTTTTGCAGAATATTTAATTTATTAGATAAATATCTATTGAGAAACTATCATTCAGCAAACATTTGAACAACACTAAGAAGCAAGAATTCCTTTGTCTTCTAAACAATTACACTTTAACCTGTAACTGACAAGTTACAAGATAAATAGATGAAACGTATGTGAGATAGCTATAAATGTTTCGACAGGATTAGAAGGGAGATGAGGATCTGAGAGATGGAGTTTGTATTTAGGTGGTTGTTGTGACAAAGTGAATGATGTAGAGGCTAGTATACAAGAGAGACAGAACTAAGGGGTCTTAGGTTTCCCAGAGCTGCTGTCAAAACTACCACAAACTTGGTGGCTTAAAACTATAAAAAGTTATTCTCTCATAGTTCAGGAAATGTGAAATCAAGGTATTATCAGGGCCACACTCTCTCCAATCTTTCCCTGCAGCTTTCCTCGCCTCTTACATCTTCTGTCTTTTAACAGCAATCTGTGGCATCTCTTGCTTTATGACAGCCATATTCCCAATTTCTGTCTCTACTCTCACATGGCTGTCCTGTCTCTGTGTATTTCACTACATCTCTGTTTTATTTTCTTATAAGGATATACTAGTCATGGATCAGAGCCCACCATAACCCAGTATGACCTTTTGTTAACTATTTTTATCCACAAAGATCCAATCTCCCAATAAATTCACATTCAGAGGTACCAGGGATATTTAACATATATATTTTTGGAGGGGGAGGGGTTGCCATGCAATCTGTAGTAGTTACATTCCAATAGCTCCAGGAGGTCATGAATGTTAAGAATACAATATTCAACTCACAACAGTCTGCTCTCTGACCTCCAATAAGTCACATTTGTAATATGTAAAACATACATTCACTCTATCTCAACACTTCCATATGCCTTAGCTCATTCCAGCATCAAACATCTCATTTGGAACTCATTCAAGGTACTACATGATTGGAAGCTACCAGCAAGACCTGAGGACATGTTTATCCTAAACACTGAATGGAACCCATGTATAGTAATAGAGCAATAGTCCAATGCAGTCAATAAGATTTTCTTTTATGTTGCTTGAAAATACTACCACAACTTAAGCTTCTGAAATGATACATTAGAAATTGGTGGTAGAAAAAGCAATAGAATGATATAACCAGCTTTTTTTGTTTATATTTTATGTGGGGGCCATATAATTTGCAGACACAAAATTAAGGGTTAATTATGCATACTAGAAAACAAATAGTTCTATTATTCAAACAAACAAACAAAAAAAACTATAGGCTTAGACTCTAATGATAGATTCCTAAGTGCCTCAAATTATGGCTATAACGCAATAAGAAAAATAGCTTTATCTATCTTAGCAATAGAATAAAAATGACCTGTAACTAAAATACTCTGCCTAATTGTTTCGAGCTGAATTCTGTTACCCACAAATTTATGTGTTGAAATCCTAACCCCCAGGACCTCAGAATGTGACTGAATTTGAAGATAAGGTCTTTTAAGAGGTAATTAACTTAAAAATGAGGCCTTGAGCATTGGTCTCAATCCAGTCTGACTGGTATCCTTATAAGGAGAGGAGATTAGTACACATGAAAAGACTTGGGAGCTGCGTACACAGAATAAACATACATGTAAGGGCACAGTGAGAAGGCAGCCCTCCACAAAGCAAGGAGAGGGTTCTTAGACTGTCCAAAACAGATTTCTGCTGTTGAAGCTACCCGGTCTGTGGTATTTTGTTATGGCAGCTCCAGAAAACTAATACACTTGTAAAGATTTTCCATATATGTGATCATAAGTTTTCAGGAATTACAAAGTAATAAAATGTGCTTAATGCTGGGGCACCTGGGTGGCTCAGTGGATTGAGCCTCTGCCTTCAGCTCAGGTCATGATCTCAGGATCCTGGGATTGAGCCCCGCATCGGGCTTTCTCGTTGGTGGGGAGCCTGCTTTCCCCTCTCTCTCTCTTCCTGCCTCTCTGCCTACTTGTGATCTCTCTCTCTGTCAAATAAATAAATAAAATCTTAAAAAAAAATGTGCTTAATGCTAAAACAATAGCAAATATAATTCAATTTGTGATAGTTTATTGAAAAATTTTAGACATTGTAAAATCTGAGAAGTTATTAGGAGAAATTATTATTATTATTAGGAGAAATTATTACTGTATTTCAGAAGTAAAAAAATGTTCTCCAAATCATTCCCCCCTGACAGAATCTGATATACAACAGATTTTAGATTACACACTTTATTCTTAAATATTGAATCTGAAAAACAGCAATTAAAATGATCACTTTTACATGAACAGTTTAGCATTAAATTTTAATGATAAATTTTATTTACTATTAAGTAGGAAAAATGTATAAACTATTGAGAAATTTGATAAAATATATGAATTGAAATATTTTTTCTCCTTATGAAATTATCTTAGAGATAAATTTACATTTGATAACATCATAGTTGGCTTCATATATAATTTTTATTTTCTTCAGTTTTATCTGTAGATAATAGTAGAGACTATATAAATGCAATTATTAATTTTATATTCTTATTAACTTCATACAAAACATTGTGTACAATCACTGGTATATTATAAACTATTATACATTGTCCCCTTTCTCTCTCTCTCTCTTTTAAAGTATTTCCTTGAGAAGTACCTCAAGGAATTCCTTGTATGGTTTTAAGAGTCAATTTAATGTCTTACCTTTTTTATTTTTAAGATTTCTTTATTTTATTTTAGGGAGTGACCCTGAGTGGGAGGGGCAGAGAGAAAGGAAGAAAGAATCTCAAGCTGACTCCATGCTGACCATGGAGCTGGAGGCAGGCTTGATCTCACAACCCTAAGATCATGACCTGAGCCAAAACCAAGAGTGGGATGCTTAACTGACTGTACCACCTAGGTACCCTTACTGTGTTACATTTTTAAACAAATTTTCAAAGTAAAACAATTTTTTTCATATAATTTCCTTTGAGGTTTTTATATTTGCCCAAAACTTGTTATTTTATCTTTTCTGTAAATACCTTCTATCATAAGTGTTATAGCATTTATCACATTCTGAAAATAGGTCTTTACATTGTTGGCTTTCCTTTTCAATATAATTGTCTCAGTTTTAGCTCTGTACATGGTCGCTATCGTAAGACTGTTCTGAATTAAAGACATTAGAAGAGAACAGAAAGTGTGAATTTTAATAAGATAAATATAAAAGTTTTGGGGGAGCCTCGGTGGCTTAGTCAGGCTGAGGTTCCCCACTCAGTGGAGAGTCTGTTTCTTTCTTTCTCTCTCTCAAATAAATAAATCTTAAACAAAATAAAACAAAAACAAATGCTTTTGGTACTGTGCCATGTTTTGACTAATTTATACTGAATATTGATAAAACACAGAGAGAAAAACACAGGTTCCAGATACAATCATGTAAACATACATAGAGGGGAGGCAAACTAGAATAGGGCAGAAGGGATTGGGAAAAGACCTCTGAATGCTGTTTTGTGTGATGAGAAAATAGACCAAAAGAAATACTATAAAAATGAGTTATCTTCACCACCTAATCACAAGCCAACATCATTTATCATACGTATGTGTGTAAAATATACGTATATGTGTGTATAAACATATTTAGGCATACATACAGATACGTGTATATACAAATTACATCTATGAAATTTCTAGATAAATGCCTAGGTTTCAAATAAAAGTTTACCTAGACAAGAGTTGGGAAATGGGTACTGCTGCAAAAACAAGAAAAAAAAATTGTTGTAAAGGCCCCAAAGTTGGATGTAGATCATATTATGGCTGTTCTCTCTTTAGCTTCAGAGAGAAAGGTAATGTCAGAGAGAGAGTTTGCAAAGCCTTAATTTGCAGTGATTATCAAGATCACAGAGACAATGAGTCAACTTAATAAACCTTTAAGGACTATTCATGTGTGAATTTGAGAATGTAAAGGCTAATTTACTGAAAAGATAATGTAATGGTTAAACAAATGAAAGAAATTGCACAATGATTGGGTGCACAGTGAATCACAGATGAACATATTAATACTGTTAACCTAAGGAGCCTTTTTGTTTTTAAATTTTAAATCAAGCAGAAGGTGGTAAGATCTGCCAAATAAAGTCTATTCTAATTAGATGTGAAGATAAAATTCTGTCTTTCTCTATCTAGTTGATTTCAACTCACTGGTATAAATCCTGGGGCAGAAAAATATTTATGACAGGCATGCATTCTAGTTAAGGGTGGGAACGACTGTGCTAAAAAGTACAGAAGGAATTCGGGTCTCCCCTTTTCCTTTTGTTGCATCTGAACTTTCACATGTGAGAACACCTCTTGTATATTAGTTTCCGTGTAAGTTGCAAGTGGATTGAATGGGAAATGGGCATAAAGGGACCATTCTACTCATTGCTTCCTGTTTGTATTGCTATGATTTAGTTCCTTCTGAATAAATCTTTCATTATGTCAGTTTCAACCCAGTCTAGCCAAAAGAATTATATTTGACTTAGTAATATAGCTCTGAAAGAGGGTAGTAAAGTTCATTCACGTCTAACTTATCATTATTCCCTCAGTGGAGATAGAGGTACTAAACAACCAGGCAAAGTCATTCAGAAAGGACACATTTCTGACTTCTAATTCTACCGTGATATTTTATTTTTTCCAAGACCCTATATTCTTTATTATATCACAGAAGAAATTATTGGACATAATCATGCTTAAATAAGACTATTAAATAGGGCCATGTGGCCACTATAGTCAGTGAGGGTCTGACTCTTGATTTTGGCTCATGTCATGAGCTCAGGGTCAAGGGATAGAGCCCCACAGTGGACTCTGTGCACAGAGAGGAGTCTGCTTCAGATTCTCTCTCCTTCTCCATCTGACCCTCCCACTCGTGCTCTTTCTCTTTCTCTCTCTCTAAAATAAATAAATAAATCTTAAAAAAGACTAATAAATTTATTCCAAAAATGAAAACCAGTTTCAAACTCATAGCAATATTTTACAATAATACAGAAGAGTTCCTCTTCCATTTTTAAAAATTATGGTAAAATGTATATAACATAAAATTCACTATCTACACCATTATTAAGCATAGAGTTCAATGATATTGCCATCCATAATGCCATCCATGGTGCTGTGCAACCTTCACCATCTTTCATGCAGGAAATAGTCTCATCTTACAGAACTGAAACTCTATGCCCATAAAAAATAACTCCTCATCCCATTCTTTCCAAGCCCCTAGCAAAAACTATTTTATTTTCTGCCTTTATGAAATTGATTATTCTAGTTTCCTCATACAAGCGGAATCATAGAGTATTTGTCTTTTCATGTTTGCCTTATTTTAGTTAGTATAATGTACTCAGGTTTCATCTATGTTGTAGCATCTATTCAAACTTCCTTCTTTTTTAAAGTTGAGTAATAAATCGTCTATTGTATGTACATACTGTATTTTGATGATCTATTCAGTTGTCAATGGACATTCATGTTGCTTCTGCCTTTTACCTATTATGAATAATGTTTCTATAAACATGTGTGTACAAATATCTCTTGGAGACTACTCCCGTGTAGGTACCCAGATGTGGAATTGCTGGATCATGTGGTAATTACACTTTTAATTTTTTGAGTAAGTGTCATACTACTTTCAACGGTGGCTGCATCATTTTACATTTCTACCGACAGTGCTAAGTGTTCCAATTTCTCCACATCCTTTTAATATTTGTTACCTAGTTTTATTTTATTTTTAATAGTGGCCATCATACTGGGTGTTAGGTGAAATATCATCTTGATGTGGATTTGCATTTAGGTGATATCTCATTATGATTTTGACTTGCATTTCCTTAATAATTAGTCATATCGAACATGCTTTTTTAAAAAGATTTTATTTATTTATTTGACAGAGATCACAAGCAGGCAGAGAGAGGGAGAAGCAGGCTCCCTGCCGAGTAGACCAAGACCCCACGATCATGACCTGAGCTGAAGGCAGAGGCTTAACCCTCTGAGCCACCCAGGCACCCCATATTGAACATGTTTTCATGTGTTTTGGCCATTTGTATATCTTCTTTGGAGAAATGTCTATTTAAGTCCATTCCCTATTTTTGAATTAGGAATTTTTGTTGTTGTTGGGTTTTAGGAGTTCTCTATATATTCTGGATATTAATCACTTATCAGATATATAATCTGCAAGTATTCTCTCCCATTCTGTGGGTTATTATTTGTTTTCTTCTAGAGATTTTATTTATTTATTTGAGAGAGAGAGTGCACAAGAGTGGGGAGAGTCAGAGTCAGAAACAGAGGGAGAAGCAGACAGCCCGTTGAGCTGGGAGCTCGATGTGGGACTTGATCCTGGGACTCCAGGATCATACCCAAGCCTAAGGCAGTCGCTTAACCAACCCAGATACCCCAATTTATTATGATGATAGTGTTTTGATGCACAAAAAAGTTTTTAAATTTCATGGAGACCAATTTGGTTTTTTTTTCTTTTGTTGTTTGCGCTTTTGATATCATATCCAAGAAATAATTTCCCATTCCAATGCTGTGAAACTGTTGCCCTATGTTGTCTTCCAAGGGTTTTACAAATTTTAGCTCTTATGTTTACATCTTTGATCCATTTTGAGCTACCTTTTGTATAAGGTGTTAAGTAAGGGGTCAAATTCCCAAATTCATTTTTTATATGGATATCCATTTTTTTCCCAATGTAATTTATTGGAAATACTGTTCTTTACCTATTGAATGGTCTTGGCACACTTGTTGAAAATCATTTGGCCATGCTATAGTCTCTTTATAAGGCTTAAACTTCACTGTAGAATAAGATGATCTATAATGGGTCAGCTTTAATATAGAGAGATTTTCTTTCTTGATAACCCTTAATGGATTTTTAAAACTTTGGCAGGACACTATGAGAGTATATTAGATGCAGATGCATCAATAACTAAAAATACAATTAAATAATATGGTTTAGTCTCTGATTACAGCCATTTTATAAACCAATGTAAACTATTTTTATACATTTTAAGTTCATTTCTCTTCTTTTTCACATATTTCTATATATTTGAGTATATGAGGTGCTAGAATTGATTTCATTAGACACACATATTCAAAGATATGACTATTCAAACATCTGTATTTGTCTATTCATTCATTTTTTAAGTTGAAGAATAATTGACATACGATGCCAAATGTACATCATAGTGATTCAATATTTTTATACATTATGGAAAAATCTCCACTATCATCTGTCACTATACTATGTTATTATGATATTATTGACTATGTTCCCTATGCTATATATTGCCTCCCCATGTCTTACTGATTTTATAACTCTAAGTTTGTACATTCATTCATTATGTATTCATATATTCAAGTAGCTATTATTGAGGACCTGGTAAATGACAAAGCACTGTGAGGGGTTCTGGGTCCACAAAAGTAAAGGAAACCAGAAATTGTCTTTTAAGGTCACTCTACATAAAAATAAGTAAAGATCTTAAAAGTCATAGGATCTATTATTAAAAAATACAAAGAGAATGTATAGAAGATATCTCTAGCTTAGAGAAAGAATATTAGGGATGCATTAGAGAAATATGGCTTTAGCTATATACAGTATACTGTACTATACACACATACATGCATATAGTACATACTGTACTATATATACATACATTATATATATGACAATGTAATATATCTATGCACTAATGTACTATACATAATTCTATATCTATGTATAAATATTCAAATGTAAAATAATTTTCTATATTGAAATACTTCTAATATTTATGTGAGGATAGGCAAGGCACATATAAACTGTCCCACTACAATGAACATCCACTATATTGCATAAAATAATTCATGAAATTACTTTTAAAACTTCTCTAAAATTTTTATCTATAGTCTTCTTTCAATAAAGTGGTAAGTTTCAAATTTCAACTCTTTACACTGCAGATTGCTATTCTCCTTATTAGAGAAAAAAAAGCTCCTGGATCAAAAAAACAGATCTAGCATTCCCATTAAAGATACATCTTCCTTTGGAATTACTTCAAAGGAGATTGGTTCCAAACAAGACTCCGTGTGAAGCAAAGCACCTACATCACACCCTTAATAAATACCTTTTGTTAAAGCTATCATCTTAGAAAACTTTAAAAGCAGTGGCAAAACAATAAATAAATAAATAAATAATAAATAAAGCAGAGCTTTGTGAGCTATAGTCCATTAGAAGAGCTGAAACAAGTACTTCACTTTTGCAGGGTTTGATATTTACTAAAAATTGTGTTGGTTTCTTCTGGCAAATTAAAGCTGCCTTCTTTTTTCTCAAACCACCTACATAAATACCTTTTTGGACTTCTCAGGTGAAGCAGAGCAAACCTCACATGGTGATCACACATTTTCCCTCTAATCCTCTCCAATCATAAACCGCTATTCTATTTGAACACCTTTCTTAAGACAGATCTAAGTGAATCTTGTCCGTGTGATGTGAGGTGGATATGGATGACTAGGATAAGCTCATTCAGGGTATTCTAAAGGTCATTCGGTGGTGAAAGTAGATATCCCAACTCATCCTTCCACTTTGCCTTTCAGGGGCTCTCCGTTAAGTAGAGACAAAATTTAAGAGAAATTCCCAGCCTGAAGTCAATGAAGGCTATGCATTTTCTTAGCAGAGTATTAGCTGGAATGGAAAGACCATAATGAAACTATTTAGCTTTGTTTCAATTCCGCTTAACCAACTCCGTTAAGAAAATTTGGCATATTTTACAATGTAATGAATATATCCTACAGAAATAATTAAAATAGATTATTGCTTTTTGTATTTATTTCTATAAAGGGATTTAAAATGAAAATGCTGCAATATAGTAAAATTCTAATAAGATTTGCAGACATTAGTAAGTGAATGCTTTCAAAATCTATTGAATTAAGCTTACTCTTCAAAAATTACTGAGCTAAAGTAGATGCTCAAATGGAGCCAGATACAAAAGTACAGCTTGAAGGATGTATGAGAAAATTGAGTAGATAGAAAGAACCCTGTTTAACAATTATACTTTTATTCCACTATTTTTTTTATTTTGAAAAATAGGTTTTTTTAATAAAAATTTTTGATGTAGATTAAAAAGTGTTTGAATTTATTCATTTTAAGTTTGTAATTAGAATTTGGAATTTCTCCCTTTCTTTTTTTTTTTTTTTTAAGATTTTATTTACTTATTTTAGAGACAAACAAAGAACACATGATTGGGGAAAAGAATGGGAGGCTGGCAGGGGAAGGTGGAGGGAGAGAGAATCTGCAGTGTACTCTATGTGAAGCCCAATATGAAGCTTCAGAGGGGAAGCTGGATCTCACAACCTCAAGATCATGACCTCAACCGAAATCAAGAGTAGGCCCCTTAACCAACTGAGCCATTCAGGCACTCCTTAAATTTCTTCTAATTCTAACATGGTAACTATTGCTTATAAAAATTATTATTATTATTTCTGAATATTTTATTTATTCGAGAGAGAGAGATATAGTGAGAGAGAGAGAGAGAGCACAAGCAGAAGGGAGATAGAGAAACAGGCTTCCCGCGGAGCAGGGAGCCTGATGTAGGGCTCGGTTCTATGACCCTGAAATCATGACCTGAGCCAAAGGTGGATGCCTAACTGACTGAACCACCTAGGCACCTTGCTTGTAAAAATTACTGAAGAATAATTATTCTTCATTCCACATGGTTAACACGTCCAAATGGCAGCTCCTCGTCCCAATCAGTACTTCTTTCTCTTGCCCTGCCTCACTTTTTCCTTTTCAATTTTCTTCCTCTCCACCTCCCTTTCCTTTTCTTTTTCTTTTGGAAAAATTAATGAAAAGAATCTTTTCAAACATAAACCATGTTTGTCCTATCCCAGGGATTGAGTTTCTGTTAATGAACTGTGACACTTGAAGCACATATGGCTGTCCTTAGAAATCAAAGAAAAAACTCTTTTTAAAAGACCGAAATGCTATTCTTTACCCTCCAATAATGCCTAACAGGACTTGAAAATGCTCCCGTATTCAGTCCTTAAGAATAAAGAGTTCAGGGACGCCTGGGTGGCTCAGTCAGTTAATATCTGCCTTCAGCACAGATCATGATACCAGAGTCTCAGGATTGAGCCCCATATTGGGCTGCCTGCTCATACTCTCTTTCTCCCTCTTTCTCTGACAAATAAATAAATAAAATACTAAAAAAATATAAAGAATACAAGTCTCTATTCTAAACCTACCATACTAAGACACAGAAACCTAGTTCCTCCCTCCCTCCACATGCTAACCTTATTCAGCATACACATGCCTGTCATTACAGGCAACATCCAAGTTATATTGGAAGATAGAGAGAAATCATCATATATTAACGAATTAAAGCTATAGCTATAGTTCACTTATAAAAACAGAACTATGTGCTGACCTAAAGAGCACATATTAATCTTCATTATGGAGACGAGTATATGAAAACCTTGGTTAGATGCTGACCTTCCCTTCCTTCCTGTTTACTGACACCAGGCAATGGCATCCCTGTATCAGCAACATTCAAAATTCTAGGTAATATTAAATTACAAAATCCATAACTTCTCAGCACGGAAGTGAGCTAGTTTCTAAATCCCAGTTTGTAAAATGCCTCCCTAATCATTCCTCTTCAGACCACCACCTAAGACTATCATCATCTCTCCCCTGGTATTACTGTCACCACTTTATAGTCGAATACACTCCTCTCTATTCTCTTCTTTCAGTCCATTTCCCATACTGACAGAGTTTTGTTTCTAAAAGTAAAGATTAAATTATATAACAATTCAGCTTAAAAACATCCAAAGGCTTTCAGATGTCTGGATCAAGTCCAAATTTCTCAGTGTGATAGCTTAGGCCCTTCATATTCCCATCCAGCTACATTTACCTCTGGCTGTTTAGATCCATTATTTTCAGCACAGCCAAAATAGCAGTGTCTTAATGTATCATGTTCTTGATATCATTGTGCCTTTAGTTATTTCTATTTCCTTTTATTTTTTTCTTGGAATATCCTTCTCTACATATCATCCTAAGGAATACTTGATACTATCATGCTTTGAGACTCCGCCAAATATCAACCCTATGGTGAAGCCCTCTCCCTTCCAACACTCTTTTTCTGACCCACATCCCTTAGAGCATTTAGAACTTTGTACTACAAGTATTTGTTTCTGTGCATGTCTTCCCCACAAAGAAGTTTAGATATACCAAGTCACCATCATCGCATTTATTCTCTGTATGAAGTTTTTCAAGGCCTTGTATTCTTTAGCCCAGAATCCATTGATTAAAAAATAAAATATTGGGATCCCAGAAGGAAGACAAGAGCAGTGGACTTTGTTGGAAGCTGTGTTATCATTAATAAACAATTCACTAACTAAATAATCAATTAAAATAAAATACAGCCTCAACAGACATTGAATTCTTACAATGGAAATAGAATCACAGTATAATAAAAAATGAATAATCATTATCCATCCATTTACAAATATGTTTTGAAAAAAAGGATAGGCCTGATATTGGCTAGTTTGGAACCTATCCTCACCGAGAATGGAAATCTTAGGAAATAAAATTTTTATTTCATATAAAAAAATCCCAGCTCATTGATTTCAACAATTAGCATTTTATTTTCATCTCATTAGTTTGGGTATTCAAGCTATATTGTCTCTGATTTGTTTCCCTCTAAATCCAGTCAAGGAATAGAAATAGCAGAGACACTAAAAGGGATGGGGGGAGATGGAGAGAAGATGGGGGAGAAGTGTGAGTGAAGCGTAGAAGGGAGATGATGAGTTAGATAAACGATAATATGGTTCTCCCACTAGGCTCCTTTTCCATACTCCTGAGACCAGATAACTTGGGTCTGGAATCTAAAGAGAGAGAAGCATACTGGAGAACATGCAATATAAGAGGGCTTTTTACAGAGATATCACAAACTTTTTATTTAACAAAAGACTCATGACATTAAGATTTGATGGTATCTTTCTTTTTGACAAAACTAGGAAGGGGGGTTTAAAATGTTCTCTGGGTGTTTAGATGAAATATGTATTTAACACTCAATCACTGTTATTATGAATCTGTTCAGATAAGTTAACAAAAAGGATAGCCAATAAATCTCAAATAAAAATGTAGAAAATTTCAGAGATTCTATAGTAAGAACTGATATTTGTCTTACAGATCTGACAATATTAATGTTAGAAAGGGATTTAGAGGTATAAGTTGAGTACCACTCCTTCATTTTACATAGAAGATATTAGGAAAGTGAGTTCTGGAACCATGAGATACATACTCCAGATTACACAGCCAGTTAGCTGTGGAGCCAGTGCTTGAATCCTGATCCCACTTATTATTTGCTTGCATTTTCACACATTGGTCTATTTTCATTAGATAAGTGACATATTCATCATCTTGTTTACCCTCTTGCAAAATATGTTCTCCAAGCCCTTCTCTCTTTTCCCCTAAGATCTGCCTATGGTTTAGCTCGTTGACCAACAAGATTCCCTTCCAAGCTTCCTGAAAATCAGTTAAACTTTAGTAGGAACCTCTTCCAGTGGTTCCTATAAATTTACAAATAAATTTATAAGCAAGTTCATGCTTATATATTCGTGAAGTCTGATGACTTAAATCATGTATACAGACTTTAAAAAAAAATCACGTATTCAGACTTTAAAAGCAATTTAGAGAGTATTAATTATTTTTAGTCAAGTTGCAAATATTTGCTTTCAAAAGGAAATAGCTACATGTTTCCAAACTTCCTGGCTATTAGATAGTTATTTTGATCATTAGTGCCTTTCAGTTTGAAAAATAGGACCCATGACCTTTTGTGTGCAATAAGAGAGAGAGGAGACCTTGGCCAACAAAAATTGTTCATGAATTGTGAATTAGATTCTCTCCAAAGGATGGTTGCATATTTAGTTAGGTGATGAGTTATCAAAACATTGAAAAGGTTTTCTTTTCAAAAGATACCTCTCTGTATCTATAAATTAATACACTAATGATTTTACTGTAACAAACTGCACCCATCACATACTTGAAACTCTTCCATTAAAAACTAAAAGATTATGGGGCGCCTGGGTGGCTCAGTGGTTTAAGCCTCTGCCTTCGGCTCAGGTCATGATCTCAGGGTCCTGGGATCGAGCCCCGCATCGGGCTCTCTGCTCGGCGGGGAGCCTGCTTCCCCCTCTCTCTCCGCCTGCCTCTCTGCCTACTTGTGATCTCTCTCTCTGTTTATCAAATAAATGAATAAAAATCTTAAAAAAAAATACTAAAAGATTATACTTGAAAGAACAAATTTAAAGTTACTTTAAACCATTGTCAGAATTGATGATATTTTATCCTAATAGCCAAAAATTAGGGACGCCTGGGTGGCTCAGTTGGTTAAGCAGCTGCCTTCGGCTCAGGTCATGATCCCAGGGTCCTGGGATGGAGTCCCACATCGGGCTCCTTGCTCGGCAGGGAGCCTGCTTCTCCTCCTCTGCCTCTGCCTGCCTCTCCGTCTGCCTGTGCTCGCTCGCGCTCTCTCTCCCTCTGTCTCTGAAAAATAAATAAAATCTTAAAAAAAAAAAAGCCAAAAATTATACCTATATCAACTTCATTGATGTATATAAACAGTTCATATTCCCAGTTATAATTTGGCAAATACATGTATTTAGATTGTTGTTAATTAGGCAATTCAAGTATTGAGTTATAGAATTAACTTACATAATCTTTATAAAAGTAGGATTAAAATGTACTTCCATTCATTTTTGTTTTAATTTCAGAATTGGAGAAAACAAAATTTAGTATGTTACAGATTATTAAATACTCATTGGCTGGCAAAAAACAAAAGGTTGATGCCCATGGGAAGACAACTGTTGCTTAGAGAAGATGATTTTATAATATGCTAAAGCAAGCAGGAGCATTTGGATTCAAAACATTTAGTAACAGCATTTAATTCAGAAAGGAGATTGTAACATCTTCAAAATAAACACTGAGGAAATACATATAGCTTAAAATTAACAATATCTTAAGAAAAATATTCTCAAGCTTTCATCCCTCAAAGAATGTAAGATTTAGTTATTTATCATAGCAGCTGAGTAAAAAACAACATGCATTATGGATAAAATAATATTTTACTGGTGAGCTTTTATTAAATGTTTATAGAATTGTAATTTATAGAACCATACATTTATAAGATTAATAATAATATTGCCCTTGAAGCAGTTTGATGTCTTGTCCATATATCAGCCCTAGAAAGTGAATGAATATTTATTTTTTAAGTAATTGGTGCCAATATGTTTACCTGAACTACCTTTCTTGGGAATTTTATACTTTCAGAATTTATAACAGGGTATATGAGAAATAGACTTTGAAAAATAAATCAATGAATTTCATATTTTAAACCATTTCCTCTATTTCACCAATATTGTTGTTAGAAATGGATTATTAAAAATGTTTTAACTCAGGGGCACCTGAGTGACTTAGTCGTTAAAAGCCTGCCTTCAGCTCAGGTCCCAGCCTCCTAGGATGGAGCCTCATGTAGGGCTCCCTACTCCCTCCTCGGCGGGGAAGCTGCTTCCCCCTCTCCTACTTCCCCTGCTTGTGTTCCCTCTCTCAGTGACTCTTTCTCTGTCAAATAAATAAATAAAATCTTTTAAAAACTGTTTTAACCCACACACACCATGCGTGGAGTAGCCTTAGCATAAAGCCTTTTTTCTCATCATGTTTTCCAGGTTAGCTTTTATCCCAGCTCTGTCATTTATTATTGTTAGCAGTGGTGGTAGTAGCAGCAGTCATAATATAAGCCAAAAAGAGTTTAGTAGACTTCTAATTAGTACTTGCAGAATTTAATAAGGTCTCGTTTATTGGTGTGTATGACAAATATAGAGGAACTATTATCTTCACTTAAATAGGTAGTTGAAATATGATCATCAATAAATGTTTTGGGGGTTTTTTTGCTATCCATTCCAAATTCAAGGTAACTTTCATCATCCTTTTGAGGATAGCATGTAGGCCCTTGATGAAGTCTCCTGGGATTCAAGTAGTTAGAGAAAGCTAACTTTTCTAGGACTCTGGTAAGACAGAGAACTACTCAGTGCTTCACTTCTGCTGGCCTCTTGGTTTATTAACCAAATATACCTTATGCCTTGACCGATGAGATGCACTGAGCCACTAGGCTACCAGTCAGCAAAGCTCTGGGAAATAATAGTTTATGTGTATGACAAACATGTAGGGGAAATACAAGCTAGGTAGTTCTGCCATACAGCATATTAATAATGCTTGATATTCATTCTACATGTGTATAATGCAAAATTTCCATGATACTTCACAAATTATAGCAGTGGCTCAGTTAAGTATAAATAGATTTCTTCATTTCCCCCTCAGTCTTTACTATGTTATAGATTACCAAATTGCATAATAGCTTGATTTCACAAACAATTATTATAATTTACTTTGTGCCAGGCACAGAGATGAATGAATACAACCCCAAAGCTAAAAATCTCATTGGAGATATCAAACCCTAAAAAATAATTATAATATAATGCATTGTGTTAACATGGAAATAGACAAATATGTGAGAACTGATAAGGAACGTGGTGATCTGTTTCAAAGAACACATTCTGAATGAAATAACAAAGAATCTAAAGAACGTAGAACACTTAGTTACTCTAAATAATGTTGGAAGGAAAGTTTAAAAGAAACAACATAAGGTATAGCCATCATGCTTCATTATAAGCAATCTGATATTACTGAGAAATATAGTAAGAATCAAGCAATTTGATCAATAAAGTTAAAGAAAAAATTAGAAGGCAAATAATGAGTAATCTTCATTTTATATTTTGTTAAAGAAATTAGTTGTTGACCACTGTATATGATGTAGGTATATTGGCACACTGTCATATCTTGGTCAAAATAAATCTCAATGACACACAAGATAGAGGTTTGGAGGTGGAAAAGTGAATCCATCCCTGGAAGGGAGGGATTGCAAAAATTTGTGTCCATTATTGAAATCAGCCATAAGAAATGAGTGACATGATCAGAATTATATTTTAAGTTGTGGTTGGTAGCCTCAGGTGCACATTAGAATAACTGCATCTCACTCCTCACCTACTTAATCAGAATCTCTAAAGATAGAATCAAGGTATACCACTTTGAAAAAAGTTATCCAAACATATTTGAAGTGCAGTCTTGGTTGAGAAATACTATCTCAGTATATCACATTGATGGCAATATCAGGAGAATACATTTAAGTCAAGTGTTTTTATTTTTATTTTATTTTATCTATTATATCTGACAGAAATTAACCCATTAGTTCAAGCAAAAGGATACATCAGCCAACTATTGGGGTATCTTATGTGCTCAAAGGATGATGTGAAAAAAACTAGCCCTTGGGAAGTACAGAAATTAAGACATTTGTGAAGAACTCAACTGTGAGTGTTAATGGATATGACTTTCTAATATACTGTCATTAAAATTTTTGAGGTACCCGGTTTCTACATTTAATAATCAAAATGCTGGGAAAAGAAAATCTGATTGGCTAATCTTATCATGTGTCCAATGCCACACCATGGACAGGGCTATTAAGCCGAAGCATGGCTCCTTAGGGTCCAGCCCTGTGGGTGAGGGAGGAAGTTCTCAGAATAATGCAATCTGGCCCACCAACCTAATGTTGTCCATTGCACCAGCACACAAAGAATAGAATTAGAAAAATATTTTAAGGGATGACTGCAATAATTCATTCATAAGATAATTAAGAACTAACCTGTGATCTGGTAAAGAGCCATGCAGTCTGGACCCAGATGTAACTTTTAATATCATGGGAAGTTTTTAAAGTATTCTGAAGTACAGAATCCTAACTTAGAAAGTCAGACAATCAGTTGGTATTCATAAACTTTAGGAATCAGAGACCTTATCAAATATATAATATAATGGTATAGTGATCTCAGACATTGCAGGAATGGTGCAATTAAAAAATAGAGACACAATCTAGGGGCATCTGGGTGGCTCAGTGGGTTAAGCCTCTGCCTTCAGCTCAGGTCATGATTCCAGGAGCCTGGGATCAAGCCCCGCATTGGGCTCTCTGCTCAGTGGGGAGCCTGCTTCCCCCTCTCTCTATGCCTGCTTCTCTGTCTACTTCTGATCTCTCTCTCTGTTAAATAAATAAATAAAATCTTTTAAAAAAAAACCAGAAACATGCTCTAATAAAACTGAAACTGTACCTTCCAAGGTAATTTTATAATTCGTTTTTTTCCATTTTTAACTGATTACATAGTAGGCATATAGTTTGTATTTAATAGATATCAAATAATTGAGCAAAATGATATTATACATTTATATATAAAATATAACCGAATAAGTACAAATTTTCTTGAAGTGCTATTATATTAAGTAGGTTTCTGAGGGAAGAAGGAAGTCTGATCTGATTCAGATTTAAGAAAAGAGTCTAGGTATTATATATGTACACATACACATATATAAAGCTGCTATATTTATATATATATGCTAACATACATAATCTGCATATATTATCAGCTAACATATAATCTGCTAGCATACAAAAGTACCTTCAATTGTGGTGAATGTTGAAGAAACAAGTTAAAATAAGACCTGAAGAACATTGCTAAGTGAATATATATTAAAGTACTGAAATCACAGTTTAATAATCTCCCAGAGGTCCATATAGAGGCAATAAATTATGAAGTTCCTTGGAAAGGTTGCAAAGCTTAGGACAAGAATATTTTATTTTGACAATTTTTGTATTTGCATATTTGATGACCACATGTGAGTGAGGGGAAAAAAAGCAGTCGTTGTTGGTATTTCAGAGCCATCCTGAAGAAAGATTTTAAAAGGTCCATAAAAAGAAAAAGGAGCACTATATTGCCTTGATGTACTGACTCTCATTTTGAAAGATCACATAGCTTTTTACAGATTTAACAACCTGACATACAGAGATCACTTCAACCTCTACTGAAATACAATCAGCCTAGGGGTGAAACTTACCTGTTATTAAACTGCCTCTAGCAGCACTACAAAATAGTTTAGTACAGAAAATAAAAGAGAAGGTCAAACTTCATTAAAACTTCTAGAAGAAGTTACCACAGACGGGCCTGGTGAATCCTGGGGAAGAATTGGTTGCAACCAGAGTAAAACTGCATTGAGAGAGGAGATAGTACTAAAATCAATCAATCAATCAATCAATCAGAAATCATCCATTCTCTCAGGAACAAGGAAGTAGAGACAGAGGAACCAGGCCAGTAAAATGAAAACATCCATACCTTGGGTAAATGCATCTTGACCTTCCTCCTCCTCACTGTCTTAAATATTGGTGGGGGGGGGGCTGGGGGAGGAGAGTTGTTAAAAGAAACTGTTCTGTCAGGAAATAAGAGTTTAGATTACCTGGGGCCTGGGTGGCTCAGTTGCTTAAGCATTTACCTTTGGCTCAGGTCATAATCTCAGGGTCCTGGGATCTAGTTCCCCATCAAGCTTTCTGCTCAGTGGGGAGCCTGCTTCTTTTTTTCCCTCTGCCATTCCCCCTGCTCATGCTCTCTCTCTCTCTCTCTCTCTGTCCCAAGTAAATAAGCAAATGTCTTTTTTAAAAAAGATATTACATTAAAAATTATTTTGCTATTGTTAAGGACATGAATTTGAAAGAGTTTTTCGTCATAAGATTTAATCAGAAGAAAGAAGTCATTGGCTAGATGGCTTTATTTTATTATATTTTTTAACGATTTTATTTATTTATTTGACAGACAGATCACAAGTGGGCAGAGAGGCAGGCAGACACAGAGAGAGGGGGAAGCAGGTTCCCCGCTGAGCAGAAAGCCTAATGTGGGGCTCCATCCCAGGACCCTGGGATCATGACCTGAGCTGAAGGCAGAGGCTTTAACCCACTGAGCCACCCAGGTGCCCCGGCTAGATGGCTTTAAATGATGAAAGTCTTAATATCCCATATCAGCTCTATAAGAAATGCTCACTAAAATAATCCTTTATGTACCTTTAAATCTCACTTGTCAGGCAGAATAGGATTGCAGCACTGTGCAGGGAATAAATAAGCTAAACACTACTAATTAAGAGGAGGTGAGAATTATACCTTTCCAGTATCTCAGTTCACACTCCTTGCCATGGGATTTCTTTTCTAGTGTCCGAAAATTCAGAAAAGATCTGCAAAGAGAATGCTCTTGGGTCTTTATTTTGCTGATACAAATATTGCATATTAAATTTACCTGGGAGAAAACTGCTATTTTTAGAAAATATAAACATCTGTACCTCATAATTATAGTAATCCACCAGGAAGAGAAGTAGAGACACATTAGTTTTGAGCAAACCATGACTAGCTTACTTGTCAGTGGTCAGACAGAAAATTCAGATCGTCTGACTTTAGGAAAGCCTGAGAGAGACACTCTAATGAGGAGTTCATAATGGCTGCTTGCCAAGAAATCAGTCGACTGGTCTCTTTCAGAGTCTATCATTCACCTCATTAGGCGAGTGAAAAATGGAGCCCCTGAACTCTGGCAACTTCATTCCCCACAGACTTCTGACCCATTGAAAGGCTAATCGTGAAGAACACTAACTCTGATTTGACAGTAATACATTTCAGGCTAGGGATGATACACAGCAGAAGAGTTTGAAGGCCCAAGTCTCTGGTTTTTCTTTGTAGCCCAAAATAAAAATTTTTAAAAAGATTTTATTTATTTACTTGAGAGAGAGAGGGAGGGACCATGAGTGTGGGGGAGGGACAGAGGGAGAGAGAGAAGCAGGCTCTGCACTGAGCAGGGATACCAACACAGGTCTTGATCCCAGGACCCTGAGATCACGACCTGAACTGAAGGCAGACGTTTAATCGACTGAATCACCCAGGTGCCCTAAAATAAAACAGAATTAAATTAAAAAATAAAACATATCAAACTACTGAATACTTGGAATCCCAGTTAAGATACATTTTAAAGTTGTTTTTGCAGACCATCTGTTTTCTGATCAGAATTTAGCTATTGATACCCTGCTGAACTTTAAAAGTAATTTCATCTCAATAACATTTCTTTAAAGATGATTTCCTCCAGGAGCTCCTGGGATGCTCATTCGGCTAAGTGTCTGCCTTTGGTTCAGGTCATGACACAGGGTCCTGAGATTGAGCCCCACATTTGGCTCTCTGCTCAGTGGAGAGCCTGCTTCTCCTTCCTCTGCCTACTTGTGCTTTTTCCCTATCTCTCTGTTAAATAAATAAATAAATAATAAAATCTTTAAAAGAAAATAAAAGATGATTCCCTCTATTTGACTTCTCATCCTTTATTCTCTTGTTCTCCTTGAACACTTCTACTTTCCATTCTTTCATTCTTCTAGTCAGCTATTTACTATTCTGTTTCAAAAGTCTGTTCATCCTTCTATGTATAAATCACTATATTTTTGGTAAATACCTTATCGAAATTTAACATATACAAATCGCCAGTGTATGGTTATCACATCATAAAAACATCCATGTAAATTCTATCCAAATAAAGAAATAAAATACTATTAACTGCAAGAGATCCACCATTTTCGTCCCTTTCCAGTCATTATTACCTTCTCCCTGAATGTAACCATATCCCTGATGTTTAACAATATTAGTTATACCTATTTGAACTATGCAATAGAATAATAAATTATGTAATCTTTTGTGTCTAGCTTTTTGCATTCAACATTTTGTTTTCCATCTTCATCCGTACTGTTAACTGTACTTCTAGCCTGATCCTTTTCTTGCCTGATGGCATTTGATAAAATGGATAAATCCCAATTTATTTTCTATTCTAAAGCTATTGGACTTTTGGTTCTTCCAAGTTCTGGGCTATTAAAAATTGTTCCCATAAGTGTTTTTGTCCATGTCCCATATTATTTCAGTTCTTTTCTATATCTAGGAATGGAATTTCTGGAGAATAACATCTATTTACATCCCCTTTAGCAGAAACTAAACAAACATTTTCCAAACTTACTGTACCGTTTTATAATTCCATTGACAGTATCTGAGTTCTATTTGCTTCATATCCTTGATAATTACCTTAAGACATTTTTTATCAAACTAAAAATTACAGTGGAGGAAAAGTGAAAGTAGCAACAAAAAATCAAAAATAGTAAAAGAATGCAAAAAATCATATTTTATGATGAAATAAAGAGCATCCATCCCCAAAATTACATTGTGTATGCTCTCCATGCTTTTGATGTCAGTTTTCTGGTGCATAAATCTCTCCTATGACCAATAATGTTTATATCAAACGTTTTGCCATTTTTTCACTTATTTATTTGAGCTTATTTATAACCAAAGTATCACATTGTGTATTGTTTCACTCCATACACTATTAGGAGTGAGAAAGTCCTAACTGGACAGTACTGTATTAGACAACTATTTATAACACTACTCTTAGCAACTACACTAATTTCCCCAGGAAATTCAAATAACCTCTACTACAACAGTATTTCATTCCACCAACCATATACCATATATCTTCCAGTTTTATGAGATGAGGACACCGGTGCTCTTATATGTCTTCTACATTCTCTTTAATCAACTGTTATCTCTCAACTTCTCTAATTCATACCTACAACTTGTATTTTGTCTCTGTTGGCCAGACTTACATTCCATCATTTCTTCAGTGTTAAACCTTATAACTCATATAAATTGATTTGATCTATATATATATTTTTGGTGAACACTAAAATAGTATATTTCCTTCACTATAGAGAAAATATCAGGACTATATAGAACTCAAACAGAATATTATAATAGTCATGGCTGAATTAATTTTTCTGTTTTCCTTTTACCACATCATCATGTTTTCGAAGAAATTAATCATCCCACTTATTTTTCAAAAAGTTAATTTTTTATTTCTTAATGAGAAACATTTGCTTTTTAATTTTAGTTCCATTATAATTAAGACACATTGTTATGTGTATTAATAGAGGATTTCAGTAATTATGTAGATCACTTAGTGTTCATCACCATTAGTGTACTCTTAATCCTCTTTACCTGTTTCACCCATCCTTCCACCCACTTCCCCTCTGGTAACCATCAGTTTGTTCTCTATACCTAAGAGGCTGTTTTTTGGTCTCTCTTGTCTTTGTTCCTTTGGTCTCTTAAATTCCACATGTGAGTGATAGCGTATGGTATTTGCTTTTCTCTGAATTATTTAACTTAGCCTTATACCCTCTGGATCCATCTATGTTGTCATAAATGGCAAGATTTCATTTGTTGTGTCTGAGTAATATTCCATCGTGTGTGTGTACATTGTGTGTGTGTTTATACACACACACACATATATATGATGTGGTTACCATTAGGTTATACACAATATCTCACGCATATAGCAGTCTATATTAAATTGATGTTTGCTTAAATTTGAAACTTCTAAAAGCACTAAGTTTTTACTCATCTCCCCCAATGTTTTAGGTATATAGAGTCATATTTCCCATCCTTTTATTTTGTAAATTCCTTGACTGATTTTTATAGGTATACTTAATTATATTGCTTTTGTGATTCCTACTTTTCTTAATCCTGCTTATGCTCTTTCTTTTCCACTCAAGGAATCCCTTTAACATTTCTTATTGGGTTGGGTTAGTGATGATGAATTCCTTTAATTTTTGTTCATCTGGTTAGCTCCTTATGTCTCTTTCTATTTTGAATGATTGCCTTGCTGCATAGAGTATTTTTTTTTTAATTCTTTTTCACAGAGTATTCTTGGTTGCACTTTTTTTTTTCAGCACTTTGAATACATTATGCCATTTTCCTCTTGCCTGTAAAGTTTCTGCTGAAAAATTAACTGATAGTTTTATGGAGTTTCCTCAGTATATAACTCCTTTTTTTTTTTTTCCTCTTCCTGGCTTTTAAAATTCTCTATCACTATTTTTTGTCATATTAATTACTATGCGTCTCAGTGTGGACCTCCTTGGGTTGATTATGTTGGGGGATCTCTACCTCTTGGATCTGGATTTCCATTTCCTTCCCTAGATTAGGGACATTTTCAGCTAGTTTTTGTTTGTTTGTTTGTTTTCAAATACATTTTCTGCCCCCTTTTTTCTCTCTTCTCTTTCTGGGATCCCTGTAATGTGAATGTCATTATGCTTGATAGCATTACAGAGTTCCCTTAATCTATTTTCATTATTCTTTTTATTTCTCCTGTCCAGCTTGATTGCTTTCCATTGCTCTGTCCTTCTGGTCACTGATCTACTCTTCTGCTTCCTCTAGCCTATTATTTATTCTCTCGATAGAGTATTTTTAACTTTGGTTTTTATATTTTTCATCTCTGATCATTTTTTTGTTTTGTTTTGTCTCTGTTGAGGGTCATTGAGATCCTCCATTCTTTTCTCAAGTCCAATCTGTACCTATATGACTATTACTTTAAATTCTCAGCACATTATCTCGGTTTCATTTAGCTCTCTTGCTGGGATTTTGTTGTTCTTTCATTTGGGATATATTCCTTTGCTTCCTCATTTTGTCTAACTCTCTGTGTCTGTTTCTATGTGTTAGGAAATTCAGCTATGTCTCCTGCTCTTGAAAGTAGTGTTCTTATAAAGAAGAGGTCCTGTGGTGCCCTGTAGTGCAATGTTCTCTGTTCACCAGAAACTGGCTTTTCAGGGGTGCTTCCTATGTGTGTTTCATGCACTCTACTCTTATGACTGAGCTGTGTTTGCCTTTAGTACAGTCATCTGAAATGGCTGTGTTTGCCTGTTGTGGGCAGGGGTTGGTCCCTGTGTTGTTAGTGGGCCAGTTAGGGACACTTTGGGCTTGAGGTGGGTCAGACCAACATTTTACAGAGTTTCAGTAGGACTGAACTGCAGGTCTCTTCCTGCATTGTTCCCTGAGAAGCTTTCATTTGTGGGCAAGTCCTACAGTCATTCTAGATGTCTGCTCTAGCCCACAGGTGGGGACACAGTCAAACTGGTGTGTGTGGTTTCTTCCCCTCTCCCCAGGGCTGGAGTCATATTGGGGTGGTGCTGCCCCTTATTGGGGCTGTTTTCACAAAGCCATGCTTGTGGTGCCTCTTTGGATCAACCCCTGCCTAGAGCAGGTCCAAAGGAGAATGTAAACTTGGGGTACACTATAAGCAAGCTAGTGGAGATTGTTCCTTTTATACTGGTTCCTATAGGAGTCTGTGTATCTAGGCTGTTGGGAGGAAGAGGGTTGGGAATGGTACCTGCTAGCTCTTTTGTTCTTGGAGTAATCTGCCAAAGAGCCCTGATCCTCTACCACATGCTCCTTCCCATTTACACAGGCATTTTTTTCAAACTGCTGCTCCTATGCTTTATCTCAGAAGAGCTATTTATTATGCTGTCTCCTTAAGTGTGGGAAATCAATCTCCTATCACTATCTAGCTCTTCCAGAGCCAAACTCATTGATTTTTAAAGTTTCAGATGTTAAGCCCCACTGATTGTAAGGACTCATGAAGTTAAGCCCTTGTACTTTTCAAAGTCAAATATCATGGGGATTCTCTTTCTTGTGTGGGTCCAATGGTGGGATCTTTGGGTGCCAATGGTGGGATCTGCTCCTTTCCCCTCTCCTTAACTGCAGCATCTCTCCTTCCTTCAGATAGTCCCGTAGGTCAGTTTGTCTCCTCCAGACTGCAACTCTACCCTTCTTACCCACTTCCATGTGGACTCCTCTCTTTAACTATGGCATGTCTGTTCTGCCAGTCTTTGGGTTGTTTACCAATTTATTTAGAGTGATATGGGTGTTAGAAGGAGAAAGATGGCAATGAGAAGGAGATCTACAGGAAAACTTAAAAAGTATTAGCTAATTTGGTTTGGATCAGGTAATCCAAAGTAATAGTTGTTACTTATTGGCAGTTTTATTGGAGCAATTGGAAATACAAACAATGAATGTATAAAGGCATGCAAATCAGATAACTGATATTTCCATAATAGTAACATATGCATTCTGTCTGTTAAGTTTGTTATAAAACCATATTGCTTCTCTTCTCCCCGCTCCCAAATTGTGTAGATGTATTTCATCTGATGGTGTTTCCCACTGTCCTCAGAATAAACTACTTATACTTTAAAACACGCTACTCTCATGTTTGATATTTATCATTTGAAAGTGGACTCAGGACATAGAGTAAATGCTTTCAAGTGGCCAGTCTGCCACCTTATACCAGAATTATAACATTGCCTTTTAATTGTCTAGTCACATTCCTTTGTCTCATACTAGACTGAGTTCTGGAAAAAAAAATGAATTTATCTTTGTATTGACAAGGACTCCTCAATGCTTATGACTTTATTGAAACCTGTGTTCCTTCAACAGTTTCATTTCTTGTGTAGCTTCTTATCTTTTATTCATTAAAAACCTATCTTTATCATTCTTCACCTAACCTCATGAACACTTTCTTTTGAAAAAGGCTCTCTTGAGTTACATATAGAATTTCCTCTTGAAAGAGTGTATTTCTATAATAACATGAAGCACAAAAATAAAATAAAATAAATAAAAAAGAGGGTTTGATATAAAGCAACAGTGTTAGGATCACCTTTTATATATATTCAATAAGTTTTTGAAGTAAGTTTATGATGACAAATTGGTTTGCTTCACAATGATCTACCACTTCATGAACTTGATATGATGTTAGATATCTTACACCAAACATTCCTGTAGTTCTAAGATTTTGACTCTGTAATTTTTGTTGGACAAGTTTTTTCATTATGTGGTCATATGTGGGTATTGATAATTACAGTGGCACTGTAAAATAATTTCCATATTGATAGAAACATTTTAATATCATATAAAGATAGTTGATGACCATGCAATCATCTGACTAATATTAGAGCAGAATAAGAGTCTGCATCAGAAGCAAGTAAAATAACTTTCAGTAGTACACAATCTGACCCAACATTGACCAGGTCTGAATGAAAACTAAGGATTTTCTAGAAGGTACTCCAGATTCCTCATTATCAGTTTGACATGAGACATTAAGGTCCAGACCACAAGATTTTATTAGTTTGAAAGGTTGATTTTCCATCTAGGCACGATCTGTAACAGGCCGACATAATCCAAAGATCATATTTTATATTGGCAAGCAAAGCCATCAGATGAGAGTTCTGAGAGTCTTACCAATTTAATGCCAATGTAAATGACACAGTGTAAACTCTATTTCATTCTATGTGCTAGAATCCATTAAGTTCAAGTAGGCAATAAAATCCTACTTTCAAGCTCATCTATCCTTGTGAATAATGACTGTAAGACTTCTTTCCCCCTAAAACAAATGCATCAAAAGGCAATAAGCAAAATGGTATTTTTAAAAATAAACATTTTCTTCTTAATAAGAAAAAAAGCTTTGAATTCATCCAGATTCTATTACATAATACTTGTTTTAAAGAAAAAATAAAAAAACTACAAATGTATCCTAGGTATTAGCTCAATTATATAACTTATAGCACACCTGAAAGGTAGCAATTATATAAGTAATACAAAATATTTATAGAAGAATCATGCAATAAGCTTAAATTCTGTGTATGAAATATAATAAGTACGTATGCATATATGAAAGAACATTTCATATAATTCAGACTGCAACTGGATTTTTGGTGGTAGCTCACATTTTACAAACATAAATAATATATTAAATGTAAATACAATATGATAGCATTTAACTACTACTAAGTTAGCAACAATTTTTTAAACAAAAATGGAAAACTATCAAAGACATGATGAATAGGCATATTGCATCACTGTGGCTAAGAGTGTAATTTTTTTTAAATTTGCATTCTTTCATGTTTTTATTCATTTCTATGTGCTCTATTTACCTTGCACAGTAAAACTCAACTAGACAGGCCTTGAGGCTAATATTTTGTTTACAGAAGCTTGTAGAAAGAAAGACAGAAGATCAGAAGTAAATAAATATCCCAGATAAACTTTGATTATTATAAGTGGTTCAAATAAAGTAAAACAGAAAAACATAGAAAAAAAGAAAAAAGAAAAAACTATGTGTGTGTGCATATGTGTATGTTTGTGTGTGTGTGTGTGTGTGTGTGCATATATGCACACACACACACACACACACACACACACAAACATAAGGAGAGTTGGGTGGAAACAGCTCTCAGGTTTGGCTGTCAAACTCAGAGACAGCAAATGAAAAGATTACTCCAGACACCTTGGTAGGAGAAAGAAGAGGCCTGGGGACCAGACGTTCTGATGGCTAAACGCCTTAGGCCAAGTGTTGTCTCCACTTTTATTCGGGTCTTAGCAATACATCAGGCACAAGCACAAAGCGAGGAGGAGAGTGTAACTTTAATGGTCAGGATAATAATATATGCGGTAGCCTGTGGTAAGGGCGAGAAGACAAGGAGTCCCTGAAGTATGTGACTACCATAGGTGCCTGTTCTTCAAAACTTAAATATCAACTCCCTAGATGAGAACTTTGAACCACAGTTGACAATCTCACCATTTGCAGCCAAGAAACTTCAAAGGAGGCCCAGCATTCTGGGTACTCCTCTTTTGGTTTTTAATGAGTCTCATCCAGGGAGGCAAATACAGGTCAGATTTTGTCTATCCAGGTACTGTGAATTCCCACAGACAGCTTTAGTTTGGATGGTCAGAGAAAACTTGTGTGTGATCTTCTTTGAGCTGGTTATTTAAAGATTTGGGCACAGAGTGCTCCACGTTGAGGAGAAAGTAAGGTCCCACTTATCAGAGATAAGAATGTAATATAATTCAAAGAAGGCAATAATTTGGTCAGTGTGGGTGAAGCACAGTAAGCAGATGGGAGAAAGAATGATACACGCTGAAGTTGAAATAGTGTGTATAGGCAGTGGCCTATTGTCCAAATAACAAGTGACAGTGTTATGAATAACTGTAGTCTCTCCATAATCTTGTTGCAAATATCACACTTTCCAACTACCCTCCAGTCTCCCATGTTCTTTCTTGAAACTTGAGCCCACAAATGCTATTGCCCCACTGGAATATTAAATTCGTTGATCCTCAACTTTTTTACTTTTTCTTTCTGACCTCTCATGTTCTTACCTTCTTCCTTGCCCAACTTAAACTCTATAATTAGTCATTCATTACAGTTACCTCCTTGGAAATATCAAATTCCTTATCTCTCATTTGCTTCATCACACTCTTTTTATCAAAACCCCAATCCTGACTCAAATTTATCTATCTGTCTATACCACACATGGGATCTGTGACTTAAGAATAATACACTATTATACTAATCAGTTTCACTCTAAACATGTGACAGTGAACCTAACAGGGTTGTAATGGTTTCAGACAATTGTATTGCTTTCCATTATACTGACTCTCTTGGTCTCCAAGATTCCACTTCATGCTTAATACCATGACCCCAAACCTCCAAAACTTTATCTCAGATATTTTTTCAACTGATAAAATTACTCATATCTAACTGGAAAAGGAAAAAAAAAAAAGGAAGCTGATAAATGGCTGGGGAAATGGCAGCGTTGACAGCTCCATCGACACATCCCTCCAGAGAAATGGCAAAACATCAACCATACTCTCAAGAAAAGGGCAACTTAAAAATGGTACCAAAACTCTGTGACATTTTTACATGGTTTTCCCCCACTGCCTCCCAAGATCATTGGTGGTCTTGAAGATGGCACTCTATGTTCCCAATATGGGACCGTGGTCCTTGTTCTGAAAGGAGAAGAGCAGAACTTATTTGCAAATAAGTGTGCATGTCTGTTTTAGCATAGGTCTACCTAAAGTAGTGACACAGTATTGTCTTTGTTTCATCTAAGTTAGAACTCACGCATGGCAGAAGAGCAAAGGACATTCATAAAAATTTTGTAAGGTACACAAAAACTACCCAGTAACTAGGCACATAAGGTGTGCTTGAGGCATCCACCAGAGCCCTGAAAACTTGGGAGGAAAGGTGAGGAAGAGAAATTCTTTGAAAAATTAAGGTATTCCAAAGTACTTGTGTATGTTACATACTGAGGAACTTAGAAAGCCACATACATGTCCAGATAAGACACATGAATAGAAAAGACCTAAGAATACCCCAAACTTTCATCTTCGACAGATCTCTAGGCTCAGTATAAGTAGAAAAGGAAGGCTAAGGCAGAGTTGTAGATAGTTAGGCTCCTATTATCTATCTATCTATCTATCTATCTATCTATCATCTATCATCTCTCAATCATCCATCTATCTATCTATCACCTACTAATCTATCTGTCTATCCTCTATCTATCTATCTATCTATCTATCTATCTATCTATCCTAAGGATACCCTGAGCTTTCACTCTTGGCTGATATCTAAGCTCTAGTGTGAATATTAAGAGAAGGCTAAAGCAGAGTTGTAGATAATCAGGCTCCTATCATTCATCCAGGTATCTATCATCATCTATCATCTATCATCTTTTGGCTCCTGGCATTCAAGAAAATCTGTTAAGATACTAGCTGAACACAGATTGGACTATAGACTTCCGAAAACACACATGACACAGAAACAGACTTTGAAAAATAGCTCAGAAAATTCAGGAAACAAACATCTACAGTCTACGTTAAGCAACAAAAACAAGCCTGGGAGCCATTGAGGCAAGATACTGATTTCTAGAGTTACTACATTATGATATTCAAAATAACTAGTTTTCGACAACAACAAAATTAAACAACATGTAAAGAAACAAGAGTTTGATCCATTCACGGAAGAAATTAAATAAACTGTCCCTGAGGAAGCACAATTTTTGGACTTCAATTCAACAGTTTTGAATGTGTTGGAAGAACTAAAGAAAACTATTGGCAAGGAACTGAAAGAAACCAGGAAAATGATGTATGATCAAATTGAGAATACCAATAAAAAGACTGAAATTATAAAAGAAACCAAACAGAACCAAGCTAAGGAATGTGGTAACTAAAATAAAAAATAATAATAAGTGTATTTGAGCAGGCAGAAGAATTCATCACCTTGAAGATAGATCAATTTAAATTATCCAGTCTGAGGAGCAGAAAGAAAAAAAAAGAATGTAGAAAAATGAACAAAGCTTAAGAGATCTGTGGACACTGTTAACATACCAACATGTGCATTGGAATCTAAAAAGAAGGAAAAAAAGATAGGGAGGAAATATTTGGGGGCTACTATCTCACACCATATATAAAGTTCAACTCAAAATGGATCAGTAACCAAAAAACTAAAACAATAAAGCTTTTAAAAGAAAATACAGTTTAAATTTGCAGAGCCTTGAATTTGGCAGTGAATTCTTAAAAATGAAACCAAAAGCATGAACAACAAAAGAAAAAAATAAGGAAATTGGACTTCTTCAAAATTAAATACTTCTGTGCATCAAAGGACATTATGCAGAAAGTGAAAAAGCAACCTACAGAGTGGGAGAAACTATTCACTATTCATATATCTGATAAGGTTATATCATTTATGATATGTAAAGAACTTTTATAACTCAGAAACCAAAAGACAGCTTAATATAAAATGATCAACGAACTTGATAGGCATTTCTCCAAAGAAGATATATAAATAGCCAACAGGCACATCAAAAGATGTCTTTAGTCATAAGAGAAATGCAAATCAAAACTACAATGAGGCATTACTTCACACCCATCAGTGTGGCCATAAGAAAAAAATAGAAAATTATAAATGTTGATAAAAATGTGGAGAAATTGCAACTCTTATATGTTGCTGATAGACATGTACAGTAGTACAGCTTCTGTGGAAAGCAGGTAGGTCTTTAAAAAGTTAAATAAAAAATTATCATATATGGCCCAGCATTTCTACTCCTATGAGTATACCCAGAAGGAGAGAAAACAGGTGTTCAAACAGACATGTGTACACCCATGTTCATTGGAAAATTATTAATAATAGCCAAAAGGCAGAAGCATCTACCAATAAATGAATGGATAAATAAGGTGAGGCACACATATACAAATATTACTGATCCATAAAAAGGAATGAAGTACTAATTTATGTTACAACGTGGATGAACCTGAAACACATCACCCTAAATGAAAGAAGCCAGGCACAGATGGTTACATGTTGTAGAAATACACTTATATGACGTATCCAGCTAGATATACCCATAGGGATAGAACACAGGTTGTTAATTTTCAGGAGCTGAAGGCAGTGAGGAATAGCAGCAACTGCTCAATGGGTTTGGACTTGCCTTTTGGAACGATGAAAATATTTTGGGACTAGATAGAGGTGGTGGTTACACAAAATTGTGAATGCACCAAATGGCATTGGATTTTTCGCTTTAAAATGGTTAATTTTATGTTACACGAATTTCATCTAAGAAAATATCAGGAGCAATCAGAAGAAAATCTCTGTAAGCTCCTTTTACTAAGTCAACACATCTGGCAGGAATCGTATCCTCCTGTACTCACTTCTGTCAGCAAAATGGCCTGTCCTTGTAGTCGTCAAAGACCAGTTTCGTTCCTTGGGCAGTCGGTGTATTCCTGCTTATTCAAACTCAATCCACGTAGTGGTTTCCACATTTTCTTGCATTGTCATTTTTCCCCCTCCTTACTGGAGTGTTTCCATCAGAGTATAAGAAGCTAATATTTCTCCTACTCAAAAGTTTTATTTAAAAAAAGAATATAAGCAAACAAAAAGCCTCTGTCTCACATTTTCCAAAATAATTCACTCCATTCCATTTCCTCACTGCAAAACCTGTACCAAGAAAAGGAAGAGGAAAGAAAGAAAAGAAGAAGAAAGATCATATCTGTTGTCTCCTTTTCCTCATGTATGTTCTTTAACTCCCTGTAATTGGGTTTTAAACTCTGCAACTTCAACATAACCATAATCATCACGGCTACCAATGACATCCATGTCTCTAAAACCTATGCTTATGACTCAAGTTTCGTCTAACTGATGTTTGAATGGTGTTTGATTTAGTTGATTACACCCTCCTCCTTCTTCACTTTTTTCCCCAAAAGAACCAGATTTCCCTCCTTTTTCCCTTGCCATGTGTCTTAGTATTTTCTTCTGTGATCTTCATCTCCTGACAAGGACGAGCCGAGCTGCTGGGCTCAGCCCCTGGACGTCTCTTCCCCACCCCTTTTGCTTTTGCAGGAGAATTCTACCTCTTTCATGCTGAAGATTCCCACAGGTTAATTTGCAGCCTTGACCTTCCTCCTTATCTCTCAAATTATATTTTTATCTGCATGGATATGTGTTAATACCTAATAGGGAATTCAAGAAGTTCAACTTGAAGATTTGATCTTTCCCCCCAAATCTGCCCCTTTTGTAACTTTTCCCAATTCGATTAGGGCAGTTTCATCTTCCCAGTTTTTTGGAGCAAAATCTTGGCACGATTCTGCTCCTTCTCTCACACTCTGCTCATGCTCTTACACTCTGTTTTCATGTCAACAAATTCTACTGGCTATTTAAGTACTCCCCTTGCTGTTACTGCTTCCTCTCTGGCTTAAGCCAGCATTATTTCTCATTTGGATTATTTCGATTGCCTCCTACCTGGCCCCCTTGCTGTCGTCTTGTCTTACTGTATAACAGTCTCACTGTAACTGACCAAGTCCCCTCTACTCCAGCCACACTTACTCTCCCTTCTGTTTCTCCACAATTATTCTTTCACTTCCGTATTTCTCTGGGACTCATCCCATCACTTCCTTCAAAGCTATTTTCAAAAGAAGCCTTCTCAGTTATACCTTCTCTAACTACATATTTAAAACTCATACTCCTTTCCTAATCACTTTATCTCTTTGCCCACTTTAGTTTCTCCAATGGCATTTTCTAATAAACTCTATAATTTACTTACCTATTTTAGGTTTTGTAGGTCCTGGAGGGTTAGTGGCATCAGGCAATAATGTTTCCATTTTGTTCACGGAATGTGTCTCAAGTGCCCACTTAGATTGCCTGGTACATAGTAGATGCTAGAAAATATTTTTTAAAGGAATGAATGAATGATTATAAAAAAATTGTAGTGTGAGGAACTATGTTATGACTTAAACCTTGTAACATTTTACAAGGTTTAAGAAGAAAGTAAAAATAAAATTACCATGTGGGTCAGTATCTTTTTCCATGAGACTGTAAGTATACTTTTTTCTTCTTTCTTTTTTACCTTTCAGCATTTTCCACAACAATTGTATACTGTCTTTGTAATAAATATACGTAAACAAAAATATTTTATTTATTTACTTGTTGGATAATGTGTAGGTATCTATAAATATCAAATGGGTTACATAAAATAATAATGCATAAAAGTGAATTATTATCACTCTTATTCATTGCCTCTGAATTATACTTTTATCTTGCAGAGGCTAAGGGTGTGTAAGGACATTCTTTAGATTCTTTAGATTTAGAAGACTAGCAAATATAAACATCATCAATGTCATGTTGAAGTGGCTATAATCATAGAAAACATTAATCCAAAATTAAAATCTGCTTATGATACCTATGACTTAGAGGACCAATATAATAAAATAAATTTTAAAAAGCTCCACAGTTTATTTTTTGTGTTGCACAATATCCTGTGGTAAGGGTTTTGTGCAAAAAAAAAAAAAAAAAGTCCAATAAGAAGAGGGAAACCAGATGATTACATCACATATTCCCAGGTGAATGGTGAATAGATTAATAAAATACCTCTTTCTTTGTAGGATGAGAATATTCCAGTCAACTGCATTTTTTTTTTTAGTTTAACTCTGTCTAAACATTTTGATATTTTCATTTATTCAGGCATGCACATGACTAGCGTTTCCCAAACTCTTAGTATCTACCACTATGCTAGGAACTGTAGAGGAAAAGCTTTAAAGTACAAGAAACTTTGAAGCAAGAGGAAAATGAGGAAACAAATGCATAATTAAATGCAATGTAGTAGGCATTCTGATAGAAGAGTTTGCAAATTTCTGCTCTGTGAGTTTGTAGCAGTTAGGTTCAGGAGTTGTTTTGTACTGGAAACAGAAATGTTCCCCCTAGTATGTATGGTGCACTCGTGAGCGATATGTGTTTATTGATTGAGTTTTGGTAATTTCATGCTATCATTCATAACATCAATATTTATTACACTAAGCTGTGGATGGAGGTGCGGGAAATTAAGCTGAATCTTTACCATCCCCTGGGCATTCTCAGAAAATTTGTTTTCTATAAACTTCTGCTGTCATTTTTTTTTATCTCTTAAGATTTTAAAATCTAAGTGAAACATAGAAAACTCCAAGCAACTTAAGATTGTAATTAGTTGTGTTAGCTAGTAATATGAAATAAAAGCATTTTAAAATAGCCTAACTTTAAAGATATCCACGCTGGTCATGTATCTAGAACTGTTTTTATTTTTACACACTTTTAGGTTTTTTTTTTTTTTAATTTTTTAGATTTGACATTTCCAATTATGTATTAGAATATTTCAAAACATATTAAAATTTCTTTAAAAGGGTTGTCTACACTTAAAGTCTACACTTAAAGGAATTGCTATTTTTATTTTGCATAATCAAGTATTTACAAGGCAAGAAAAAAAATCACCTCGTCAGGTAGTTCAACAGTGTATACTGATCTAGAAATATTATGGAATCATCAAGATACCCATTTGAAGGTTGTTTAAATACCAATTTTTACAGAACTGTCAGTTCTATGTATTACTTTGTGATATATGTGATTATTTGTGGTTTTTCATTTGTGTGTATACCTGAGTGCTGACAGATAAAGAGAGCATTTCAGAAGATTTAGATTACTTCCTCTCAGATATAAGGTCTATGCCCTAATATAAACACAGATGGAGGGCCAGTTGGCTCAGGAAAACAAATCGTAATCTGCCATTGCTGTAGGCCTGAACTTGTCTGAGGTTTGTACTGAATTGAGTATCTGTAAAAGAGATTCTAATATCCAATGTGGGAGGAAAACTGTGAATTAGAAATGGTTATCATTGGCATGCTATTGATGTATGCTTTTTCCTTTGGAATTAGGTAGAACTTAGTATTAAGTCATAGAAAAGGGGAAAAATACGTGAAAGAGTATCTTTCAAATATCTATTACTGAAACTCTTGGTAATTAGAGCAAAAATGGCAGTTTCATCCAAAAACATATCTCATAATAAGATTCTCTGTCATTAAAAATAAGAAATACCAGGGCACCTGGATGGCTCAGTGGGTTAAGCCCCCGCCTTCAGCTCAGGTCACGCTGCCAGGTCAGCGTCCTGGGATTGAGCCCCGCATCGGGGGTCTCTGCTTTCCCCCTCTCTCTGCCTGCCTCTCTGCCTACTTGTGATCTCTCTCTCTCTCCTCCTCTCTGTGTTAAATAAATAAATAAAATCTTAGGAAAAAAAAAAGGAAAGAAATGCCTAATTTGCATGCATGTTGTAAATACTTGGATATATACAATCACCTGCTTACATCAATTTCTTTTTTTTTTTAACTTTTAATATAATTTTTATTTTTTATAAACATATATTTTTATCCCCAGGGGTACAGGTCTGTGAATCACCAGGTTTACACACTTCACAGCACTCACCAAAACACATACCCTCCCCAATGTCCATAATCCCACCCCCTTCTCCCAAACCCCCTCCCCCCAGCAACCCTCAGTTTGTTTTGTGAGATTAAGAGTCACTTATGGTTTGTCTCCCTCCCAATCCCATCTTGTTTCATTGATTCTTCTCCTACCCACTTAAGCCCCCATGTTGCATCACCACTTCCTCATATCAGGGAGATCATATGATAGTTGTCTTTCTCCGCTTGACTTATTTCGCTAAGCATGATACGCTCTAGTTCCATCCATGTTGTCGCAAATGGCAAGATTTCATTTCTTTTGATGGCTGCATAGTATTCCATTGTGTATATATACCACATCTTCTTGATCCATTCATCTGTTGATGGACATCTAGGTCCTTTCCATAGTTTGGCTATTGTGGACATTGCTGCTATAAACATTTGAGTACACGTGCCCCTTTGGATCACTACATTTGTATCTTTAGGGTAAATACCCAATAGTGCAATTGCTGGGTCATAGGGCAGATCTATATTCAACATTTTGAGGAACCTCCATGCTGTTTTCCAGAGAGGTTGCACCAGCTTGCATTCCCACCAACAGTGTAGGAGGGTTCCCCTTTCTCCACATCCTCGCCAGCATCTGTCATTTCCTGACTTGTTGATTTTAGCCATTCTGACTGGTGTGAGGTGATATCGCATTGTGGTTTTGATTTGTATTTCCCTGATGCCGAGTGATATGGAGCACTTTTTCATGTGTCTGTTGGCCATCTGGATGTCTTCTTTGCAGAAATGTCTGTTCATGTCCTCTGCCCATTTCTTGATTGGATTATTTGTTCTTTGGGTGTTGAGTTTGCTAAGTTCTTTATAGATTCTGGACACTAGTCCTTTATCTGATATGTCATTTGCAAATATCTTCTCCCATTCTGTCAGTTGTCTTTTGATTTTGTTAACTGTTTCCTTTGCTGTGCAAAAGCTTTTGATCTTGATGAAATCCATCAAAATCCTTGAGGAGAACACAGGCAGCAACCTCTTCGACCTCAGCCGCAGCAACATCTTCCTAGGAACAACGCAAAAGGCAAGGGAAGCAAGGGCAAAAATGCTTACATCAATTTCTTCCTATGCTGCATGTAGGACTCTGGGCTGGGCAGGAAGACCAGCAAAAAAGAAATAGATACAAATTGTATCCTCCGAAGGCTTGCAATCTGGGAGTGAAGGCAAGATCTCAGGAACAATCAAGGCACAAAAAGCAAGAACTACCAGCAAGTTTTTGATGAATTTCCTGGCACAAGACTTAAGATCTTTGATAGCTGTTGTAGGAGCTTCAGGTTAAAAACCTCTCCTCCTTCACTGTATATCGAACTCCATTCGTGTTTACTGAATTTTGGTAACCCACAATTAATCTTTTTAGGATTGCATACTTACACATAAATAAATTATATATTACTAATGCTAGGAAGGCCCTCACGTGCAAAACGAGCTCTTATCACTTAAGCCTTTTAAACTGTATGTTTGTTTTCAGAAGTCTATTCCCAGGATCTGTTCCCAAGCTTAAACTGCTAGATCTAATTCAATTATTTTGCAGAATTCAGTGGAAACATTGCATCTTCTGGGAGGTCTGTTCTCATTCCTCAAGCCTGGGTAAGTTTCCACCTATGCTCACATAACACCCTGTATTTGTCCATATAGTAACATACTTGCTTATTTATTTGTCTGTGAAATACCACTAGATAACAAGCTTCTTCTAGTCAGAAACTCTTTTCTGCTCATTAAAGAATCTTTAATGCATAGCACAGCTCCTGACAGTAATAAGGAACTCGATAAATAATTTTTAAATAAAAGGAAGTTTCCCAATTATTTATAAAGACATGCATACAATACATACAAACATTTGACTATTCAAATATTTGTGTGCACTATCATATGATGTGCATTATATGTATATTAAAATGAGGATAACACCCATGTTCAGAACCTCAGTGTAAGTGAAGAGCTGTACTGATGATTTTCAATCTTTGTGGTATTATGAAATGGTTTTAATGTAAGAGTGCATTCTTATGAGTTTAGGAAACTAAAATTTTATTTAAGATATTTTAGATGGTAGCTTTATTAATAAAAAGGATATATTAAAAATTGAGATTTCTTTGTTGGTCATATATATACGGCTTTAGCTGAGCCACTTAATGTGCATCAGAAAACCAGCAATGCAGCAGCAAATGAGAGAAAAACCAGCAACAGAAGGACCTAGTACATGCAAATGTCGGGCAGTCTAGATTTTCCAGACAGATTAGGAGGGATATAATGGAAGGGTACCGCTTTAATGCAAACAAAAGAAACAGTCTTTATAGATAGTGCACTAATGCCTTGAAACAGTCTTTATAAACATTTCACTAATGCCTTAGAGCTTTCACTAATAAGAATTTTCTGAAAAAAAGAAAGTCAAGATTTTGACTGGAGGGGATTTTAAAATCAGAAAGATGTTGAATTATTAATGAGCCAAACTGGTCTTTTTCATTTTCTTTCCTAATCCAAGAAATCTTCAGGGTAACTGTTTGAAGGATATTTTCTTTTTCCATCTCCTGCTTTAGGCATTCATAAATATACTTGAAAACACTATCTCGATACTACCCAATCAAATGATCAAGGTCACTTAGGAGACTAAATTAAACTTCTAATACATATTCACTGTTGTCATTTCAGCATATTTCAGATGAGGCTGTGGAAGTGCTCACTTTGAATGTCATCTCTGCTAGCTCTCTAATGGTTTGTCCGCCAGCTTATCGCACATCGGATCTTAGAGCCTTGCTGAATGAAATGAAGCTATCTTGCTCAAAGTGATTTTCCTTCATACTGTATTAATTCTTTAAGATAATGCATCAAAGATTTACTTTAAATTACAGTGTAATTAGTTAAGCTCTTGAGTTACACAGTCACTTGAAGTGAAACCCCATCCCCACTGTTCCATTTATTGGAGGGAAAGCTCTGGCAGGGATTACACCAAAGCACAGCTTGTTGACAACATATGCAAATTAGGAAGACAGAGTTTGGTTTAAATGTCTGCAAATGCAGGAATCAACATCTGTGGGAACGATTTTCAAAACTGCAGTAGCATAGAAATCATTGCAAGTGGTTAGGCAGTTACAAATAGATGCCTGGCAGTCATCCAGAAATAAAATATTCCTTTTCTCTCTTTCCAGAAAAGAAGAGTCCAACTCATTTTCTGGTTTGGAATTAAGTGCTAATGATAGATTCGTTATTAATTTTTAAATCTGATGAATTCAGTTTCACCTCCCTTACCTTCTTCTCACAGTTATAGTTATAAAGAACAATGAAATAGGAAAACAGCAACACTGTCGGATATAATGAGAGGCATGACTAAGTAATCAATCTACAACCTAGTTTAACTGAAGGTTGTTGTAACATACGTCTTCTCAATTGTGAAATATCATCTTTTCAAAAATGAAAGTCTCTTTAACTGAGCCAGGTATACAAATAACTATAAGTAATCTTTTCCTTTGTAAAGTACATCACTTTCAATTTTGAAAAGCATTAAGGGTGCAGTTATGTAACAAATATAATATCTCATCAAATGAATCATAGCTATAGTCAAGAAGTAATGGGATTCTTCCTTACCTGTTCTATATTTTAAATACATTTATTGGACCTGACCAAAACTGCATCACTGAGTACATAACCAAATTCTCCATTCTCTTTCTTGTTATTTCCTTCTTATTTTATGGAATATTGATATAAGATATGTATCATGTGTATAAGGCTAAAAACTAATGAACACTAATGTGCAATATATACAATATTGTACATAACACATCATCCATTTTAAGAAGTTAAATATTACCAACATTCTTGAAAGCCTTGTTTTTCTTCTTTGTGTCTTCTTTTTCCAGCCATATGTAACCACTATCTTGTAATTTCACTTATTTCATTTATAGCTTGACCTCATACATATTATGCACTCCTAAACAATATGTTGTTTAATTTTCCACAGTCTTGGATATTTTACGAATTGTAACATATGAATATATTCTTCTGCTATTAACATTTTCTTCTCAGTGTTTGTATCTATATTTGTGGTTCATTCATTTTCCTTGTTGTAGAACATTACAATTGTATAAATGTGCTACAATTTATTTATTCATCATTCATTTGAACTGTTTGCAGTTTCTGCCTTCTTGCAATACCAAATATATCCAAAATGTAAAAAGCATCAAATGTATCCTCAAAATGTAATTCTACATTCCCCTCACACCTTTCCTTTAAACTTTATTCAATGTGGGTAAATGCCAAGTCAAATTTTGACTTGAGTCAATGGTAAAACATCTCTCATTTCTCAGCCGTAAGTTAAAAATACTTCCTTCTTTCAATTCTGAACTCTGAAGATGTTTCTATACTCTTAGCAATCAAGAATTGCTTACTTCTTATCTCCTTCTGGAAACATTTAAATTTCATTTTCTTCTTCTCTGCTAATTCTGATACTCTTCCCTTGTCCACTTTTCATCTTTGAAAAAGTTGATGTCTCTTGTCTGCTATTACTTTCTCCCCCATTTTCTTTGCCTTTGAAGATCTATCTATCTATCTATCTATCTATCTATATATATATATAAAATTCCTTTCTTGAATTTTCAAAAAAAAATTTCATAAAGGGGTGGCAATTTAAAAATTTCTCTTAAACATATTTGCATATATTCTAATAGAGAAACACATTTTCTTGCTAAATTTGAATCTCTAGGAATAGGAGTTATGCTGACATATATTTTTTCTTATTCATAATTTGCAGAGAACTGTAAGAGACATTAGCAATTCAGAGCCAAGTTAAAAGTTGTCCCACTGATTGAAACTTCTCTAAATTAAAAGCAAAGTCCCTAGAAAGAAAATAATCCACCTTTAAGCATTGGACTTGCATCATATAAGTTTTCAGGAACATACCTGAGGATTAGGTGTTAACATTTGTAAGTACAGAGAAAATAAATTTTCAGGTTCAATAAATTCTCTGAAAGAACTCACAGTTAATACTTCTGATTTATACAGCATGTTTAAGATAATCTGTATGTTTGTTGTTTGTTATTTAAGTTATAATACTTCTGTTCAGAACAGAACTACTTTGTTTCTAGTTGACAGTAATACTACAAAAATACATGATTATTGCTCTTCACTAATCAGATTAATAATTTATAGAACACTGTCTCTTGATGTACTTTTTAGTAAAAGATCTATGAGTTCTTCTGCCAAATCAGGCAAATAATGATTTGCGTGCCATTTTTATGTGAATTATTCAGTATCTTCTTGAAGGAATTCATAATCTTTTATACAAGAATGTATAAGGCTGAAAAAAAGAAAATATATAGTTGAATAAAATAAATGGATGTAGTTGTAATAGATGCAATTTACTAGTGCCTGATTGACATTTGATACTGTTCTTTAAAAGTGATTCAATCCAAAGCATTTTATACTTTTCTATATTATAAAGTAGTCAAGGATATCCAGTTAAAAATCCAGGAATAAAGACATTTTGTATTTCTTTTAAAATCCACTTAAAATAACAAAAATATTGAAAAACAGAGATGAAAATACACAAAAAAATATAGTCTTCAATGAAACCAAAAAAGGACTAAAAGCTGAAAACAGAAATCAACCAAAACTATCTAAAAAATGAAGCAAAATCTGGGCCAAAATGGGAAGGAGGACCACAATGGATATCTCTATCTGTATACCTATATCCATGCCTATATCTATATCTCTATTATCTATCTCTGTCTCTCCATCATCTACTTATCTACATTCACATTTTCCTTTTTTGTGAAGATAAACAGGTACAGAGTTAAATATGACTAGATATAGATATGGATATTGATATTACCTGATAGGATACAGACTTTTATGTAAGAGGTTTTAGTAGTCCTAAAGGAACTACCTTTTAATTAGAGGTGTCTACAGAGAGGGAACCAGGTCTGGAAAGATTTTAAAACATCATTTTAATAGCCCACTTACAGAGGGTAAGAAAGCAGGAAAGGGAGCTATTTTAAGGGTCCGCCATATTCCCTGAGGCTTGATGATTTGATCTCAGGACTCACAGGACTCAAAAGAGCTGCCACACTCACAGTCCCAGTTTATTATAATGAATGGATACAGTTCAAAATTAGCAAAGGAAAAGAGTACACTGTGTGAGGTCCAAGAAAAACCAGACTCAAGTTTCCAGATGTCCTCTCCCAGTGGGACCTAGGGACATGCTGCACTCTCCTAGCAATAACGTATGACAAAAATTCTGAAATGTTGCCAACCAGGAAAGCTGGTCTCATCAATTACATTGTTAGGATAAATCTGTTTGAGCAAACTGGTCAAACTTGGGCATGGCCTAAGGCCTCAGACATACAAACATTCTACATCAGGCAGAGTATTCCAAGCATTCAGGAGCTATATCTCAGGAATCATGAAGAGCCAGTACAAAAGTTGAACATTTCTTCAGAATGGGTACAATCTGAGCATCCCTGGCCTGCTGAATTAACCCTTTCCTACTCATTCTTCTCTGACTTGGCCCAGGCTCTCACAGAAAAAGATCATATTTTTCTCATAATGTATATTTAATTTAGCATTTATATAATTAATACACAAATATCATATACACAAATAGTCTAAAATTGAGAGAAGCCAGTGCAGGGTACAGATATATTTGGAGAAATAACCAATGCACCCTGGAAAGCCACTATATACATTTTCACATTTTGTACCAACTTGATCACTCTCACTTGGTCTGGTGTTACATTTACCTTGCAATAAATCTGGCCAAACTTTTTAGCACAGAATTTGGCTGATAGCTAGATAAACACAGGTCTTCTTTGGGTCAGACATTTCTATTGATAATATGTCCTGAAGAGGCTTTAACTTGATCTTCCAAAACATTTGATTGCAGTATCAGTATTATCATATGACTTAATTACATAAGGCAGTTGAATCTTATCAACAATGCTAATGTGATACCATATTACAGTATTGTCATGGCACAGTTCAGTTTAAAGACAGAACAGATCAGTAAGAATCACAGAAATATTTGCTATGCTTTCCCAAAGAACTGGATCTTGCCTATACACCATACAATACTAAGGATAGGAATCATCACAGTTGACCAAGATCTGGTTATTTCTGACTCCAGATAAGTTAACGGCAAGGTCAGACATCCTGTCTTAGTTTACAAGCTTATACCGAGACTAGTGTTCATTGGATGCTGTTGTATAGCAGAGCCCACCTTCCACCTAAGGGAGGACATGAATGTTGTTCAAAATAATCCCTATCTCTGCTAACTGTTCTATAGGATATGTCTTATTCTGATCTATTCTCCAGGAAATGACAATCATGGTGCATTAATAGAAGTAACAGTTATCCCCAGAGACCCTCCATACATGTAGACCATAAGATTCTCTTAAGTGTGCCCCCTCGATCCTCAGCAGTTAGCCTGGAGAGCCATTGCCCCATGGCTGCTTGTCCTGTGTCTATACTAAAATAGTCATGAGGTCTGGTCCCAAATCTCCACTCTAGCATTATCCATCAATATTGGTTGAGACTCTCTGACCCACTTCACTAGAGTCCCATACTGTGGACTGTAGAATGTGTTTCTTAGTCTAAAGAAAGGTAACTTAGCAGTCCAGACTGGTGCAGTATCTCCTGTTCCATGACTTTAGGCATACGAAGACACCCTTCTTAGGTGGAATATTCCAAGAGTTCAGATTATGAGACTGACACGCTGCCTACTGCACTAAGAAGGCACTATTCCAAGAGTTCAGAGATTTTATCTCAGGGGCCACTCAGCAGCCAATCCTGAAGACAAGTATTTCTTTGCTATGGGTAGGGTTTCAGAGTTTGAGTAATCCAGGCCTGTCTACTTAACCATTTCCTGCCCAAAACCTTCATAAATAATAGAAAATGATCCTATTTTTTTTTTTTTTTGATATGTGCTATATTCCCCTGGTAGAAAACTCTGATAAGGCAGGTAAAGGAAGGAGGAAGAAGAGGCAATCAGCAGATTATCAGCTTGAGTATTCCTACCTTAATGGAACTTGTACAGTACATTGATAATCTTCTTTTTTCTTTTTTCTTTTTTTTTTAGAAGGAGAGGGAGAGAGAAATTTTTTTTTTAAAAGATTTTATTTATTTGACAGAGAGAGAGAGATCACAGGTAGGCAGAGAGGCAGGCAGAGAGAGAGAGTGGAGGAAGCAGGCTCCCTGCGGAGCAGAGAGCCCGACACGGGACTTGATCCCAGGACCCTGGGATCATGACCTGAGCTAAAGGCAGAGGCTTTAACCCCCTGAGCCACCCAGGCACCCCCATTGATCATCTTCCATCCAGAAAGGAACAATAAGATCTGAGATAAAAGTTGCCTCGTGTTAGAAAACACAAAAGAATATTTGAGACAATTGTTAATTGATGCCTCCAAGGATACACTTTACTTCCCTTCACTCTACCTCAGCAGGAGATAAAATCTATTTTCTAATCAGGCAAATAAACATAAAATTAGACCTGAGGTACGGGCCCTTTAAACAAGATACATGGGTTTATTTTAGTGTAAGACAAAAGCATTTGAACTTGTTTGAGTGGTCAAGGAAACAACAGCAAATCTAAGATCTGAGACTTTCTGAGACATACTAAAGAAAGGCAAGGCCATTGTGCATGCATCTGTGATGCTTGCAGAGTATAAATGAACTGCAGCCTCACAGGGTCCCCTTCCTTCACAGCCCCTGTGCTCTAGCGGACGGATCCTACAGCCTCCATGATCAGCACCTGGTCCAGTGTGGGATCCTGAACGCTAATGTGAGCAGAGGTAGTGACTGCCAGCATCTTCCAGGGTCTCAAGTATCTCAAATATCATTCCTGACAAAGATAATATTTTCACTTGTGTTATTTGTTCTCTTTTTGAGGAACGCCATTTATGTTCCTCATCTACTAGATCTTTATTTTCTGCTTTCCATAAATATTGCTTCCATCTAATCACTATTATATTATGGAATTATTCTACGTAGCATGATTTTTCTCAGTCTCCAACTTACATACCTTCTTGTCTTTAGACATGTTTATTCAACTTTAATTTCAAATAATGTGGGTTTTTGTCCTGACATGCTGGGAAAGTTCAAACACTGACTCTCTAAGTTGAGTTTTGACATGAAGATTGGATGTATTTCAGTTTTGTTAATAAGAAAGACAAAAATAAACAACAAAAGTGTATTTCAGAACTTGATTTATTTGTCAATGACATTAGCATTTCTTTGTTGAATCAGATAATAATTTTCAAATATTGGAAGAATTTTTTGGTGCTCTTGATAATATAATGGATACAGACATGACACACTTTGTAAAACTTGCTTGCATTAACAATATACTTCTATTACTTTTTTAAGTTTAGATAAGATAAAGACCAAAATAATAAATTAATCTCTGATTTATTGCAATTGCCAATTATGTGACATAAATACTTGCATCATGACCTGTAGCGGTTAACCTGATGTCACTGAGTGTGTAGTTTGGGAGAGATAAATGTTATCACATTGTTGCAAGACTTCTTTTTATTTGGTTCTGAATGAAGAGGCAAACCAGACAGAGCAGTGGACAGAAAGCAAAGTTTACTAAGCAATATTAAAGTGATAGTACAGAGCTCCTGAAGACAGAGAGGACCCAAGAGAGTTGTCAATGGAGTTCCTAAGTCTAGGGGTTTTTATGGACTTGCTGGCAGGCTGTTTTAATCTGATTAACCCAACTGGGTTTTTGTCATCTACCTATCACATGGGGGTGGAGGGCTACATCCAGGGTGCTGTAAAATCCTCTTAAAGATGGTTTCCTCATAGGGTTGGGGGGTTTGTTCTTGCCTGCCTGTCTTCCAGCTACCCTTCGTCAACATCATTGTGATTTGCATGGTATTTCCATGCAAATACAATAGATTTAAATAACCTCAATATAGCAGAAATAGTAAAGTATAGTAAAACAATTATCAAGTGATGAATTTTAGGTACTTATCTTTGTTTTCATGTAATTTTAATAGAATTCATTTAATTGTAAGTATGTGGTTTAATTTTTAATGCTATCTGTGCTTAAAAACTAGCTCACAAATTCCTATAAATCTAAACATCTTTTACTAGCTACCTCCAGAACTGTGCTGCTTTTAGTTTTTGTAATTAATCTGTTTTTCTGCTGCACTCCTTTTCTGACTACTGCAAAGATATTCTCACTTCGAATCTCACTGATATTTTTCATTTTTTTATTGGAGACATTTTTCATAGTAACTTTGATTTTCAAGTTCATATGGTTTCCTCATATTAATTCTTTTTATTTTGCCATGTGTTCTTAATCTACTTTTTATAGATTCCATTTTGTGAGGAAATGTAAAATATGGTAAATTTGGAAATTTCATTTATAGTATAGGGAGAGTTTTCATGGCGTATACTTATATACTTTAAAAATTTTAAGACATATGAATATATTAACTCATCAAAAATAAATTTCAATAAATATGTATAGTACTGTCTCACTTTTAAAACATCTAACTACCTAACTCTTTTTATTTGCAGCTGCCTTCGGCTCAGGTCATGATCCCAGGGTCCTAGGATCGAGTCCCATATCGGGCTCCTTGCTCGGCAGGGAGCCTGCTTCTCCCTCTGCCTGCCTCTTTGTCTGCCTGTGTTCGCTCGCTCTCTCTCCCTCTGTCTCTGGCAAAGAAATAAATAAAATCTTAAAAATATATATATTTATTAAGTTCCTGTATGAGCCCAGTCCTATTATGAGGGATTAGGATTCAGCATGAACAAAATTTTTAAGTTCTGTTTCCCCATGGTGAGATAAACAATATACAAAAATAAGGAAAATATATAGTATGCCTCATAATGATAATTGCTATGGAAAAAATTCAAATAGAGAAAGAGCATAGGAAATGATAATAAATAGATGGTTGTTATTTGCCCATTCAATATTTGCAAGTTTGCCTACTTGCTAAAACTCATTTGTAGGGACAAAATCAGTACTCACAATGTTTTCAAGGTCACTCTCAGGCATGTGCAGAGCTTCAAAAAAACTTGAGCCCCTGCCATACACATCTCAGTTGAAGTCAATAAGGTAGTGTTATAACTTCTTGTTTCAGCTTTCATACTGTAAATCAGAGTCCTTTCACAGTTTATTTAGTGCCATGTTTTTCACATTTTGTGCATTTTTGTGATTTCACTCTTTAAAACGGTCCCCAAATGTAGTCTTGAATTGCTGTCTAGTGTTCCAAAAACAGGAAGACTGTGATGTATTTTATGGAGAAAATACAAGTGTTAGATAGCTTGTTCAAGCATAAGTTATTGTGCTAGAGACCTCGGTTCAGTGTTAATTAATCAGTAGTATATCATAAATGAGTTGTCTTTAAACAGAAACACATATAGAACAAAATTATGCATTGATCAATGGATGAATATGTTGTCATAAGAGGTTCTAAGGGACCTACCACTGTATTTTCCCCAGAAGCCATGGTTCAGCATTCTCTAATTCAGTGTTCATGGTGACTTTATAGAATATAACTACTGCAAATCATAAGAGTCCAATGTTGTACATTTTGGTGATGACTTATCAGAATCTGAATTTTTATTTTATTTTTTATTAACATATAATGTATTATTAACCCCAGGGATACAGGTCTGTGAACCATCAGGCTTACATACTTCACAGCACTCACCATAGCACATGCCCTCCCCTATGTCCATAACCCAACCACCCTCTCCCTACCCCACTCCCCCCACAACTCTCAGTTTGTTTTGTGAGATTTAGAGTCTCTTATGGTTTGTCTCCCTCCTGATCCCATCTTGTTTCATTCTTTCCTTCACTTCCCCCCAATCCCCCCACTTTGCCTCTCAAATTCCTCATATCAGGGAGTTCATACGATAATTGTCTTTCTCTGATTTATTTCGCAGAATCTGAATATATTTTAATGGCAGAATCAACATGTGTTGAAAAGCTGCAATTAAAATGTTTAAGAGAGAGAGTAGTAAATGCTTTAGATATGAGAAATTAGGATAGAATTGCTTTTGACTGAGGTAAGAAAGCCTGGGGAGCAAGCAGGCTTCTAAGAAAATCATCAGTTAGCATTGAGACATTTACATTAAAGACACACATTAAATATCCAAATGTCAATGTTGCATGGCCACTTAAATGTATCAACCTGGAGTTCATATGAGAGGTGACACTTATAGATTGTGAAATTAAATAAATTGGCTAACAAGGTAGGTTAGAGAAGTTCAGGGATTTAATCCTGAAGCTCTGGGATATAGAAGTCATAGGAACAAGAAAAAAGTCCTATAGGCACAACTTAGCAGGCCACCCACTATCACCTAGTGAAGGGCTTTGTTTTTACGATTGCCTTTGCTCCTGTCACACAATTTTTCTCCTCTTTTTCATCCACATCAACATAAAACATGCCATAGAATACTTCTTCAAAAAAGTGTTTTTTGTTGTGACATATCACCTTGCAATTACTTTCTCAAAGAGAAATTTTTTGCTGCTCTATGTCCTTGTTTCCTTGGTCTTTCAAACCTGTGCCTGGTAAGCTTTTGTTCCTAATATTCTAACAAAAGTTATCAAGAAGGTCACCAGAAATCTCCAGGCTTCAAAATCCAATAGTTATTTCTCAATCCTTATCTTGCTGGTTTCTCAGCTGCATTGGAAATAATGGTCATTCCGTTTTTGAAACACTTTCTTTACTTGGCATTTATTCCCAGTATTCTAGACTCCACGGTTTACTGTATTTTCTGCTGGCATATTTCTTCTGGATCTCCACATGTTCCTGTGCCATCAGCTCATTCTTCAACTTCACTTCTCTAAATGTTTGGATTCTACGCTCTTATCTCATGCCTCTAAATGTTAATATATACTGATGATTCCTCAAAGCATATCTACAACAATCATTTATCTCTGAATTTCTAAGATATGTTCTTCACATATTCGACTTGAATATCAAGTAGGCACCTCAAAGAAAATCAATCCAATCAATACTGACCTTTTCATTTCTCCCCCAAAATGTGCTCTTACTCTAGCGTTTTCCAACTCAGTACATTACACTGCCATTTATAGAATTACTCAGGGAAAAAGTCTTCAGAACTATGTGTGGCTCTTCTTTCTCTCATACTGAACAGCCAGTTCAACAGCAAAGGGTATAGATTCTGCTTTCAAGACAAATCCAGAATCTTTTTAACTTTTCATGACCTCTGTTTCATCAGCCTAGTATAAGCCATGAGCCTCTCTCCTCCGGACTGTTGCAACAGTCGAATAACAGGTTCCTTTGCTTCTAAACTTGCCCTTCTCCCAACATCAGTTTTTTCAGATAACAAATATAAACCAATATATAAATATAAACAAATATAAACCAGGTTGTGGGCACCTGGGTGGCTAAATCAGTTAAGCCACTGACTCTTGTTTTCAGCTCAGGTCTCTCTAAAATGTAGCTCTGTGTCAGGCTCTGTGCTCGGCAGGGAGTCTGCTTGAGATTCTTTCCCTCTGCCCTTCCCCCACACTGGCACTCTCTCATTCTCTCTCTAAAATAAATAAATCCTAAATATTTATATAAATATATAAATGTATATAAATATGTATACATACATACACCAGGTTGTGTTACTCTGCTTTAATGTTAAGTGTTCCCTGTTCCCTGATGAAATGGCTTTTAAGAATATAAATCAAAATATTTAACCAAAACTTATTGGCCCGATGGGATCTCGCTTCTGCCACCATTCAGTTTTTCTTTGCTCACCATACTCCAGCCATACTGGCCTTCTTGCAAACACTGAAAAATGCCTGTCATGAATCTGACTTAAATAATGGGCTTTTACATTCCCTCCATCTAAAGTGTTCTTCTTCCAAGTGTTTGTGAGACTTTCCTCTTTATTTTATTCAAAATTCTGGTGAAATGTCACCTTTCAGAGAAATTTTCCCCAGCCTACCTATATATGTTTACATTGTCTATCTCATCCAATTGAATACTACCTCTAAATGAGCAGAGGTTTCCTTGTTGACCACTCTTTCTTTTGTGTTTAGAATAATGGTTGACATAAATAAATAGTAATTAAGCTAATGCTTTTAAGCCACATGATTATCTTATTTTTCTACCTTTTACACTATTGGCTTTATATTTTTATATTTTAACATCAATTTTTTAAAAAATATTTTATTTATTTGACAGAGAGAGATCACAAGTAGGCACAGAGAGAAGGGGAAGCAGGCTCCCCACTGAGCAGAGAGCCCGATGCGGGGCTCAATCCCAGGACCCTGAGATCATGACCAGAGCGGAAGGCAGAGGCTTTAACCCACTAAGCCATGCAGGCGCCCCTTAACATCAAATTTTATTTGCATTTCTTATCTATTTTGTTTACATTTAATGCATATTTCTGATTTACCATTGTTTATGCCACTCTTTTGGTAAATATGTCCCAATTTCTTATCAATAATAACATCTACCTCATATCTTCATTTATTCAGCACACCTCATTACCTTTTAGAGATTCTTTAATATATAAACAACTAGAGAGAGGGCATTTTAGGAGGCCATATCATAAGGGTTCTTCTTAGCCAAAATAAAATTTTTTACCACATATTTTAAGAAAGTATGAAAGATATAACACATTTTCAATTATCCTAGATCATATGTTCTCCAGTACCAGCACCAATCCAAATCATTAATATGAGAGAGGAAATAAGGACACTTTATAAGATGTCATGATCCTCTTTAATTTTGTTTGTTGCTAGAACACTTCCATAAGGAGAATTCTTGAAAAAAAAGACAGTATTCAGTTCTTTCACACTGAATGGCTCAGAAGAGTGAGTCAGCTTTTCTCTAACATGTTGGCTAATTTATTCTGATGCTTTGCTGAAGTAATTGGGTCAAATATACACAGTAAAAGAGCATATTAGTCATTGGATTGTTGCTCTATCTTGGGAGGTTACAGAGTGGGAGTTTCTTAATTCTCTTGGTACACACTTTAATTATCTTTTGATTTAGTATAGTATTATTTACACATGCAGGTAATTTTGGTGTCTTATTTGGCATTAACTTGTATCTGTTAATTTGAAAACACCATTGAATGATTTATTTGTTTTTTTGTCAGTAATTAAATTAGAAGATAGCTTTGCCAGTTACTTCATTATGTCATTGTTTTGTATGAGTCTCTTCCTATACTCTATCCAAATAATTCAATCAACCAAAGTAGAATAATATAGTTTGGTCTATTTTCATGAAGTTAACTAAATTAAAAGTAGAGACCATTGATTTGCTAAAATTTATCTGAATGATAATCATGAAACATCTTAGAAAATTTAAAGCTTTTGACCATAAAAAAATAAAACAAATTAATAACAAATTAATAACAAATTAAAAACAAAAATAAAACAAAGGAAACCAATGCTTGTGCAATTCATACTTTCCACTACTTGTCAGTTTCACAATTGCTATTGTCAATATTATTAATTATTAGAGGCTCTTCTGAAGACTTTAGCTTTCAGAAACTACAATTTAAAATAAAGGTATAGGGCGCCTGGGTGGCTCAGTGGGTTAAGCCGCTGCCTTCGTCTCAGGTCATGATCTCAGGGTCCTGGGATCGAGTCCCGCATCGGGCTCTCTGCTCAGCAGGGAGCCTGCTTCCTCCTCTCTCTCTCTGCCTGCCTTTCTGCCTACTTATAATCTCTCTCTGTCAAATAAATAAATAAAATCTTTAAAAATAAAATAAAATAAAGGTATAGGAGGAGGAGTCAAGATGGTGGAGAAGTAGCAGGCAGAGACTACTTCAGGTAGCAGGAAATCATCTAGATAGCTTATCTAAAGATTGCAAACACCTACAAATCCAACGGGAGATCGAAGAGAAGAAGAACAGCAATTCTAGAAACAAAATCAACCACTTTCTGAAAGGTAGGACTGGCGGAGAAGTGAATCCAACGCGACGGGAAGATAGACCCAGCTCCCGGCAAGTGGCGGAGCAACAGGAGCACAAAATCAGGACTTTTAAAAGTCTGTTCCACTGAGGGACATCGCTCCAGAGGCTAAAATGAGGTGAAGCCCATGTGGGGTCAGCATGGCCTCAGGTCCCGCAGGGTCACAGAAGGATCAGGGGTGTCTGAGTGTCGCAGAGTTTACAGGTATTAGAACGGGGGAGCCGGCTACAGAGACAGAGCTGAGGAGTGAGCTCCCAGCTCGGGGTTACCTTGAACCAGTTGCAGGCTTGGTGAGCTTGGAGCGTGGCCAAAGGCCATAGAGACAGGTGTAATTGGGCGCTGTTCTCTGAGGGCACACTGAGGAGTGGGGCCCCGGGCTCTTGGCTCCTCTGGGCCGAGGCCAGGAGGTGGCCATTTTCATTCCCATCCCCCAGAACTCTATGGAAAGCATTCAGGGAACGAAAGCTCCCAAAAGCAAACCCAAGGGGATTACTCAGCCCGGCCCCTGGTGCAATTCCGCCTAGGGCAAAGACACTTGAGAATCACTACAACAGGCCCATCCCCCAGAAGATCAACAAGAAATACAGCCAGTACCAAGTTCACCTACCAAGGGAGAGCAGTGGAATTCCAGAGGAGGAGAAAGCAAAGCACGAAACTCATGGCTTTCTCCCCATGATTCTTAGTCTTGTAGTTAATTTAGTTTTTTTTTTCTTTTTCAATTTTTTTTCTCTTCTTCTGCTAAATTTTTTTAAACTTTTACCCTTTTCTTTTTTAACGTTTTTACCTAGTTTATCTAATATATATAAATATTTTTTCTTTTTTATACTTTTTCTTTATTCGTTTTCTTTTTTTAATTGTTTCTTTTCTTTCTTTTCATTTTTTTTTCTTTCTGAACCTCTTTTTATCCCCTTTCTCCCACCTCACAATTTGGGATCTCTTCTGATTTGGTTAAAGCATATTTTCCTGGGGTTGTTGCCACCCTTATAGTATTTTACTTGCTCCTTCATATACTCTTATCTGGACAGTATGACAAGGCGGAAAAATTCACCATAAAAAAAAGAACAAGAGGCAGTACCGAAGGCTAGGGACTTAATCAATACAGACATTGGTAATATGTCAGATCTAGAGTTCAGAATGACAATTCTCAAGGTTCTAGCCAGGCTCGAAAAAGGCATGGAAGATATTAGAGAAACCCTCTCAGGAGATATAAAATCCCTTTCTGGAGAAATAAAAGAACTAAAATCTAACCAAGTTAAAATCAAAAAAGCTATTAATGAGGTGCAATAAAAAATGGAGGCTCTCACTGCTAGGATAAATGAGGCAGAAGAAAGAATTAGCGATATAGAAGACAAAATGACAGAGAATAAAGAAGCTGAGCAAAAGAGGGATAAACAGCTACTGGACCATGAGGGGAGAATTCGAGAGAGAAGTGACACCATAAGACAAAACAACATTAGAATAATTGGGATTCCAGAAGAAGAAGAAAGAGAAAGGGGAGCAGAAGGTATACTGGAGAGAATTATTGGGGAGGATTTCCCCAATATGGCAAAGGGAACGAACATCAAAATCCAGGAGGTGCAGAGAGCCCCCCTCAAAATCAATAAGAATAGGTCCACACCCCGTCACCTAATAGTAAAATAAACAAGTCTTAATGACAAAAAGAAAATCCTGAAAGCAGCCCGGGAAAAGAATCTGTAACATACAATGGTAAAAATATTAGATTAGCAACAGACTTATCCACAGAGACCTGGCAGGCCAGAAAGAGCTGGAATGATATATTCAGAGCACGATATGCAGCCAAACCAGCTCTACAGGAAATATTGAAAGGGGTCCTCTAAGCAAAGAGAGAGCCCAAAAGTAGTAGATCAGAAAGGAACAGAGACAATATACAGTAACAGTCACCTTACAGGCAATACAATGGCACAAAATTCATATCTCTCAATAGTTACTCTGAATGTTAATGGGCCAAATGCCCCAATCAAAGGACACAGGGTATCAGAATGGATAAAAAAACAAAACCCATCTATATGTTGCCTACAAGAAACTCATTTTAAACCCGAAGACACCTCCAGATTTAAAGTGAGGGGGTGGAAAACAATTTACTATGCTAACGGACATCAGAAGAAAGTAGAGGTGGCAATCCTTATATCAGATCAATTAGATTTTAAGCCAAAGACTTTAATAAGAAATGAGGAAGGACACTATATCATACTCAAAGGATCTGTCCAAAAAGAAGATCTAACATTTTTAAATATCTATGTCCCCAATGTGGGAGCAGCCAACTATATAAACCAATTAATAACAAAACCAAAGAAACACATCAACAAAAATACAATAATAGTAGGGGACTTTAACACTCCCCTCACTGAAATGGACAGATCATCCAAGCAAGAGATCAACAAGGAAATAAAGACCTTAAATGAAACACTAGACCAGATGGACATCACAGATATATCAGAACATTTCATCCCAAAGCAACAGAATACACATTCTTCTCTAGTGCACATGGAACATTCTCCAGAATAGATCACATCCTGAGTCCTAAATCAGGTCTCAACTGGTATCAAAAGATTGGGATCATTCCCTGCATATTTTCAGACCACAATGCTGTGAAGCTAGAACTCAATCACAAGAGGAAATTTGGAAAGAAACCAAATACATGGAGACTAAACAGCATCCTTCTAAAGAATGAATGGGTCAACCAGGAAATTAAAGAAGAATTGAAAAAATTCATGGAAACAAATGATAATGAAAACACAATGGTTCAAAATCTGTGGGACACAACAAAGGCAGTCCTGAGAGGAAAATATATAGCAGTACAAGCCTTTCTCAAGAAACAAGAAAGGTCTCAAGTACACAACCTAACCTTACACCTAAAGGAGCTGGAGAAAGAACAAGAAAGAAACCCTAACCCATCAGGAGAAGATAAATCATAAAGATCAAAGCAGAAAACATGAAAGTAAAACCCAAAAAAAAAAAAAAGAAAGAAAAACAATAGAACAAATCAATGAAACTAGGAGCTGGTTCTTTGAAAGAATTAATAAAATTGATAAACCCCTGGCCAGACTTATCAAAAAGAAAAGAGAAAGGACCCAAATAAATAAAATCATGAATGAAAGAGGAGAGATCACAACTAACACCAAAGAAATACAAACTATTATAAGAACATACTATGAGCAACTCTATGCCAACAAATTTGACAATCTGGATGCATTCCTAGAAACATAAACGACCACAACTGAACCAGGAAGAAACAGAAATCCTGAACAGACCCATAACCAGTAAGGAGATTGAAACAGTCATCAAAAATCTCCAAACAAACAAAAGCCCAGGGCCAGACGGCTTCCCGGGGGAATTCTACCATACATTTAAAGAACTAATTCCTATTCTCCTGAAACTGTTCCAAAAAATAGAAATGGAAGGAAAACTTCTGAACTCATTTTATGAGGCCAGCATCACCTTGATCCCAAAACCAGACAAGGATCCCATCAAAAAAGAGAACTACAGACCAATATCCTTAATGAACACAGATGTGAAAATTCTCACCAAAATACTAACCAATAGGATTCAACAGTACATTAAAAGGATCATTCACCATGACCAAGTGGGATTTATTCCAGGGCTGCAAGATTGTTTCAACATCCGTAAATCAAATAATGTGACACAACTCATTAATAAAAGAAAGAACAAGAACCATATGATACTCTCAATAGATGTTGATAAAGCAATTGACAAGTACAGCATCCCTTCCTGATCAAAACGCTTCAAAGTGTAGGGATAGAGGACACATACCTCAATATTATCAAAGCCCTCTATGAAAAACTCACCGCAAATATCATTCTCAATGGAGAAAAACTGAAAGCTTTTCTGCTAAGGTCAGGAACATGGCAGGGATGTCCATTATCACCACTGCTATTCAACATAGTACTAGAAGTCCTAGCCTCAGCAATCAGACAACAAAAGGAAATAAAGGCATCCAGATTGGCAAAGAAGAAGTCAAACTATCACTCTTCGCAGATGATATGATACTATATGTGGAAAACCCAAAAGACTCCACTCCAAAACTGCTAGAACTTATACAGGAATTCAGTAAAGTGTCAGGATATAAAATCAATGCACAGAAATCAGTTGCATTGCTCTACACCAACAAGAAAGAAGAAAGAGAAATTAAGGAGTCAATCCCATTTACAATTACACCCAAAACTATAAGATACCTAGGAATAAACCTGACCAAAGAGGCTAAGAATCTATACCCCAAAAACTATAAAGTACTAATGAAAGAAATTGAGGAAGACACAAAAAATGGAAAAATGTTCCAATCTCCTGGATTGGAAGAATAAATATTGTGAAATGTCTATGCTACCTAAAGCAATCTACACATTTAATGCAATTCCTATCAAAGTACCATCCATCTTTTTCAAAGAAATGGAACAAATAATCCTAAAATTTATATGGAACCAGAAAAGACCTTGAATAGCCAAAGGAATATTGAAAAATAAAGCCCAAGTTGGTGGCATCACAATTCCAGACTTCAAGCTCTATTACAAAGTTGTCATCATCAAGACAGCATGGTACTGGCACAAAAAAAAGACACATAGATCAATGGAACAGAATAGAGAGCCCAGAAATAGACCCTCAACTCTACGGTCAACTAATCTTCGACAAAGCAGGAAAGAATGTCCAATGGAAAAAAGACAGCATCTTCAATAAATGGTGTTGGGAAAATTGGACAGCCACATGCAGAAAAATGAAATTGGACCATTTCCTTACACCACATACAAAAAAAGACTCAAAATGGATGAAGGACATCAATGGGAGAAAGGAATCCACCAAAATCCTTGAGGAGAACACAGGCAGCAACCTATTCGACCTCAGACACAGCAACATATTCCTAGGACATCGCCAAAGGCAAGGAAAGCAAGGGCAAAAATGAACTACTGGGATTTCATCAAGATCAAAAGCTTTTGTACAGCAAAGGAAACAGTTAACAAAACCAAAAGACAACTGACAGAATGGGAGAAGATATTTGCAAATGACATATCAGATAAAGACTAGTGTCCAAAATCTATAAAGAACTTAGCGAACTCAACACCCAAAGAACAAATAATCCAATCAAGAAATGGGCAGAAGACATGAACAGACGTTTCTGCAAAGAAGACATCCAGGTGGTCAACAGACACATGAAAAGGTTCTTCACATCACTTGGCATCAGGGAAATACAAATCAAAACCACAATGAGGTATCACCTCACACCAGTCAGAATGGCTAAAATTAACAAGTCAGGAAATAACAGATGCTGGTGAGGATGCGGAGAAAGGGGAACTCTCCTACACTGTTGGTGGGAAGCTGGTGCAAGTGGCTGCAAGTGGCTGCAAGCTGGTGCAGCCACTCTGGAAAACAGCATGGAGGTTCCTCAAAATGTTGAAAATAGAACTACCCTATGACCCAGCAATTGCATTACTCGGTATTCACCGTAAAGATACAAATGTAGTGATCCAAAGGGGCACATGCACCCGAATATTTATAGCAGCAGTGTCTACAATAGCCAAACTATGGAAATAATCTAGATGTCCATCAGCAGTTGAATGGATAAACAAGATGTGGTATATATACACAATGGAATACTATGCAGCCATCAAAAGAAATGAAATCTTGCCATTTGTGATGATGTGGATGGAACTAGAGGGTATCATGCTTAGCAAAATAAGTCTATCGGAGAAAGACAACTATCATATGATCTCCCTGATATGAGGAAGTGGAGATGCAACATGGGGATTTAAGGGGGTAGGAGAAGAATAAATGAAACAAGATGGGATTGGGAGGGAGACAAACCATAAGTGACTCTTAATCTCACAAAACAAACTGAGGGCTGCTGGTGGGAGGGGGGCTGGGAGAAGGGGGTGTGGGGTTATGGACATTGGGGGAGGGTATGTACTATGGTGAGTGCTGTGAAGTGTGTAAACCTGGCGATTCACAGACCTGTACCCCTGGGGATAAAAATATATCATATGTTTATAAAAAATAAAATAAAAATACAGGCATAAAGTGGGAAAAAAAATTATTTATTTATTTCAAAATAGCCTTATCACCATTTATACCTAGAAAGCTCTTTATGGAAGCAAAAGTTTCATGTTTTATAAGTTAATAAATATATCTTATAATTTTCATTGTCTAATTTTCATACTTTTCTATTTTGTAAACTTTCTCCTAGCTGTAGTCTAGTACAGTGGAAGGCATTCATGACTCTTCTAAAAGCTCCAGCAGAGGGCTGTCTGTGTGGTTCAACTTGTTAAGCATCTGACTCTTATTTTGGCTCAGGTCATGATCTCAGGACTGTGGGATCGAGCCCCACATCAGGCTCCATGCTCAGTGCGGTTCTGGTTGAGATTCTTTCTCTCCCTCTCCTGCTGAGTTCCCCCTATGTATGCTCTTTCTCTCAAATAAATAAAATCTTTAAAGATAAATAAATAAATAAACCCTAACAGATCCAAAAGAAGAAATTACCTTCACAAAGAATTATAATTCCTGCTGCCATTATTAAATATGAGAAAATCACCAATTATTGGGCCCTTAAAGTATCTGAGTTATGTGATTTAATATAGTTTGCTTAATTAAGTATATAATCTATAGTAGCTTGTTCTATGGATGTTTCATTTTTAATTTTTACCTGGGAAAGTCATTTCTGGGTATTTCCCAATCTTAGAAAGCTTCCTTTTCAAAGTCAATTCAGTAACCAAGGCAAACCCTTCTCATGGTGATCATAAATTATAATGTCAATGTTAAACCAATGTCTTTGTGAACCCACAGATATATACATGTTTAATAGGTTTCAGTCTGTTGCAATTATTGGGTATTACTACTGTTCAATATGTCCTTTTTTTGTCCAGCAGACATCTTAATGTTATACTCTAATAGTTTCTTCAAAAAATGTCCACAAGAACAATGTGTCCTGAGTTCTGCCTGGTTGTTGACTATTTGCTAGAAGTTTGTTTTTCTGAACAAAAAATATTTGGCTCACACTTTTCTTTAGTATCTTTGAATATATTATTACATTTTTTTTCTGTCATGAAACATTGTTGTCAAAAAGTCGACTGATAATTTTATTTCCTTCTAAGTTTTGTGTTTTTTTCATTTCTAGGTGCCTTAAGGATTTTTTTCTCTAAGGTCAAGGAATTTTATTAGAATCTATTCTGATATTGGTCATTTAGGTTCAATATTATCAAACCTTCAGTGTGCTCTCTTAACATAAGTTTTTGTTTTTAGTTAAATATCTTTCAATTGTAATTTTTAATATTTGTTTCATTCTCAAGCTTTGATTTTCTTTTTCAGTGTTATCTCTATCTGTATTATTTCAGTGATATCCCCTATTACCTGTGAGTTTTCTTTGCCTCTTTCAATATATGACTCTTTCTTTCTTTTAAGATTTTACATAATCTCTACACCCAACTGTGAGGCTCAAATTCATGATCCTGGGGTCCAGAGTCATGCACTCCACCAACTGACTCAACCAGGGGCTCCATGCCACTTTCTTTTCAATGACTTTTTTCTTCTTCTCCTCCTCCTCCTTCTTCTTTATTCTTTTGCTTTTCAAGTTTTTCATTGTATTCTCCTTGTACTTTGTTTCTTTTATTGTATTAAATACTGCACTTATTTCTTTAGTATTTCCTCTATTTTAATCATTCTTAAATGTTTTTGTTTCTATTTCTAATTTTTTTCCTCAGTTCCATCACTTTATTTCTGAGTTTATCTAATTCTGATTGGTACTGCATTTTCATGTCTTATGCCATTTTGATAGTGTTTTTTAGCTTATTTAAAACAGTTACAGCTTTGATCTAACACTTTGGATGTTTTTGTGGCATATTTTTCTGAGTACAGTTTTTGGCAAGATTTCACTGTCTGAATGGATATTGTTCTGTTCTTTTATTGTTCTTTTCTTATTCTTATAAAAACTTTATATGGGACTTGTTGGGTTTTTGTTGTTGTTGTTCTTGTTGTTGTTTTTGTTTTTGCTTATTTATTATGTGAAGTTGGTTTCACTAATTTTTTGGATAGCTTTTTCAACTTCACAGAACTCTTTCTCTTGTGTTTTGTGTAGTGCTCAAAAATATAACTGCTTGAGATTTTTCTGGCAGTATTCACCTCCACTACTTTGGTCAGATATTCTCTTTCTTTGCCTCTGTGGTCTCTGCCAGTTAATTTTAATTTCACTCCCAGCAGATTCTTTTCACTGTTAAAGGTTGTAGCCAGCGTATGTCTCTATCTTAGAAGGGATTCTGGTGAGCCAAACTTGTGACACAAACTGGTGAGCCAAACTCATTCCTCTTTATGATAGGCCTCTTGCTTTGCCCATATTAGGGAACAAGGGGGAAAATGCCTCCTGATTTCAGGTTCTTTTCTCAAATTGATCTCCTATGCTTTCCAGTGAACACTGTTGGTTATTTGGAAGATTTCCTTTTCTCAACCCAACACATGACAGTATACAGCCTCTTACATTCACCCACATAGAAAATGACATCATGTAGTCTTGTAGCTATTGGAAGTCTGTTCACATCTTATATTTGGGGTTTTATGGGGATATCTTGTTACTTAGTTTTGCTGTAAATGTGTTCTATGGGCTTCTTGGTTTTGCTTTCTATTGGTTCTCTCCATTTTTATGTGGGGTTTTAGACAGACTGGTAAACCATGCTGTTCCCACAACCTTACTTCCAGAAACCTTTCATTTATTTTTTAAACATCTGTTTAATTTAGGTATTTTTATCCTCTTGGAATGGAAAACCTCGTGCATCCAATATCTGACTATGAACTATGAACTAATGAAATTGTGTCACTATGAAACTATAGCTCTTTAAAATGTAATATTGACTTCCTTCTTCTAATACTCCAAATTATCTCTGGGAAACTCCACTTTTGGAAGTAATGGTAAGAGCAGAGTGCCTAGATTACTATGAATCTTACATCCTTGCACAGAAATCTGGAGAGTAAGTTTTTTTTCTTTTCAAATTGGATATCCCAGTATATGGTGTTTTCTTCCAAATGTCAATGATAATGTAAGATCAGGCAATTAATTATAGCTACACTAGTATTTATTAGTATTTATTTTGGTATTTATTACTGAATTTAACCAAATTTGGGGAGATACACATACCATAAGTATGAAAACCTCAAGTTATTTATTTTATACATGTCATATACCTTCTGGTAACCCCATTCGCTGTCTGTTGCATTAACCTATTTTAAGCATTCCATAAACAAGTGGACCTAATTAGACAATATTGTTATGTTTTGTTTACATGTAGAATTTTTCATTTCAATGTCATTATCTCTATAAGGAAGCATTATTGCTGGGTTAATAGGAGTACAGTATTAAGCATATGATTTTGACATCCTGTGTTATTTACTACCATCACTCTTTAGGTTTATATAATTCAAGCAAATTTAGTTATGCTAATATTTAGTGTTTTGTTTCTTTCCATCTAAAGTGACTTTTTCTTATTCCTTCATAGTTACTCCTAGATTTATTAATTGTGCTTTTCTATTTCTATTAGCTATTAACCATTTGCTATTTCTGTAAACCACATAGCACTCAATATATACTATACCTAAATCACAATAACATTATAGATTGGAGTAGTAGGTCTTACATTAGGTGGATTTATTTCAACATTCCTCAGATTAGTAGAGAAATACTTTGAAAGAAGTAGGTTAGAGCCTTCAGAAAAAGGCCAAAGACTTTTTAAACAATTTCCTAGTCTTCAAGCAAATTCTAGTCTCTGAAGCTTAACTTAAATTCCATTGATTGTAGAATAATGTGTTTCAAATTAGGAAAAAGATTTCTGTCCTTCCCAAAGGGAAGATAATAGCAACCTTTAGGAATTAGTCATATGGGATTTTACCTTGTGAGATGAAAATAGAAAACATGTATACCACAAATATTAAGATATCCCATGCAAGATTCCTAAAAATAAGCTATGGTGTATTCTGTATGCTTAGTTCACACTCCTTCATTTTCTGTACTCTATTCAAAGATACGTGAATCAAAGCAGATTTCTAAGGCTTTAAAAAATATATATAAATTGTATGAATGCACACAAATACAATTCCTATATTGGTTGTGAATTTCATAAAATATAAGTCTATGACTTCAAAGTCCAAGAAGGTGGTTTTCATTCTTAAAGAGAAAATAGCTTTCGCACATACCTCAATATTATCAAAGCCCTCTATGAAAAACTCACCGCAAATATCATTCTCAATGGAGGAAAACTGAAAGCTTTTCTGCTAAGGTCAGGAACACGGCAGGGATGTCCATTATCACCACTGCTATTCAACATAGTACTAGAAGTCCTAGCCTCATCAATCAGACAACAAAAGGAAATTAAAGGCATCCAAATCAGCAAAGAAGAAGTCAAACTATCACTCTTTGCAGATGATATGATACTATATGTGGAAAACCCAAAAGATTCCACTCCAAAACTGCTAGAACTTGTACAGGAATTCAGTAAAAAGTGTCAGGATATAAAATCAATGCACAGAAATCAGTTGCATTTCTCTACACCAACAACAAGGCAGAAGGAAGAGAAATTAAGGAGTCAATTCCATTTACAATTACACCCAAAACTACAAGATACCTAGGAATAAACCTGACCAAAGAGGCTAAGAATCTATACCCAGAAAACTATAAAGTACTCAGGAAAAAATTGAGGAAGACACAAAGAAATGGAAAAATGTTCTACACTCATGGATTGGAAGAACAAATATTATGAAAAGTCTATGCTACCTAAAGCAATCTACACACTTAATGCAATCCCTATCAAAATCACACCCATTTTTTTTTCAAAGAAATGGAACAAATAATCCTAAAATTTATATGGAACCAGAAAAGACCTTGAATAGCCAAAGGAATATTGAAAAAGAAAGCCAACGTTGGTGGCATCACAATTCCAGACTTCAAGCTTTATTACAAAGCTGTCATCATCAAGGCAGTATGGTACTGGCATAAAAACAGACACAGGGATCAATGGAACAGAATAGAGAGCCCAGAAATAGACCCTCAACTCTATGGTCAACTAATCTTTGACAAAGCAGGAAAGAATGTCCAATGGAAAAAAGACAGCATCTTCAATAAATGGTGTTGGGAAAATTGGACAGCCACATGCAGAAAAATGAAATTGGACCATTTCCTTACACCACATACGAAAAAAGACTCAAAATGGATGAAGGACATCAAGGGAGAAAGGAATCCACCAAAATCCTTGAGGAGAACACAGGCAGCAACCTCTTTGACCTCAGCCACAGCAACTTCTTCCTAGGAAAATTGCCAAAGGCAAGGGAAGCAAGGGCAAAATGAACTATTGGGACTTCATCAAGATAAAAGCTTTTGCACAGCAAAGGAAATGGTTAACAAAACCAAAAGACAACTGACAGAATGGGAGAAGATATTTGCAAATGACATATCAGATAAAGGACTAGTGTCCAAAATCTATAAAGAACTTAGCAAACTCAACACCCAAAGAACAAATAATCCAATCAAGAAATGGGCAGAGGACACAAACAGACACTTCTGCACAGAAGACATCCAGCTGGCCAACAAACACATGAAAAAGTGCTCCACATCATTTGGCATCAGGGAAATACAAGTCAAAACCACAATGAGATATCTCCTCATACCAGTCAGAATGGCTAAAATTAACAAGTCAGGAAATGACAGATGCTAGCGAGGATGTGGAGAAAGGGGAACCCTCCTACACTGTTGGTGGGAATGCAAGCTGGTGCAACCACTCTGGAAAACAACATGGAGGTTCCTCAAAAAGTTGAAAATAGAACTACCGTATGACCCAGCAATTGCACTACTGGGTATTTACCCTAAAGATACAAATGTAGTGATCCAAAGGGGCATGTGCACCTGAATGTTTATAGCAGCAATGTCTACAGCAGCCAAACTATGGAAATAATCTAGATGTCCATCCACAGATGAATGGATAATGAAGATTCGGTATATATACACAATGGAATGCTACACAGCCATTAAAAGAAATGAAATCTTGCCATTTGTGATGATGTGGATGGAAATAGAGGGTATCATGTTTAGTGAAATAAGTCTATCGGAGAAAGACAACTATCATATGATCTCCCTGATATGAGGAAGTGGAGATGCAACATGGGGGGTTTGGTAGGTAGGTAAAGAATAAATGAAACAAGATTGGATCGGGAGGGGGCCAAACCATAAGTGACTCTTAATCTCACAAAACAAACTGAGGGTTGCTGGGGGAGGGGGGTCGGGAGAGGGTGGTGGGGTTATGGACATTGGGGGGAGGGTATGTGCTATGGTGAGAGCTGTGAAGTGTGTAAACCTGGCGATTCACAGACCTGTACCCCTGGGGATACAAATACATTATATGTTTATAAAAAAATAAAGAAAATTAAAAACAAAACAAAACAAAAAAAGAGAAAATAACTTTCAACCCATTCTAAGTCAATAAGTACATTTAATCCATGCATAAACTCTCAATTTCTTTAGATCTATAGTCTGCTTATTCTTTATAGAATTTGATAAATTTTTTTTAAGATTTTATTTATTTATTTATTTGACAGACAGAGATCACAAGTAGGCAGAGGCAGAGGAGGAAGCAGGCTCCCTGCTGAGCAGAGAGCCCAATGCCCCATGCAGGGCTCCATCCCAGGACCCTGAGATCATGACCTGAGCCAAAGGCAGAGGCTTAACCCACTGAGCCACCCACACACCCCAAGAATTTGATGAAGTTTTAATCAGTTTAACATTTCTGAAAACCTGGATTTCAGTTGTGTCTCTGTGGGAAATTACTTAAGAATTGTTTAAAATTGTCTTAAGAGTCTCATCGCACTGCTGGTTTACTCATCCCTGCTATTTATAGCCACATGTTAAAAAAAAAAAAATAGCTATGGAGCCCCTGCAAGGACTTCTTATTTCTAAACAAGTGTCCAGGGAGCAATAAAATGTTATATATTAGATACAAAATCCATTATGAGGCATACTAGATGAATATTCTAGAGAAACAACACATTTTTGCATCTTCCATGGAACGGGTTCTGGCAAGACAATGCCCTAAAATAAGCACATGCAGAATTTGACTGGGAAAAATCATTTTCCATATGCGTATTTCGATTATCTATTGCTGGGTAACAAAGCACTCAAAATTTCAGTGGCTTAACACAGAGATGATTTATTATTTCTCACAATGCTGTTGTTGATCAGTCAGTTGGGCACTTCTCCACATGTCCTATCTGAAATCACTTATGCAGCTGTACTCAGATGGGAACTCAGTGAGGGCTGAGGCATCCAAATGACCCCTCTTCTCCTAAGATCTCTCTCCACAGAGGCTCCTACATTTAATAATTGCATCTGAACTTGTCTATAGCATGGCAGCTGAATTCCAAGGACAGTTTCCAAGAGGGTAAGCTTTCATGTGTGTTTACATTATAATGTTGCTTGCATCACACTTGTTCATACTGTGTACTACAAAGAGTCCTGCATCCAAAGGGGCGCAATTCTTATGATACAAATTTGTATTGTTTAAATGTTCTTATATTTCAATATAAAATTATGCCCAGGCATGAGCAATTTGTAAATTTATAACAAAAACTTTTCAGCAGATGGAAATGAACTGTCTTGTGTCAATGAAATCAATATATTGAAATAATTTTATGAAATTGGAAAGTGTTACTATTGTTAGTTCAGGATCACTGAAAGAGTGAGCTTACTAATCAAAATTCCAATACTGATTAAGTACTATTGACAATAAAATACACAAGGAGCTACTTTCCTAACCACGGAGATCACTGAGTACATTAGTTACTGAATTATTTTGCTATATCACATTTATAATTTATTTGTTTTGTAACAAAAGTTTCATATAACACAAAAACAGTGGCTAACAGACGTTTACCATGAACAACTTTAAAAACAGAAATTGTGATTTCCATGTTATTATCTTCCAAATATACCAAGATTGTTTAGTTTTTATGGATTTTGTGATTAAATGTATTTATTCTTTAAATTTTAAAAGTTTATTACACATTAGTTAAAAAGTTACAAGTTCTAATACAGTGTTTTATAGAGTTCTCCCAAGTGTTAGAAAAACTTTGTTTAAAAAAGATTATTGGGGTACCTGGGTGACTCAGTCGGTTAAGCATCTACCTTCAGTTCGGGTCATGATCCTAACATCCTGGGATGGAGTGCTGCAGAGGACTCCCTGCTCAGTGGGGAGTCTGCTTCTCTCCCCCTCCCTGCCCTCATGCACTCTCTCTTGGTCTCTCTATCTCCATACTCTCCCTCTAAAATAAGTAAATAAAATCTTTTAAAACATTTTAAAAAAGATATCAATATTAGAAAGTAGAAAATGAGAAAATAGAGAAAAATATCTAGTCATTGCATATTCTTCTGGAAAATAGAAAAGTCACTAGAAAAACCATAAATAAAGATAAATGTTTCAGTTCTATCTGTTTCAGTGGAAGGAAACACTTGTGGAGCAGAATATGAATTTCACTTCTTTCAGGTCAGCCTAAATTTGTTTAAAAAACACACATTGGAAAGAAAGCTGGAGGCATTAGTTTAATCAATTTTATGACAATTTAGATACTTTGCCTTATAATTTGAATATTGAACATTATGCACATTATGCTGGAAAATTTCCATATTTTAAGATATTTTAACTTGCCAAAGATAGTACAAATAAGAAGTTGTCTAAAACTTATTTAGTTCACCTATTATTTGAAATGGTGAAAGAGGGTAGATGCTAATGATTTATTCTAACTTTAGTAATTTGGAATTATTTCTATATCATATATTTCTGGGAATGGAAAGAAAAAATGGAGAAGTATCAGAGGTTACAAAGTTTGGCAGTATTTATCACACATCCATAACAGGCACGAAGAAAGTAAGTGTTTAGCATATCAACAATAACATTTTAATCTAAAATTGAAATAAAAATTTAAATTATGTATGACTAATGGTGTTGCAGAATAGAGCACATATGAAATCAAGAAAAATTATTATACTAATGTTAAGTGTACAATATCCATTATTCTAATTTTTGGTGAATTAGGTGTATGAGATATTGTATTAAATATGGAAACTAGTCCCATAGAATATTAGATATTCATTAAGTAACACTGAAACAGTCATAAAGTTTTATTTTATAATGTAAGCAAGATGTAAAACTTTTTTACAACAAATTATTATTAAAAATGAATCTCATATAGCTTAGTTAAAATTTAAAATTCTATTACCTTATTTTAATAGATTTTATAATCTATACATAATAACTTTATGCTTATTTTAATTATTATTATAAAGATATTAAATTTCTAGTTTAAAGAGTATTTCTTGAGGAAGGCTATTTTCTTTTTTTAATCAAAATTTTATTTCATTTTTTATTATTTTTTATTTATAATATTTTGAGTATCATTGGAAAACAATATTACATTATTTTCTGTTGTATAACATAGTGAGTCAATTCTCTATGTGTTATGCTATGCTCACAGTGTAACTACCACCTGTCACCAAGTGACACTATTGACTATCATTGACTATATTCCTGTGTTGTACATTTCATTCCCCTGACCTACTCATTTCATAACTCTAAGCCTGTATCTCCCTCTCTCTTTCACCCATTTGTCTATTCCTCTACTTCTCTTCCCTCTGGCAACCATTAATTTGTTCTCTGTAATTAAGAGTCTGTTTCTTAGCTTCTCTCTCTCTCTCTTTTTTCCCTTTCTTCATTTGCTTTGTTTCTTAAATTCTGCATACAAATGAAATCATATGGTATTTGTCTTTAACTGACTTGCTTCACTTTGCATTATACTCTCTAGTTCCATCCATGTCATTGTGAATGGTGAGGTTTCATTCAGATATATGTATTTATAATATATATTTATTATATATTATATTAGGACACAAAAAGAGACATAGATCAATGGAGCAGAATAATTATATATGTATTTCTTCTTTATCCATTCATTAGTCAATGGACATTTGGGCTCTTTCCATAGTTTTGCTATATATATATATATATATATATATATATATAGATAGATATACATACATATATATATGTAACAGGTATATATAATTATTGATATATAATTAACATATATAATATATATATACATACATATAATACTGGTATATATAATTATTGATATATAATTAGCACATATATAACATATTGGAATATATAATATATAATATAATATGATACAGTATTACACAGCCATAAAAAAGGTGAGATCATGCCATTTGTGATAACATGAATGGGCTAGACATTATTATGTTAAATAAAATAGGTAAGATACAGAAAGACAAATACCATATGCTTTCACTCATATATAGGGCCTCTTCCCAATCTGCACAATGGCATTACGTGAGCTTGTGGTAGAGATGGAAATAACATACATAGATGTAATCTAAGTGTCCCAGATGTCAGCTAGTAGGAGAGAATATCTACTCGCTGTACCTCTCACTATTGATCCTGGAATCAACCCTTTTCCAAGCGCTGTAACATTTTTTTTTTGCAATCTCCTGGGATATTATATTTATATAACAAGAAGTAAAGGAAAAGCTTTAAAAATAAGCACCTCCATGTGCACACATACCAATACACGATCACACATTTCTTAAGATTTTTTATTTTATTTTATTTATTTGACAGAGAGAGATCACAAGTAGGCAGAGAGGCAGGCAGAGAGAGAGAGAGGAGGAAGCAGGCTCCCTGCTGAGCAGAGAGCCCCATGCGGGACTCGATCCCAGGATCCTGAGATCATGACCTGAGCCGAAGGCAGCGGCTTAACCCACTGAGCCACCCAGGCGCCCCACAATCACACATTTCTTATATGGCAAACTGAGGTGAGATGAGTTAGGAAGGAACAAGAACTTTGGCTGGTGGAAACATGATAAAGACACTAGAGGTGATTGAGCCCTAGAGTTTGTTGTTGTGCTCTGAGATCTACCAAATGGTGGGGAAAAAATCCAAGAAGAATCAATTCTGTTGCATCCATCATATGTCACTAAAAAATAAAATAAAATAAAATAAAATAAAATAAAATAAAATAAAATAAAATAAA